>NC_072883.1:1764573-2064573 GCF_028858705.1 Grus americana | reverse complement strand
CTATACCGATCTCGTCCCTCGCTCCTGGGACAAGATTGGGCAAGGGACCATTGGTTCCAGTTGCGAAGTGTAATAGACAGAATGACAGTAGTGCAGAAGGAAGCTAAGGTTAAAAAGGGGAAGGGAAAAGCTATAATTTGTGCCGTGTTGGGAGCGTGTTTGGCAGCTGTGGTGGAGGAAAGGACGCGGAGGTCCTGTCAGGCTGAGGCTGCGGTAGCTTCTCTGCAGGCAGCAATAACAGCGCTGCAGGAACAGCTACAGGAAAATAAATGGGCGCTGGAGGAGGAGAAGCGCCAAAACCTGATCTTGAAGGAGGAGTTGAGAAACCAACTCCTAAGGGAGACAGACACCCTAGCAGAAGCGGAAGTACTGCTCGAGGAGAAAGGGATACGGCAAGTCTACCCCTGGGGAGACCTAAAGGGAGTAAAGGAGGCCGTAAAGAAACCCCCCCATATGTGCCCACTAGTTAAGACGGAACACGTATATGAAGACAATAACGACAATTGCCCCCAGGTTATTACCAAAGAAACTCCTTTCACGGCAACCGAATTGGCCAAGCTGCGAAGGGACTTTGCAAGGACTGTGAGAGAATCCGAAACTGAATATGTTTGGAGGGTGTCCCTGTCGGGGCGAGATGGGATTTTGCTGTCGGAGAAAGAGGCGGAAGGATATTGGGGCCCGGGCATGTTTTTAACCACTGGCGACCGCTGAGCCCCATGGTCATTAACTCAGAGGGTTGCATATTGGGCAGGAGGGTTGAACCCCTTGGAAAGGGGAGACCTCCTAGCCATAACAGGCTCGGTAGATCAGCTGTTGGAAAGTGTGCAGAAAGCGGCTTGTCTGCAAATGATGTATGATCGGGAACTCAAGCCCAACCTGAGCTCCCCAATGTTGTTGCCAGTAGATCCGGAACGAATGACGCCCCTGATACGGGGACTTCCCAATTCTTTAAAACCTATCGGGATCCAACTGCGGGGGAAAATTCAGAATATACCCAGGGAGGAGAGAATCGCGGCTGCCCTGGAGGGACTGGTGACCCCCGAGCATCGGCGGCTAGGGAGGAAGGCGTGGACCTGGGGGGAGATAGCGCAAGAGTTAATTAACTATGGGAGAAAGTATGGCCCTGTTAGCCGATCATACCAGAAGGTTGAAACCAGAGCTGTGCGAGCGGCAGAACAGGGAAGCGGGCGGCTGCCATTCTCTGGGAGGAGCCCAGATCTAACTGGAAAAGGAAAGCCCCTAACCCAACAAGGGTTATGGCAGTTGGGGCTGCAAAAGGGCATTCCCCGGGATTTGATGGACGGACTCCAGACTAAGAAGTCAGAGTTGCTAGTGCAGAGATGGTCCGCACAGGGAACTACTCCTAGACCAAGTCGTAATACCTTACCAGTAGTGAACATGGGGGAGGAACAAAAAGGGGAGGAAAGAATGGCGGGAAACTAAAGCCTCCGCCCCCCCAGGGTGAGGGGGGAGGCGGAGGGTGGACGTTTATAAGGCAACTCACCTGCAACGAAAAAGGGGATTTATTGATTACGGTGGCGGTAGGGCCAAAGAAAAGGCCTGTAACCTTTTTAATTGACACCGGAGCCCAAATTACAGCGCTAAGACAAACTGAGGCGGAACAATGCGGTATCTCGATCCCGTCCAAATGCCTCATAGTCCTAAATGCCCTGGGTAAAAGCCAAACCGTACCTATGACCCTGGTGACGTTGTGGCTACCGGGAGAAGAAGGTCCCGTTAACACTATGGCAGCAGTGGGGCCCTTCCAAATGAACCTCTTAGGTATAGACATCCTGAAGGGTAAACAGTGGCGGGATACCCAGAGGAATTCATGGTCTTTCGGTGTCCCTCAAATTAGGCAGTTAACCGGAACCTTCGGTGCGGCAGTGCGCCTGCTACAAGCGGCGCCTCCCCTCCCTCCTTCCCAGCTAACCAATGTAAAACCCTATCCGTTACCGTTGGGAGCAAGAGAAGGTATTGCGCCAGTACCGGAGGATTTGAAAAAACAAGGAGTTGTAGTCCCGGCACAATCTCCTTTTAACTCTCCTGTGTGGCCAGTACAAAAACCTGGTGGCACGTGGAGATTAACAGTAGATTATCGCAGGCTCAATGCAAATACGGGTCCATTGACAGCAGTGGTACCAAATATTGGCGAGTTGATAGCGACTATTCAGGAACAAGCCCACCCCATCATGGCAACAATTGATGTTAAAGATATGTTTTTTATGGTTCCCCTGCAACCTGAGGACCAAGATCGCTTTGCTTTTACGTGGGAAGGCCAACAATTCACCTTCACCCGACTCCCACAGGGATATAAGCACTCTCCCACTCTAGCCCACCATGCGTTGGCGCAGGAACTCGAGGTAGTCCAAGCAGAGAAGGAAGTCAGTGTTTACCAATATATCGACAACATTCTTGTGGGAGGGGATGAAACAGAGAAAGTGCGGATAACTCAGGACAATATAATTTCCCACTTAGAAAGTTTGGGGTTGAAAATTCCACCAGAGAAGGTACAAACACCCTCAAGCGAGGTAAAGTTTTTAGGAATCTGGTGGAAAGGAGGAATGACACGCATTCCACCGGACACCCTTTCCTCATTAGATCAGATTAAAATGCCAGAGTCGAAAAAGGATTTGCAACATGTATTAGGATTATTTGTGTTTTGGAGAAAGCATATTCCTGATTTTTCGATTATTGCAAGGCCACTGTATGACTTATTGCGAAAAAAGGCCCAATGGGAGTGGACCCCGGTCCATGATGAGGCATTACGACTGCTAATATTTGAAGCAACTGCCCACCAAGCTCTCGGTCCCATTCACCCCACAGATGCTATCCAAATTGAGTGGGGGTTTGCCCGGACCGGGCTCTCGATTCATTTATGGCAAAAGGGGCCAGAGGGGCCCATTCGGCCTATGGGTTTTATTCGTGCAGTTTTAAAGACACTGAAAAAAGATACACAGTGTGGGAGAAGGGTCTATTTGTAGTTAGTCTAGCTTTGAGAGAGGCCGAACGAACCACTCGAAAGCAACGCATAATTCTTTGGGGCCCGTCTAAGGTGACTAAAGCAGTCCTAGTGGGAGCCCCACCCCCTGACGGGGTGGCTCAGAGAGCCTCTGTGCGAAAGCGGTATGCCCAAATAGAACATTATTGTGATATATTTACAGTGTCTGAGGGAGCCACAAAGAGGTTAACCATCCAAGAAGAGGTGGGCCCAGATAGAGAAACAGCTGAACTTCCCCCTGTGATACAGATAGCTCCCCCGTTTTCTGAACAAATGCACAACGTGTGGTTCACAGACGCCTCGTCAAAGCGAGAAGGAAAGGTCTGGAAATATCGAGCTGTAGCACTCCAAGTAGAAACCAAGGAACAAATCATTACGGAAGGGGAGGGTAGCGCACAAGTGGGAGAACTGGTCGCGGTATGGAGCGTGTTCCAACATGAAGCCCAAACCACTTCCCCTGTATACATTTATACTGACGCTTATGCAGTATTTAAAGGTTGCATAGAATGGCTACCATTCTGGGAGCAAAATGGATGGGAGGTTAACAGAGTACCGATATGGCAAAAGGAAAAATGGCAGGACATCCTTGCAATTGCTAGACGTGGGGAATTTGCAGTGGCGTGGGTGGCCTCCCACCAACAAAGTGACACCCCAGCGAGCCGGTGGAACACCGAAGTAGATGAGTTGGCCCGATTAGCTCCCCTTCAAAACACCCCAATAGCAGAAGACTGGGAGCAATTGTTGGAATGGTTGCATGTAAAGAGGAAACATTCAGGGATCAAAGACCTCTACTGTGAGGCCCAAGCTCGAGGTTGGCCTGTTACTAGAGAGAAATGTAAGACTTGTGTGTCCGCTTGCGAACAACGCCGTACCTGCTTAGAAAGACACCCCCTGGAAGACGATCCCCTACACTTGAGGGAGGGGAAGGGGCTGTGGGAAACCTGGCAAGTGGACTGTATTGGTCCTTTCCGGAAGTCGGAAGGAAAGCAGTATGTGTTGGTCGGAGTGGAGGTAGTGTCAGGGTTGGTCCAAGCCGTGGCATTTGCCAAAGCTACTGGAGAGAACACGGTGAAGGCATTGAAAGAGTGGTTTGGTACCTTCCCCAAACCACGGTCGATTCAGTCGGACAACGGTTCTCACTTTACAGCTAAGATAGTTCAGGAATGGGCAGCCCGGGAGGGAATTTCATGGGTGTTCCACACCCCCTACTACCCGCAAGCGAATGGAATCATGGAAAGAACAAACGGGCTACTCAAATGCTTCCTGAAACCACACAGACCAGCATGGGCTGAGCGGGTGGGAGACGCAGTGACCAGCGT
Organism: Grus americana; assembly: GCF_028858705.1. Lineage (NCBI taxonomy): Eukaryota > Metazoa > Chordata > Aves > Gruiformes > Gruidae > Grus > Grus americana. Next base: position 2,060,253 of record NC_072883.1, on the reverse strand, counting down.
AAATAGCCGCTGGGGAACGAATGGATGCCCAAAAAGTACGGCGTTTTGCCCACAAGCCCCGACAATCATACCCACCTCACATAGCCCTGATCACCCTGACAACCCATCCCACTTCCCCGGACAACCTGTTTTAGTTGAACTCCCCACCGTGGGAGCAATACCGTTAGTCTTAGACACCCCAATAAATAAATACACTTGGAAAGCAAAAGACGCCAGCGGGAAAATCCAGAAGATTCATGCTAAGTGGATTATTCCTTCCTTCTAACCCGAGGAGTGAGTTTGTTTCTGTTCTTGTTTTTCAGGACAAAGCAGTTGACCCAGACACATACCCCCAGAAGAAGCCAGACAGACATCGATTGCGGTTTGATCAGAATGCGCATGCTATTTTTGATTATTCTAATTCAGACGTGTGTTTATGAGAGCGATGGAAAACCAATTCCTCTACCTTCCCCCGACCCATATGATCCCTTTAAGGACAACGAATTTGTATTATTGGCTAAAGCAGTGAGCCGAACCTTCAATTTGTGTCATTGCTGGGTTTGTGGAGGACCTCTGGGGTTGTCGAGTTGGCCGTGGACGTCCGCACCCCTCACCCCCGACCAGATCGTAAGCAACTATTGTGAAACCGCAGACGACACTTGGGGCGACAGTGGGACGTGGCCAATTCAATATCCAACTGTAGGGCAGTATTGTCTAAACCGTACTCAAAGGGGAGGGATTTACGTGGGGGAAAGTAAATGTCAATGGACACTCACTCGTAAGCTAGTTGATAAAGATAGGAGAGTCTACATATGGATGTGGCTTAATGAAACGGGGCGCACTCAGGGATTCAAGGGATATTGGTCAAACAAAAATGAAACCCTGTCTGTCCCACAAACCAATTATAAGCAAATTTGTGAGTGGAAAAATAATTCTGGCGCTTGGTATTGCACCGGCCGAACAAGTAATTGCCCAACCATGTTTTTTAGCCCTCTGGGCGATGACAACACAACTTATTTTCAACTCCCAAAAGGGGCAGCTGGACCATTTGCTCATGGCGTTAAGGCTAAGAAAGGGCATTGCTGGATCTGCAGACACACCGCATATAAACATTTACCTGCAGGATGGTCAGGAATCTCTAACATAGGGATTATCCGGCCCTTATTTTTTCTTTTGCCGGAGAGAGGCGGAGCTTGGTTAGGAATAAAACTATATGACAACCTCAGAGATAGAAGTATTGCCCGTAAGACGTGATCTATCGAGGTAAATTTAGGTGGGACACAAAAATGGGGAAACAATGAGTGGCCTCCTGAGCGAATAATTCAACATTACGGACCTGCCACCTGGACCCCTAATGAACAAATATCAGGGGCAAGAGAACCAATTTGTAACTTAAATCGGATAATCAGATTGCAAGCGGCTCTAGAAATTATTGTAGCCAAAAAGAAAGGCCTGTAATGAAGGCCTGCTTCTATTATACATAATAAGAAAACATGGCCGAGACGAAACCGCCTCTTCGATCCTCCCTTTCAGCTTTAGGGGCAAATCAGTGGCTGTTAGTAGATATATTGCCTCAATGGAAACAAATTAATGAGAACGACCATGAGATAATCCTGGAGGCCCTGGGCACCGCCCAAAGTAATATCTCATTAGCTCTTAGCTATATTCAAGCCCAACTATGGGTCCAGTCGGTGGCGTCAGCAATCATTAGAGAAGGGGAAGAAGGGGTCTTGCCTAGTGAAGTCCATAAGGTCATTTGGGATAACGCAAATGAATTTGAAAAAGAATTCCAGTCTTGGTGGCAGGTAGTGAATTTCACCTACAATCCCACCAACCAGAGCGCCACAGCATTTGCACTGGCTATATGAAATGCCTCAAGACATACTACATACCCACTCATTCCACTTGGACTAAACAAGAACGGAACTATACTTTATCCTATTGAGCATAAGTGGTGGGATGCTATGTTTGGATGGTCGCCTAACGCTACTGGACTATTGAACAAAATGTTGTATCCGGTTATTGGATTGCTTTTGCTTGTCCTACTAGGCTTTGTTTCAACTACAGTTTGGTATATTAACCTTTGGATAATAATGAAGTGCTTGATACAGCTCACGATGTTTGCTAGAAGTACTGCTAATGTATCTACTGATTTATATATGGCTCTGATTGATAGAAAAAGGTGAAGGTGAAGCTTATAAGAATCTGAAAGGATCTGACAAGTTTCAAAAGGGGGGAGTTGTAGCCAAAAAGAAAGGCCTGTATATAATGAAGGCCTGCTTCTATTATACATAAGAAGAAAACGTAGCCGAGAAGAAAGGCCTGTAATGAAGGCCTACTTGTATTATAGGTGGTAAGAAACTGTTCATTATTACTTTAGGTAGAAGGCTAACGATTCTTAGAATAAGCACCTGCTACACATCATGAGAAAAAGGAGGAGCTACAAGACACTTCAAGGTCCTTATGTACATACTTGCAGAAAGGGAGGACATTAATTGCCTCCAGCAGCATCCTTATCTTGCTGAGGCGTATAGCGAACAATTCCCAACACAGAAGTACTGAGAAACTAGGGGAAAGGTAATTTGGGCCAGGGTCCCCACGACCAACGACCCATAAGCCCCCTACCCAAATTATCCCACCTACTCAAAAGAGAGAGGCGGAGAAAGGAACCGAGCATGCGTTCTAGTTTGCATGCTAGGCGAAGAAATATGAACCAATTATTGTAATGGGGAGTGTACCACTTTGTAATCTTTGTAACATTTGTGTATAAATATGACAAGAGAACTAGCGCTAGGGGTGCCTGATTAGAGGAACTATCCTCCTGACACCCAGCGCTGCAATAAAGGAAATGCCTGCCTCTTAATGCTAAATTGGTGTTAAGGAGTTTTCTTTCATTCCCGAATTTCGGTGACAGTTTTGGCGACCCAGATGGGACGAGGCTTTTAAATCTCGACGGATCCGTGGGATCATAGGACCTCCAGCCGGCACCGAGGGATTCTCGGGGAGACCCTTCGATCCCCCGGACGGAAGAGTTCTGAGCACGTTCCCTGGGACAGGTAAAAGGCATTTCTCTTACTTTTAATTCTGATTTCACATTTTGGGTTTGAGGCCCCCTTAGCCTTCAGGTAAGCCGTGGCGTGAGCTACGCGAGGGGCTATTGTACTGCAATTTAAGAATTTTGTAAGAACTTTTGAAAGATTTTGATCAATCAAGAATTTGTGTTTTAATTGTTTTGTGTTACTTTTGTCACTTTTGTCATTTGTCAATTTTTGTTTTGTGGTTTTTTGGTGGTATTTGTGTTACGATGGGTAACAAACCTTCGGTGGATGGGGGAATAGTAAAGAAATCTCCCCTAGGGTGTATTTTAAAACTTTGGAAACAAAGAGGAGGGGACCGTCTTGTAAAAAGACAACTAATTGAATATTATATTCACTGGTGGCTGATATATAAATTGGATGATCAGGAAAAATGGCCCAAGAATAAGAATTTGGAATATAATACAACGTTACAGTTGACGTTGTTTTGTAGAAGGGAGAAGAAATGGGATGAGGTACCTTATGTTGATTTGTTTTTTTCACCTTGCGAAATCATCCTGAGTGGCTGAAGGACTGTGGGTTTACCCCGCAAGACCCCCTGGCATTGGCATCAGCATTAGAAAAGCAGGAAAAGGCAGCGGGAGGCTGTGAAGGTGTTGCTCTGCTTGTAGTACAGGGCAAAGGTGTTTGAAGTGCGAGCGTGATGAGGAGGATGATTTGGAATTAATGGAAGATGTTGGAGGTTGCATGGATGGTTTTTGATAACAGGCAGAAAGGGAAGGAAGTTAGAGAAGAGCAACGAGAAAACAAAAGAGAGGGGAGACAGGCACGGAGAGACAGGGAAAGAGAGGGGAACCTGAGAGCTGCGCTGCAGGGAGAGTCAGCAAACAGCAACTTCAGGGGAGGACGGCAATACTATGGGGGGAGAGGCGAGGCCCCTCCAGCACAAAAAAACCCAGCAGTACCTTAGGAGATAATCAGTGTGCACATTGTAAAGAATTGGGACATTGGAAATGGGATTGTCAGAAATTTAAGGACCGTTTTAGGGGGTCCTATGCCTATCAGTCCAGAGGTTCTGGAGGAGGCACAATACAATCAAGAAGCAGCTCCCTTGCCACATCAGTTCCCCTTAACTAAGTCCTGAAGGGGACTGGGGGAAACCTCCCCAGCGGAACCCCTGGCTACACTAGAGCTGGGAAAAAGGAAAATAGATTTTCTTGTAGCTACTGGGGCGACTTACTCTCTTAAATACTTGTCAAAGAAAATTGAGCAATGCTACAGTAAACATTGTGAGTGCCACAGGGAAAGCAGAACAGCGTGCCTTTTTCCATCCTCCAAATGTTAAGCTCGGAAAACAAAGGGTAACTCACCAATTTTTATATAGGCCTGAATGTCCTATACCACTCTTGGGACGGCACCTATTGAGTAAATTGGAAATGCAGATCACTCTTAAAGATGGGGAAGTTCAATTATTAATGCCTGCATCTAAAGCCATCAAGGCAAGAGTTTTTATGTTGCAGGAACAACCTAAGACTAACAAAGGAATTCCTGAGGAGGTGGAGAATGCAGTGACACCTTTGGTACGGGCTAGTGAGGTTCCAGGTAGATCCAGAAGACCGGAACCAGTAAGAATTATCCTTAAACCTGGAACAAATCCGGTAAGACAAAAACAATACCCATTGAGGATAGAGGCCAAAAAGGGATTAGAAAAGTTACTACTCAACTTTATAGAATATGAGTTACTCATACAATGCGAATCAGAACTTAACACCCCAGTCTTACTTGTTAAAAAGCCAGGGGGTGAGGAATACAGGTTAGTGCAAGACTTACAAGCTGTGAACCAAATAGCACAGGACATTCACCCAGTGGTGGCAAACCCCTATACATTACTTACAGCCCTCAGAGAGAAACATGAACGGTTCACCGTCCTAGATTTAAAGGATGCCTTCTTTTGCATACCTCTCGAAAAACAGAGTCAGGCTGGTTTTGCCTTTGAATGGGAGAGCCCCACCACGGGATGAAAAACTCAACTAACCTGGACTGTGTTGCCTCAAGGATTCAAAATAGTCCAACAGTCTTTGGAAACCAGTTAGTTAAAGAATTAGAAATATGGAGAAGAGACCATCCTGGAGGAGTTATGCTACAATATGTGGATGATATTCTATTAGCAGCAGAAACCTGGGAGGAGTGTATACAAATGACTGTTGAACTTCTTAGGACAAGAAGGATGCCAAGTGTCCAAGAAGGCGGCACAGATGGCAAAACCAATGGTCACTTACCTGGGACTTGAGATTTTACAGGGCCGGTAGAGATTGGGAACGGATCGGCAAGAGGCCATTTGTCAGATCCCAGAACCGAAGACAGCAAGAGTTGTGAGGGCTTTCCTGGGAACGGCCGCATGGTGTCGTGTGTGGATATCCAGCTGTGGACTGCTGGTAAGACCTCTTTACAACATCTTGAAGGAGGCACAGGGAGAATACCTGCCTTGGAACCCTGAATGCGGCGTAAGAAAATACGGCACAGCGCACTAAAAAAAAAGGCTTTGATGATGGCGCCTGCACTAGGGCTGCCGGACTTATCTAAGCCCTTCGAACTATTTGTATATGAAAGGCAACATCTCGCTTTGGGAGTATTGGCCCAGAAGATCGGGGACTGGAAAAGACCAGTCGGGTACTTCTCTAAGCAACTGGACCCTGTAAGTAAGGGATGGCCGGGATGTTTGCGAGCCGTAGTGGCCACCGTCCTATTAATACAGGAAGCCAGGAAATTAACCATGGGGGAAAAAAAAAGAAAAAAAAAAAGAAAAAAAAATTTGTATACGCACCCCACATGGCTACCACAGTTCTAGAACAAAAGGGGGGACATTGGTTATCCCCCAGCAGAATGCTTAAATATCAAGTGATACTATTAAAACAAGATGATGTAGAGCTCAAAGTCACCTCTGCTGTCAATCCGGCTAGTTTTTTTTTAATCTTGAATGAGGAAAGCGAGGACCCTTTGAGCCACGACTGTCTGCAAACAATTAAGTCCATTCCAGTCGCTCAGATCTGCATGACGAACTTTTGACTAACCCTGAGTTGGAGCTAGTTACAGATGGTAGCAGTTTTGTACAGGGTGGGAAACGAAGGGCCGGGTATGCTGTTGTTACAACTACCGAAGTTGCGGAGGCCGAGACGCTACCCATCGACACGTCGGCGCAGAAAGCGGAACTGATTGCACTATGTCAGGCCTTGAGAATAGCTAAAGGTAAATGGGTAAAATATATGGACACGTTAGAGGAACTATCCTCCTGACACCCAGCGCTGCAATAAAGGAAGTGCCTGCTTCTTAATGCTAAATTGGTGTTAAGGAATATTCTTTCATTCCCGAATTTCGGTGACACTGTCACCCACGTGGTGACATGAGGTGCCATCAGAGCCAGACTTGGCCAAACTGGGACGGTGCTGTCATCTACGGGCGGACACGTGGAGACATGGGGTCCCACCAGGGCCAAACCTGGGGCTGCGGGCTTGGCTAGACACCTCAAGTCCGAGCATGGCTTACTGTCACTCTCGCTCGTCCAGCCTCCAAACTGTCAGCATCCAGCCCCTGCTCCCAGGCCAAAGGTGCCAGCCCCAAAAGGGCTGCCTGCCCTCAAACCTCCCTCAGCGGCCCTCGCACGGCCCCACTCACGCTGGGGCTGCGGGCTCGCCTAGACCCCGAAAGGGGCCAAACTGTGCCTTATGTCTCACTCGCTGTCTACCAGAGTCCATTTCAAAAGACAGCAGGGGCAGCAGAAGGGTGGCCCGCAAACCCCCCAGGGCAGTGCAGCGGGGGATCTCGGCCCCAGCCCCGGCCATCCTCCACCCGTTACCTACAGGGATGTGGCATCACCGGGAGCGGCTCTGAGCATCGGTACCCGCTCCGAGCAGCCGGGCTGCCTGGGCTCTGCTTTGTTCTTGGGTCCCACAGCCCCAGCCTGTCAGGGGGATAAGGACTGTAGAGAAAGGGAGAACCGGGAGAACGGGGGAGAGCAAAGGAGAGGGAGAGAGACAGGTAGGGAGACAGAGAAATAGAGGTGGGGGGGGCAGTGCCCTCCGAGGCAGGACGGCAACGCAGGGAAATGGTGGTGCGACGGCAATGTCGAGACAAACTGCATACCGTAGCGGTCCGCTCCAGGCTGTTTATCAGGGAGCGTGGTGACAGGACAAGGGGGAATGGGTTTAAGCTGCAGGAGGGGAGATGGAGATGAGATGTGAGGCAGAAATTCTTCCCTGTGAGGGTGGTGAGGCCCTGGCACAGGTTGCCCAGAGAAGCTGTGGCTGCCTCTGGCTCCCTGGCAGTGTTCAAGGCCAGGTTGGATGGGGCTTTGGGCAAGCTGGGCTAGTGGAGGGTGTCCCTGCCCATGGCAGGGGGGGTGGAACTAGATGGGCTGTGAGGTCCCTTCCAACCCAAACCGTTCTGGGATTCTATGATTACCCTCAGCTAGACGCCAAGTGTCCACCAAGCCGCTCTATCACTCCCCTCCTCAGCAAGGCAGGGAGGGGAGAAAATAAGATGGAAAAACAACCCCAAACTCGTGGGTCGAGATAAAGGCAGTTTAATGTAGCTAAAGCAAAAGGCCGCGCACGGAAGCGAAGCAAAAAGCAAAAGATTATTCTCTACTTCCCATCAGCAGGCGATGTCCAGCCACTTCCTGGGAAGTAGGGCTTCAGTATGTGTACTCCTTACTCCGGAAGACAAACATTGTAAAAAACCGGAATGCCCCCGCCCTGCTCCTCCCCCTATCTCTCAGTTTCTTATTGCTGAGCAGACGTCATATGGTATGGAATATCCCTTTGGTCAGTTTGGGTCAGCTGTCCTGACTGTGTCCCCTCCCAAGGTCTTGCCTACCCCCAGCCTGCTGCTGAGGGGGGGAAAGAAATGTTGGAGAGACAGCCTTGATGTGTGCTGGCACTGCTCAGTAGCAGCCACAACACTGGTGTGTTACCAACACCTTGCTAGCTACCAATACACAGCACAGCACTGTGAGGGCTGCTGTGGGGAGAATTAACTCCATCTCAGCCAGACCCAACCCAGCGGCCTCGATAATGCCGCCGCGTGGGCACCATGCGTGGGACTGGCAGGTTCTTGGCATATTTGTGACCGCTCTTTCTTGTTTCTTTTGAACAGGAAAACCTCGATCGGTACTCCCCAGGAGCTAAAGAAATGCAAAGAGCTGACAGAGAAAGAGGAGGGTGTGTACGTTAGTTCTGGCTTAAAATGTTTTTGGCTGTGTTCTAGCCAAAAGCCTTGTCTTCAACAATGGAAGTGAGCTGAACTGCTGGGTACTTCTCATCCCTGCAAGGATTTTCAGGCAGCAAGGCTGGCTGCCAGGGGTGTGCAAACAGCTCCTCCCGAGCATGGAGAGAGGCGCAGGAGAAGACGGTGCTGTTCCTGTTGGCGTGTACCTTCAGTCGTTGGATTGAAGGCTATCAGAGCCCTGTGTGACGGCACATTCAGGGTGCTCCAGTTGGGCCGGGAGACGGCATGCGCAGGGAAAAATATTTGCCCTGTAGTTCTATACTTTGCGACCTAGCCTCCTGCCTCGGTCAGCAGGGGCTGGTTGCGAAGTTTTCGTGACACGGGCTCGGGGCTCACCTGTGGGCAGGGGGGGTTGCCGGATGAGGCCCAGGCAGCACCAGACAAAGGCCGTAGAGGGGCCAGAGCGAGCTGGGCAGCCGGTGCAGCGCCAGCTCTGGGATGTCGGCAAGCGATGCCCACTGGTTTTCTGTGCTCCGCCAGTCCCTGCCTGGCCCCCGGGGTGGCTGCGGCTCCTTCCCAGCGCGGGATCCAGCTCGCCAGCAGTGGTGGTGCTGGGGTAGTGATGGTGGCGCCGGTAGCAGGGCAGCAATGGCGGTGCCAGTACTGGGGTGGTGATGCTGGCACTGGGGCAGTGATGGAGGTGTCCATCCTCCCGGCATCGATGCTAATCAATGTGGCTTCTCCCACCGGTGCCTGCCACCCAGAGCGATGCCCCGTCTACCCATGCTCTTGGTGGCCATCCCTAGCCCAGCTCAGCCACCCATGGGGTGGGCAGGGAGAACCCCTTCGCTTCTAGTCAAGCATGCACATGGCTCATTTTAGCAAACCAAGAGCCGTTTCCTCCGTCACAGCATCTCTGTGCTTCTCCATGGGGCTTCCGGGGAGTGCAAAGCTGTGCTGGAGAAGGTTTCATGCTGCAGGGCAGCTGGCGGCTTGGAGGGCCACTCTGAGGAGGTACCAAGTGTCCCAGGGATGGCATCTCTGGAAGGGACAGTCAGATCATTTCCCAAGTCCTCAGTAGCTGGCCCTACAGCAACTGGGTTTCTTGGACCTCTTGGCTTGACCCTGCTGAATTCTTATTTAGTAGACATGGTGGTGCTGGACTTGATGATCTTAGAAGTCTTTTCCAACCTTAAGATTCTATGATTCTATGATTCTATGATTCATTTCCAGCAAGGGGAAAAGCTCCAGTTCAGGCATCAAACTTTCCCATCCTGCCTGGAGATTCAGGACAGTTGTGTCACACAACAGCCAGTGCCAAAGGGAATCTGGAGGTGGCGTGAATGGTTTGGGCTTCAACGGAAGGCCGGATCCTGAGCTGGCAGAACAACGCTGGCTGCAGTTAGACATAACTTTCTTGACACGATTGTCAGTCCAGACCTCAGTTTCTCACACGTCTCAGTGAGGAGGACAGGGTGTCAGGAGACAGGCAGAGGAGAACATGCTCCTCTACTGTTCCTGAATTAGCAAAAGCTCATCTCTGTGCCCACAAATCCCCTTTGTGATTCAATTGAGTTTTGATACGAACCACTGGTGTTCCTGGAGGACATCATCTCTGAAGACCAGATATTCTCCAGATACACTGTGAAAATGACTGGTCTGTTCCAGTAGCATCGAGGGAGGGAGTGAAGAACCCAGTGTGACGTGCTTCATGTTGACGCAACACCTGCAGCTACTGGGCAGAGAAGGGACAGACCTCGCCTCTCTCATGGCATCTGAGGGCTGATGCCTCTGACTGATGGCAACAGTCAACGGCACACAGTCACCAAATCGCACCCTCTGTGACACCCTCGGAGGTGTCTGCCGTGCACCCACCCTGAACGGTAATCGCTTTCCTGTAGGTCTTGTGCTGTCCCTGCCAGCCCTGGCATCTCACATGGCTCAGGTGGCCCGGATTGGAAAATTGAGTGGATTTGTGTAACACAGACAACACAGCAGTAAAGACCTAGTAAATCCAAGAGGTGGAGAAGGGGAATCATAGAATCTTAAGGTTGGAAAACACCTCTAAGATCAAGTCCAACCATCAACCCAACAGTACCATGTCTACTAAACCACGTCCCAAAGTGCCACGTCTACATGTTTTTTTTAACACCTCCAGGGATGGTGACTCCACCACCTCTCTGGGCAGCCTGTTCCAATGCCTGACCACTCTTTCGGTGAAGAAATTTCTCCTAACAGCCAATCTAAACCTCCCCTGACACAACTGGAGATCATTTCCTCTTGTCCAAAGAGACTGATCTCTCCCTACTGCATATGACTCCGTTCCATCCTATGAACGCCTCTATAGGCCATCCTGAACGTAATGAGCAGGGACAAGTTCAGTTGCCCTTAATTAGGGCGTCAGCTGTCATTTTTGTTGGCCAAAGGAAATTCCCAACAGCACACACACCCCTGCCCAGATGTTGTCCTGTCTCCACATCTGCCTGCACGTATCTTTGACCTGTCTCTATTCCCTGCACTTCTCTTTAGCCACCTCAGATGTCACCAGATGTTTGCATCTGAACACCTCACTCCTGGCCTCCATCGCCATTAATTACCACAGGACCTGAGACAAGGAGCTCATGTGCCGCTGCCTCTTTCGTCACCACCTGAATGGAGGCGGGAGGAATCCCACCTCCCACAGGTTCGTGGTCTGCATGAGAGGGAGCCGAGTCCCCTTCTCGCCCCAGGACTGCAAACCGAGGAAAAGTTGCCTCAGCTGACCCCACGGAATCTCTTTGCTCGGTGGGATCCCTCCTGTCACTGTCTGCCTGTCCTGTCTAACGACGGGATGAAAAAAGTTGCCGTTTAGACCTAAATCTGTCTCTCAACAGGGAAATGATGCTGCTGGAAAGACGTGCCTCTCGCCAGCTGGGAGAGGGAACATCGGTGATGCCTTCAGCCCGTTTCACAGCAGGTTCCCCTGGAGCCCCAGGGACACCTGGGGAGAACCCAGAGGGACAGAGAATGTGCTGCCATGGGCTGGTCCTCTGCTGCTGAGCTGGGCTGGGCTCCTGGGACTGATGGAGCTCATGGTAACATTGCAGTGCTGCAGAGAGACAGCTCTGCCCAGGAGCAGGGCTGAGGGCTCTGCCTGCAGGCGCCGAGGGGAGAGGAACAAGGAGAAGAGAGGTTACAGGCAGCCTGGGGTGGGAGGATGCTCGGAGCTCACTGGAGGGGAACACCTCAGCGGGCCTTGACAAAGTAAGTCTGTAGGTGCAGGGCAATGCAGCTGCGGCTGTACAGGAGTCTGCAACAGCTTGGACAGCCTGTGGCATCTTCTGGGAGGGCTTTCCTTTGGAGGAGAAACTGTGCTGCAGAGCTGGGCTCCGGGCAGAGCCACAGCCTGTGGGATCTCTCCTTCCATCGAGGAAGAGGAGGAGGAGGAGGTGCTCCAGGGCAGGTCTTCCCTGCTGCATCATCACAGGCACAGGGCACGTTGACTCTCTTCTCCCAGGGACAGCTGTGGGGCTGTGAAGGTGCATGAGCACCCAGGGGTGCCCAGGGCTGTCCTTCTGAGCAGGGTCCCTGCACCCCAGGGTGCTGCGCCCTGCCAGGGTCAGCTCTCAGCCTGCCCGGGGAGCTCCCCACAGTGCTGCAGGGAGAAGCTGTGGGTGGAAGGAGCGACCCTTGCAGGGCAGGGTCCTTGTGCTGTCGAGAGGTGCTGCGCGGTCAGGGCTGCTCACAGCCGTACATCACCTCGAGGATATTTGCAGAGGGTCCTGGGCAAGAAGAATGTCAAGGCAGTGTTTCCCTGAAAGGGAAGGAATCTCTGCTTTGAGGTTTCTGCTCTTGCTTGGCTGGGTGGGCAGCGTTGGGTGGGAATTCTCCAGAGTTCCTCCATTCTGGAGCAGGCGCTGAGACCCCCATTCTCGTTAGGACTTGGCCGAGCTGCTCCTTCGCCCCGGCACACGCAGTGATGCTCCTGGGCAGGGCTCTGTCCCAGAGAGGGGTCTGCTGGGCAGAGCCGAGCATGAAGCAGGAGGGATGAGGAGGAGATGTGGGGCAGAGAAACAGCTCCAGGCAGGGACAGCTCCCGGCAGCAGCGACCTGGGCGAGTGAGAGGGGCCAGATCCCAGAAATGCTGCGGGGGCTGGATCCATGCACCTCCCTGCCTTCCCCTGCCGTGCCGATGCCTTCCCTGGAGCAACCCCCGGTCTCCTCCCTCGCTCACAGGTCAGAGCCCCCCATCCTTAACGTCATGGTGTTGCGGTTTAACGGCAGCTGAAACAACCACTCAGACGTTCGCTGACACCCTCCCCACCCCAGTGGCATTGGTAGAGAATCAGAAATAAAAATTTTAAACTTTGGGTTGAGATAAAGATAGTTTAATAGGACAGGAAAGGATGATGATGATGATGATGATGATGATGATGATGATGATGGAATATACAAAAGAAGTGATGCACAGCACAAGTGCTGACCACCCGCAGACCACTGATGCCCGGCTAGTTCCCGAGCTGTGGTCCCACTGGTGGGACGATATGAGAAGCCAGAAAAGTCCTTGTCTTGGCATAAACACCCAAAACCTCACTGTGTTGTCAACATTATTCTCCTCCTAAATCCAAACCACAGCATCAGACCCACTACTAGGAGGAAAATTATCTCTGTCCCAGCTGAAACCAGGACACGCGAGGAGGACGTGGTCATGAGTTCTGTTCCCAGCAGCCGGACCACCAAAGAGGAGAAATGCTCCAACGGCCGCGTGTGTCTCCCTGTCCCAGCTCTCTTGACAGTAACACTTTGGCATGTTCCCCTCTTGCCTTGTTCTTATCGTTCTGGTCACTGTGGGGTTGGGGGAGACAACTCAAGAGCAGCTACACCACCAACGCTGTGTCCCCCGTCACGTAGATGTGTCCATTGAGGAAAAGTGTCTAACTCTCCTGCTAAACGTGGGGCTCTGGGAAATGTCATGTGTGGGGCTGGAAATGATCCGACCCTCCTGTCAGGACATCCAATCTCTAGGACAATCGAGGTGAGGGGGTTAGAGAATGGGACTTGGAAACTGGAGTCCTCTGCTCTCAGCAGCGTCCAGTTTCTTCTCAGAAGAACGTCCAAGTGTGATCGTCCCTCACCTCAAACCATTGCTGGTGCAGGGGGTTCTGCCTTAAAAACAGTCCTCAGCTGTGGTGGGGCAGCTAGAACAGGATAAGCCCCCCGCCCTGCCCCCAGCTCTGCTCTGCCGTCAGGCGAACTGGGAGCAGCAATGCTGAAGACCTCTTTGGTACCACGAGTGGGTTTGATGTGAGATCACCCTGTGTTCCTATTGACCTACTGAGGCAGGGCAGGACTGACTCCTCCAGAGCCCACAGCAGCACCCCCCGCTCCTAGGGACACCAACCAGCACCAGCCAGAGGTGAAGTCACGGATGTGCGACAACTCTTAAAGGGGAGAGATATTTTGGGAGGATTCCGTGGGAACTGGCAGAGGTTGTCCTCTCAGAAGTCTCCTGTAACCTGTAACTGCATTTTCTCCCTTGGACAGGTCCCCATGTGCAGATGGAGGAAATGTCCAACAGCAGCTCCATCACTGAGTTCCTCCTCCTGGCATTTGCAGACACACGGGCGCTGCAGCTCTTGCACTTCTGGCTCTTCCTGGGCATCTACCTGGCTGCTCTCCTGGGCAATGGCCTCATCATCACTGCCATAGCCTGTGACCACCACCTCCACACCCCCATGTACTTCTTCCTCCTCAACCTCTCCCTCCTCGACCTGGGCGCCATCTCCACCACTCTCCCCAAATCCATATTCAATTCCCTCTGGGACATGAGGACCATTTCCTATGCAGGATGTGCCACCCAGGTCTTTTTCTTTCCCTTCTTGATGTTAGGGGAGTATTTTCTCCTCACCATCATGGCCTACGACCGCTACGTTGCCATCTGCAAACCCCTGCACTACGGGACCCTCCTGGGCAGCAGAGCTTGTCTCCAGATGGCAGCAGCTGCCTGGGGCAGTGGGTTTCTCACTGCTCTGCTGCACGCTGCCAATACGTTTGCACTCCCGCTCTGCCAGGGAAACGCCCTGGACCAGTTCTTCTGTGAAATCCCCCAGATCCTCAAGCTCTCCTGCTCAGACACCTACCTCAGAAGGAAGACAAGGGGGTGCCTGAGTTGTGAGTGCCCCCCGCCTCTGATCCCCACTCCCCGTGCTCATCCTGCAGGGAGCTGCCCCCAGGCTCCTGCTCCAACCACTGCTCCAAGTGCGCTGGCTGCAAATGCCCTTCGCGGGCAGGCAGGAATCAGGACAAAAAGCCCCCAGGAACCAGCACGGCCACACTCCATGGTCACCCACAAAGCTTTCTTGAAGGCCATGGTGCTGTGCCTGGGCAGGGTGGGCTTGGGCAGGGCAGAGAGGGACATGTGCTGCTGCGGGATGGAGGAGAGGAGAGCGGGCAGTGTCTGCAGCAGGGCAGGGGCTCTGCTCTGGACTTCTTCATGACCACAGGCGCTTTGGGGTGTCCTGCTCCCACGTGGACTCATCCACAGGTGCATCTCCACAGATAAGCACCGAGGCCGAGGAACACAAGTGAAAGCACGAGGAGCACACCCACACCAACCACCCAGGGACGGGCATTGTGGAAAAAGGGAGCTGAGAAACAAGAACATCAGCAGGAAAAGGGATGGTTTCACAGTCCCGTGTTTGAGCAGAAGACCAAAAAGACAAACGCCCCAAAGCTCTAGCTCACAAGCCCCTTGTCCTGGGAGCCCTGGCCTCAAGGGGACATAGTCCTCTCTCTCCCCTCCAAATACCAATGCTCACCTGAAGCGCACGAGGCTCCGGTTCTCTCGTGCCCTAAAACTGCTGTGAAGGTGCACACCCCTCCCGTGCCCCCACACCCCACACCTTGCACCGGGAACCCCAGATCAAAGCTGCTCAAAGCACCTGAGATGTGCAGGGACGTCTCCTGCTCCTCATTGAGGCGGCTGTTCCTGACCACGCAGGACCATTTCTCATTTCCCTTCCCGGTCATAATGATGACATAATGATGATGTCAAACAGGCCCCTCTCATCCGAGAAATGTCTCTGGGAGACCGAGGGGAGACGCTGCCCGCTGGGATCTTTCCACAGCACCTCCGGTTGTGGGTACCAGCCGGCCGATCGACACACCACCCGGATGCCTCCGTCCTCGTAAGCCTCCAGGGAGAACTGAGGGACAGAGCCTGTGGCTGGGGAAGAGCCCGTGGTTGGGGTCAGTGTGGGATGGACTCAACTCAAAGGTGACGACCGAATCCGATAGCAGACGCATCACAGGTCCCACCAGGGCTACAGGGCCGGCCGCCAAAACCACCCCAACCTGTGCAGGAACTGCAGAGCATTGATGCCAAACAACCCCAGATCTCCCACAAAACAGCCCGGCACAGCAAGACCCAGCTGCCGAGCTTCAGCGCCTCAAGGCAGCATCAGCACCGACCCGTCTTTGTTCAGGAAGCCCCAACGCTTCCAGACAACGTGCCAGGTCTCCTACGCCACAAAGGGCAAAGCCAAAGCAAAGATCCAGCTGCTCAGAGCCAGGAAGAGATCTCTTCCCAACTCCACCCCTAACAGTGTCAGGTCCCAGCCTTGGCTTGGCTGGCAGCCCCAGCTCTGAGCACAACGAGCTGCTCAGCACCTTGTCCCCAGGGCCTTCACACCATCGACAGGGCACCCTTCACAGACACCACGCACACCCAGCAAAGCCACCACATCCATGCCGCTCTGCCCCAAAAACACCTCCAGCACCACCTGCGTGCTCCCTCCTGGGCAGGCACTGCAGGCAACAGCCCCCTCGCACCCCACCTCTTTCAACGGCTCCTGTCCTTCGGCACCTCATCCACACACCTGAGGATGGGACAGAGCTCTGGGAGGGACACACAAACCCAGGGACACCCGCACCAGCCCCTGCAAACACCGCACCAGACACAAACCTGCCACCTCCAGATCCACCGTAGCTTCTCCATAAGAGGCACCATTTGTCACGGTGCAGATGTACTGACCATCGTCAGAAGGTCTCAACCCAGAGATTCGCAAGTCCAGGCGACCACTGGAGAGACCATCCCTGACCAACTCTGTCCTCCCACCGTACTCCTCCATCTGCTCCCTGTACAGGTCTTCTCCGTTTCGGTAGTGGTGCACCGTTTCGGAGAACTGGTGCCGGATCCACCTGAGGTCCAAGCTCCGAGCATCCATGCTGGGGGACAAGTGACATGGCAGCACGACGTCCTGCCCCACGGTGACCTGGAGAGGGAGGTCTGGTCCCACCACGCTGAAGTCAGCTTGGTGATGGAGAAGGACACAGAGACATGGAGATTGCGCCTATGTTAATTTAGGGGCGTTGCATGCTCCAGGGCAAGACGGAACCACACGTGGCTCCCCGGTGCAGCCCCCTGCTCCGCCCCACTCTCCCTCATTAGCATTTATTTCAAATCTGTTGCAAGACTCTGAAGGAAAGAAAATATTCTATATTTCCTGCGGAAGGAACAGTTACTCACCAGACGGGCACCGGAGGCATCAGGCTGCTCAGTTTCCAGGTCAGAATTACGGCTTGTGGTGTGACTTCAGAGCCCATCCCACGCAAAATGAGCTGAGGTTCTGCATCTGTCACCAAGTCATGAATCAAAATATAAACCTGCAAGGAGGAACCAAGCAGAAAACAGCAAAGGGAAACCGCAGCCTCCCCATTTCGGGGAACACCTCCTACCTGTGTCATAGCCCCGGGGCAGGCAGGTGATAAAGGTGTGGGCACCCGCACGGGTGGCTGCCACTGTCACCTGCGCCCGGCTCCAGCTCTCCGGCCCGTAGGCGATGGTGCCCTGGAGTGAGCGGGAGAAGAGCGCCAGCTCCTGGGGGACGGCGGCCACCTGCGGCATAGGGGACGGCTGGGGACACGGTGGGGATGTGGGGGGGACATGGTGTGGCAGTGGGGGTAGATGGTGGGGACGTGGCTGGGGACGCTGCAGGGACCTGGTGGGGATGGTTGGGGACATAGAACCACAGCATCACAGACTGGTTTGGGTTGGAAGGGACCTCACAGCTCATCCAGTCCCACCCCCTGCCACGGGCAGGGACACCCTCCACTTTGAGCCGTTGACCACAATTCTTTGACTGTGACCGTCCAGCCAAATCCTTATCCACCGAGTGGTCCATCCGTCAAATCCATGTCTCTCCAATTTAGAGACAGGGATTGTCGTGTGGGACAGTGTCAAATGCTTTGCACAAGTCCAGGTAGATGACATCAGTCACTCTCCCTTGTCCACCAACAATCTAACCCCATCATGGAAGGCTGTCGTGGTTTAGGCCCAGCCGGCAGCTGAGCACCACGCGGCCGCTCACTCACCCCTCCCCCAGCATGATGGGGAGGAGAAGTATAACAACAGGCTTGGGTCGAGATAAGGACAGGGAGAGATCACTCACTAATTGTCGTCACGAGCAAAACAGACTGAACTTAGAGAGGAGATTCATCTAATTTATTACTAGGCAAAACAGAGTAGAGGAATGAGAAATAAAATCAACTCTTAAAACACCTCCCCCCACCCCTCCCATCCTCCCCGGCTCAACTTCACTCCCGGCTTCAACCTCCACCCCCCTCAGCAGCACAGGGGGACGGGAAATGGGGGTTACGGTCAGTTCATCACAGGATGTTTCTGCCGCTTCTTCATCCTCAGGGGGAGGACTCCTCTCATCGTTCCCCTGATCCAGCATGGAGTCCCTCTCACGGGGTGCAGACCTTCGAGAGCAAACTGCTCCAATGTGGGGTCCCCCACGGGGTCACAAGTCCTGCCAGCAAACCTGCCCTGGCGTGGGCTCCTCTCTCCACGGCTCCACCGGTCCAGCCAGGAACTTGCTCCAGCGTGGGCTTCCCACGGGCCACAGCCTCCTTCAGGTGCCTCCACCTGCTCCAACATGGGGTCCTCCACGGGCTGCAGGTGGAATCTCTACACCCCCTCATCCTTCCTCCATGGGCTGCAGGGGGACAGCCTGCTTCACCATGGCCTTCACCACGGGCTGCAGGGGGATCTCTGCTCCGGCGCCTGGAGCACCTCCTGCCCCTCCTTCTGCACTGACCTGCGTGTCTGCAGAGTTTCTTACAGCTTCTCCCTCCTCTCTCTGGTTGCAAAAGCTCTCCCAACTGTTTCGTTTCCCTTCTTAACTATGTTATCACAGAGGCGCTGATTGGCTTGGCCTTGGCCAGGGGCGGGTCCGTCTTGGAGCTGGCTGGCATTGGCTCTATCAGACACAGGGGAAGCTTCTAGCAGCTTCTCACAGAAGCCACCCCTGTAGCCCCCCCTCGCTACCAAAACCTTGCCATGCAAACCCAACACAAAGGCCTGTAGCAGACCCCCCCCCCCCCATGAAGAAGGTCTCCTGCTCTGAAGCCAACGTAGATGGTCACTGAGAAGAAGGGCTCCTGCTCTAGGCCATGCAGATGGTCGCTGAGAAGAAGGGCTCCTGCTCTGCGGACACATAGATGATCGCTGAGAAGAAGGGCTCCTGCTCTAGGCCACGGGGATGGTCGCATCTCTCATACCATCCTTGTGAGCAAGCTTAGGAAGTGTGGGTTGGATGAGTGGACAGTGAGGTGGGGTGAGAACTGGCTGAATGGCAGAGCCCAGGGGGTTGTGGTAAGCAGCACAGAGTCTAGTTGGAAGCCTGTAGCTAGTGGTGTGCCCCAAGGGTCAGTGCTTGGTCTGCTCTTATTCAACATATTCATCAATGGCCTGGATGAGGGGACAGAGTGGACCCTCAGCAAGTTCACTGATGATACACAACTGGGAGGAGCGGCTGACACAGCAGAAGGGCACACAGGAGGCTGCGCTGCCATTCAGCGAGGTCTGGACGGGCTGGAGAGTTGGGCAGAGAGGAACCAAATGAAGTTCAACCAGGGCAAGTGTAGGGTCCTGCACTCAGGGAGGAACAGCCCCAGGCACCAGAACAGGTGAGAGGTTGATCTGGTGGGAAGCAGCTCTGCAGAGAAGGACCTGGGAGTCCTGGTGGACAAGCAGCTCTCCATGAGCCAGTAATGTGCCTTCGTGGCCAAGAAGGCCACTGGTGTCCTGGGGTGCCTTGAGAAGAACGTGGCCAGCAGGTCCAGGGAGGTTCTCCTTCCCCTCTACTTTGCCCTGGTGAGGCCACATCTGGAGTTGTGTGTCCAGGTCTGGGCTCCCCAGTTCAAGACAGACAGGGAACTGCTGGAGAGAGTCCAGTGGAAGGCTGTGAGGATGCTGAGGGGACTGGAGCATCTCTGGTCTGAGGAAAGGCTGAGAGAGCTGGGGCTCTTTAGCCTGGAGAAGACTGAGAGGGGATCTCATCAATGCTAATAACTATCTAAAGGGCGGATGTCTAGAGGAAGGGGCCAGACTCTTCTCAGTGGTGCCCAGTGACAGGACAAGGGGCAACGGGCACAAACTGGGACACGGGAAGTTCCATCTGAACATGAGGAGAAACTTCTTCACTCTGAGGGTGACCGAGCACTGGGACAGGCTGCCCAGAGAGGTTGTGGAGTTTCCTTCTCCGGAGAGATTCAAAACCTGCCTGGACGTGATCCTGTGCAACCTGCTCGAGGTGATCCTGCTCTAGCAGGGGGCTGGACTAGATGATCTCCAGAGGTCCCTTCCAACCCCCACCAGTCTGGGATTCTGGGATTCTGTCCTGCACCCGGGTCGGGGCAATCCCGAACAAGGAGACAGGCTGGGGGATGAAGGGCTGGAGAGCGGAGAAGGACTTGGTGGGAGAAAAAGTGTCGCTAGGACAAGGGGGAATGGTTTGAAGCTAAAAATGGTAGATTTGGGTTAGATGTAAGGAAGAAATTCTTTACGCTGAGGGTGGTGAGATGCCGTAGCGAGAATGTGGAAGATGCCCCATCCCTGGAACCACTCAAGGTCGGGCTGGACGGGGCTGTGAGCAACAGGAGCTGGTTGAAGATGCCCCTGCTGAGGGAGGCGATGACCTTCAGAGGTCCCTTCCCCCCCAAAATGGTCCTTTGATGGATTCTATCCCACCCCGTCCCCTCTCGACCGCTGCAGGCGTCCCGGTGGCCGACGTCTTCCCGGTGCGACCGCTGGTGTTGGGTGAACCCAACACGCTGGTGTGTATGGTGGGAAGATGATCTCCGGCGGTGGAGATCAGTTGGCAGGTGGGCGGGGTCCCTGTCACCCAAGGGGTCACCCACACCCACTACACCCCCGCGGCCGACCTGGCCTTCATCCGCTTCTCCTACCTGCCGGTGATGTCTACACCTGCATGGTCACCCGCGAAGGGGACAACGCCTCCGTCATTGACTACTGAGGTGAGCGTGGGGACGGGGACGGGGCTGCTGGGGAGACATCGGGGCTGGTGGTGACCCCCCCCCCATGTCCCCCCATAGTGCCCCAAACCCCCGACCCCTCCGAGGTGCTGGAGACGGTGCTGTGTGGCGCCGTCATGGCTCTGGGCATCCTCCTGGGGCTGCTCAGCATCTCCATGATCCTGGCGGCGCGCCGGAGCGCCCACGGTACAGCCCGGATGCTGGGGTGTCCCCCCGGTGATGGGGGTGTGATGGGGGGGGGGTGAGGAGGAGACTGTCACCAAATCCCCTCTTGTGTCCCCCGCCCAGGTTGAGCACAGGACGGTGCAGAGTCCGGCACCGCTCGGTGCAGGAGTGGAGATGGTGGCGGGGGGAGGGGAAGGTGGGAATAAGCCCCCTCCTGCTCCCCCGCAACCCCCAGCGATTAAACTCCTCGTCCGTCCCCCAGCCCGCGCTGTGGTGGCTTCTCCACTGTCTGATATTGGGGTTCAGCTGCATCGCGCCCCCCAAAAAGCCATCCCAGAGGAACGTGCCTCAGTTTCCCCACTGGGGAAGGGCAGGAGATGGCTGCAGCCGTGACTTCTCCGCTGCCTGCTATTGGGGTTGGGCTGGTTCGTGCCCCATCCCCAAAGAGCCATTCCCCAGAGGCGTGCCTCAGTTTCCCCACTGCCAAAGGATGGAAGGGCAGCAGCTGGCCACAGGGAGGACGTGGTGGTGGCTTTTCTGCTCTCTGCTATTGGGGTGCAGCAGGATTGCACTCCCCAGAGAGCCACACCCAAGAGGCGTGCCTCAGTTTCTCCACTGGGAAGGGACAGGCAGGATTCCCGCGGTGCCAAGCCCAGCCCTGGGGCACAGTCCCCTCGGGGCGAAGCCCTGCGCTGCCCATCGCCGGTGACGTGGGATCCCGGGGCCAAATCCCTGGGGATAAGCCCTGAGGAGGAGCAGGAGGAGGAACAGGAGGGGGAGGAGGAGGGAGCGGGCCGGTGGCAGGAATGAAGGTCGGGCGCTGCAGGGAGAGGCCGGAGCTCGCCCGCCGTGCCGGACGCACCAGCACCCACAGCCGCCCATGTGGGTGCTCGGGGTGCTGGGGCTGGTGCTGAGCTGCCGGGGGGCAGGTAGGATGTGGGGGGACAGGGGCGTGCAGCAGGTTTGGGGGGGGTCCGACCCCTGGGGACCCTGCCCACCCCCGCGTCCCCCTCGTAGGCGCCTTCTTGGTGCACGTGGCCAGCTCCTGCCCGCTGGCGGCCAACGGCTCCGCGCTGGATTTCAACTTGGCCCTCGTCTTCAACAAGAACCCGCTGGTCTGCTACGACCCCGACGCCCGGCGCTTCGTCCCCTGTGACTGGGGGCTGCTCCACCCCGTCGCCACCCAACTCGCTGCCATCCTCAACAACGGCACCGCCTGGGTGCAGCGCGCCGAAGCCCGGCGTTGGGCTTGTGACGACCTGACCCCCCCCAATTCTGGACCCAGACAGTGATGTGGAGGAGTGAGGCCTGCAGCGCACGGGGGCTTTGCACAGGGGCATCGTGCACAGGGGCTTTGCACGGGGACGTGGCGTGGGGTGTTGCACGGGGATGTTGCATGGGGGTTGCATACGGGTGTCGCACGGAGCATTGCATGGGGATGGTGCATTGCACGTTGCACAAGGACCGTGCACGGAGCATTGCAGAGGGATGTTGCACGGGGACATCGCATGGGGACATCGCATGGGTGGGGAGGGGGCTCACTGACCGTCCCCCCTCCCCGCTCCAGCACCACCCCAAGCCCGCATCATCCCCTCCAAGACGGGCAACGCCCGGGCGCCCGTCCTCCTCACCTGCCACGTCTGGGGCTTCTATCCCCCCGAGGTGACCGTCATCTGGCTGCACAACGGGGACATCGTGGGCCCCGGTGAGCACCCCCCCATCTCCGCCATCCCCAATGGTGACTGGACCTACCAGGCGCAGGTCACCTTGATGGTGGCCCCGTTGGCCGGAGACACCTTCACGTGCTCAGTGCAACATGCCAGCCTGGACCGGCCCCTCCTGGAGGACTGGGGTGAGTCGGGGGGGGACGGGACACCCACCCAGACCCCTGGGTCCTCACCACGTCGTTGCTCACCCCCACCGTGTCCCCACAGGTCCCACCTTGTCGCCAGGGCTGATGGGGAAGGTGGCTGCGGCCACTGTGCTGATGGTGTTGGGGCTCAGCACCTTCATCGCCGGCCTCTACCAGTACCGGGCCAGGCCACCGGCACCGGGTGAGCGGTCGGGGGGGACGGGGATGGGGACAGTGGCCGGGGGGGGACAGGGACAGTGGCCTGGGGTGACACAGAGCCTCCTCACCCCCTCTACTCCCTCTTGCAGGTTACACTCCCCTCCCCGGAGACAACTCCCCTGCAGATAACGGCACATCCAGCCCGTCCCTGCCCCCTGTCCCCAAGGGGCATGTCACCCCTTCTGCCACCCCGTGTCCCCCCCAGGCAGCATCTGAGGACCCCCAGGACCGTGACCTCCTGGCCCCGATGGCCCCCCCGTGTCACCGTCACCCCGGGGGTGACACTGCGGTGCCCACAATAAAGATGCTGCGTGGCAATGGGGTGGCTTTGTACGGGGGAACCCGTGGTGTCCCACTGAGGGGACACACCCCCCCCCCCCCACACACACACCCCCCCACACCCCCTGTGGCACGAGTGGGGCCGGGTACGAGCGGTGACGTGTGCATTGGGCACAAGTGATGCCGGGCATGAGGGACATGTGGCACAGGCAGTGCTGGGCACAAGCGATGTTGGGCACGAAGGACACGGGGCACAATTCATGCTGGGCAAAAGTGATGCCAGGCACGAGGGACACCGGGCATGAGGACACCGGGCACGGGGCACGCTGGGCACAGGCAGTGCCTGGCAAAAGCAATGTCGGGCATGAGGGACACCAGGCGCAGGCAAGGCCAGGCACAAGCGGTGTCGGGCTGTGGTGGGTTGACCCTGGCTGGTTGACCCCAGAGCTGCTCCATCACCCCCCTCCTGTACTAGACAGGGCAGAAAAGTGCAACGAAAGGCTGGTGGGTCGAGAGAAGGACAGGGAGACATCACTCACCAATTACCATCATGGGCAAAACAGACTCAGAGGAAAAAAATCATTTAATTTATTACCAAGCAAAAGAGAGTAGAGCAATGCGAAATAAAACCAAATCTTAAAACACCTCCCCCCACCCCTCCCTTCTTCCCTGGCTCAACTTCACTCTCCAATTCTACCTACTGCCCCCCAGCACCACAGGGGGATGGGGAATGGGGGCTGTGGTCACTTCATCACCCCTTGTCTCTGCTGCTCCTTCCTCCTCAGGGCAGGACTCCTCACACTCCTCCCTGCTCCAGCGTGGGGTCCCCTCCCACGGGAGACAGTCCTCCACCAACTTCTCCAACGTGAGTCCTTCCCACGGGCTGCAGTTCTTCACCGACTGCTCCAGCATGGGTCCCTTCCATGGGGTCACAAGTCCTGCCAGCAAACCTGCTCTGGCGTGGGCTCCTCTCTCCATGGGGCCACAGGTCCTGCCAGGAGCCTGCTCCAGTGTGGGCTTCCCACGGGGTCACAGCCTCCTTCAGGTGCCTCCACCTGCTCCAGAGTGGGGTCCTCCAGGGGCTGCAGGGGGAATCTCTGCTCCAACATCATCCTTCCTCCAGGGGCTGCAGGGGGAATCTCTGCTCCAACATCATCCTTCCTCCAGGGGCTGCAGGGGGAATCTCTGCTCCAACATCATCCTTCCTCCAGGGGCTGCAGGGGGACAGCCTGCCTCACCACGGGCTGCACCACTGTCACTGATGGGCTCGTCCTTGGCCAGCAGCGGGTCCGTCTTGCAGCTGGCTGGCGTTGGCTCTGTCGGACGTGGGGGCGGCTTCTGGCATCTTCTCGCAGAAGCCACTGCTGAACCTCCCCCCCAATACCAAACTCTTCCCACACAAAGCCAAAACAGATTGGCAAGTGCTCCAGGAAACTGAAACCAGGGGTGCGGAGAGTGAGACCTCAGGGGTGTTTCTTCCAAGCTGAGAACAGCAGCGAGCAAAACAAAATCCCAGGCAGCAGTAACACGGAGCAGTCTCTAAGAGAAGATGGACAATCTAGTGCTTCACAGTCCTGCACAGGTTAAATCAGACTAAAAGGGAAAACAAGGTTTAGCGCCTATTTTCATGCATTTGACCATCACCTAAGAAGAGAGCACAAAATGACAGGATCTTTTTCTTTTTAAACTCCGAACGTGGCAAAGGCGTTTTACGCAACAAAATACTAAACTGATGATTTTGGGCTACATGCAACAAGCACCTTGTGTTAGTGATGCTACCGACACTGCTGCATCTGACATTTGTACCACCACCCGGAATAACAAAATTACTTAGAAGCTAAAACAAAAAAGGTTTTGAAGACACTGAGGGTTGTGAAGTGCCAGAAATCCTTATTACAAAAACCACCCTCAATCACCTAACAGCATGACTATAAGTAGTTAAGGGTGCCACAAGCCTAAAACTGCGCAAATCATGTACCAAAACATCCGTTTAGGGGTGCTTATGAGGAGCAGTGCAAGAAACAGTCACAACTTCTGAAATCAAAATACAAAGAAATTAGTGTTCAAAACCAACAACCTTATGCGAATTAACACGGAGCTCGGCTGCGCTATTCCTATGAGCCACAAATGTGTTCATCAAACCTCATCCTGTAAAGGAATTGTATCACATAGTGTAACCGTGGGCTAGGGGCCCTGAAACAGAAACTATAGAATCAGGTTGAGATAGTTTGTAACCAAGCTAATAGGTAATGACGCCAGCTGACCATGGCAATGTACAATGCTGCTATGTCCCACGTACAGTCCCTACCCAACCGGACAATAGGTTCGGGAATATTAATCTTGTGAAGTAAGTTGCTACGGACAGGTGCACCTACAACAAGGATACCGCGCATGCCTGCAAGAAGAGGGTCATCCAGCGGACACGGGTGCGAGACCACTGACGACCACCAGAGAGCCCTTGAGAACCACCGACTCAAACCACTGAGCATGCGTGACGGGGAGGAGAATATGGAAATGGCTTCTAAGAAATGATTATCATAGGACTGCCCTTTCTGTGAAAAACGATGACTATGTATGTTTTGATCCTACATGACCTGTGTGTTGGTGATCACCTGGCATGCACGTTGGGTGGAGCTATCCCCCGTGCATCCAGCGCTGCAATAAAGAATGCCTGCCTTTTAACACTACATTGGTGTTACGAGCTTTAGTCCCAGCTTTCGGTGACAATAGGATATGTTCATTAAATGGCCCGTTTGACTATACAAGATTTACCTGCGTAACTCCTCGAAGCAGGAGGTACGGTTAGTATAAAACAAGGTACGTAACACTGCTCACAGGAACCTGCAGAAAGGAGAGAGCTTTGAGGGATTTGAGGGAAAGTAACCGGATGGAAAATATTTTCCCCAACAACTAATAATAATCATTATAATTATAATTTTTGATAACAAGTTGGAAACCCGTCTCCTCAGGCCATGGTCGGGGTTTTACTCCCCCTTTTCGGCAGCCCTTTAGCAATGTGCAGGACACCCCGTAAGCGTGGCTG
Organism: Grus americana; assembly: GCF_028858705.1. Taxonomy (NCBI): domain Eukaryota; kingdom Metazoa; phylum Chordata; class Aves; order Gruiformes; family Gruidae; genus Grus; species Grus americana. Next base: position 2,034,140 of record NC_072883.1, on the reverse strand, counting down.
AGACTGCTCGGGCTCCAGCAGCCGGGGACTCATTTACACCGAGGCCGGCAAACGCTGTCACCCACACACCCACAGACCCTCCGAGACCCCTCCCTCATACCCACAGCTCCCCACAGCTCCCCACAGCTCCCCACAGCTCCCCACAGGCCCTGCCCTTCTCCCTCCCCACAACCCCACGCTTTGGCTGCCGAGGGGAAAGGCCCTGTCGCATGGAGGCCGGAGCGATGCGGCCTGCCAACTCCGGAATGCGGCGCCGCTGCACGCAGCCGCTCGAGGGGCCAGGCCTGAAGCACGGCGGTCACTGCCTGCCTTCTGCCACGTGCCCCCACCCCTTCCTCCTGCTGTCCCCCCGCCTGCGGCAGCCGCGGCGCTCTCAGCATGGGACAGACCGCCTTCCTCCTGGGACTCAGAGGATCATAGAATCTTTAAGCTTAGAAAAGACCTCTAAGATCATCGAGCCCACCTGTCAACCCAACACCACCATGTCTACTAAACCATGTCCCAAAGTGCCACGTCCACGTCTCTTTTGAACACCTCCAGGGATGGTGACCCCACCACCTCTCTGGGCAGCCTGTTCCAATGCCTGAACACTCTTTTGGTGAAGAAAGTTTTCCTAAGAGCCAATCTAAACCTCCCCTGACACACTGCTGGCTCATGTTCAGCCGGTTGGCAACCAGCACCCCCAGGTCCTTTCCCTCCAGGCAGCTTTCACGCCGCTCTGCCCCAAGCCTGTAGCCTTGCCTGCGGTTGGTGTGACCCAAGGGCAGGACCCGGCACTTGGCCTTGTTAAACCTCATCCAGCTGGCCTCGGCCCAGCCATCCAGCCTGTCCAGATCCCTCTGCAGAGCTTTCCTACCCTCGAGCGGATCGACACTCTCACCCAATATGGTGTCATCTGCAAACTTACTGAGGGCGCACTCGATCCCCTCGTCCAGATCATTGATACAGATATTAAACAAGACTGGCCCCCAAGACGGAGCCCTGGGGAACACCGCTTGTGACCGCCTGCCAACTGCACTGAACTCTGTTCACCACAACTCTCTGGGCTCGGCCTTCCAGCCAGTTTTTTCACCCAGCAAGACTCTGCAAGCACGCTGTCTGCAAGGCCTGGAGCTGTGTCGCCCCTCCCCGACTAGCCCCCTTCTATGCTCAGCATGACGTCATAGAATCAGAGAATCCCAGAATGGTTTGGGTTGGAAGGGACCTCACAGCCCATCTAGTTCCAACCCCCCTGCCATGGGCAGGGACACCCTCCACTAGCCCAGCTTGCCCAAAGCCCCATCCAACCTGGCCTTGAACACTGCCAGGGAGCCAGAGGCAGCCACAGCTTCTCTGGGCAACCTGTGCCAGGGCCTCAGCACCCTCACAGGGAAGAATTTCTGCCTCACATCTCATCTCCATCTCCCCTCCTGCAGCTTAAACCCATTCCCCCTTGTCCTATCACCACGCTCCCTGATAAACAGCCCCTCCCCATCTTTCCTGTAGGCCCCTTCAGGTACTGGAAGGCCGCAATTAGGTCTCCCCGGAGCCTTTGTCACCAAACATGGGATAATGAAGACTCCAATACTCCGTTTTAGTATTAGAAAGCAGGCATTGCTTTATTAGGCACCAGATGCATGGGGGGTAGCTCCGCCTATCGTGCATACCCTAAACCAAAAGTTCATCCTTTATATACCTTACGACATGAATTGTCATACATTTTCCGAGAAATCTCCGCCTCTCTGCTCAGCTACTGCATTTACATAACGCTGGCCTTGCAAAACTACACTACGCATGTGCGGGGGTCTCGCGTGGTTGTCAGTGGTCGTTTGGGGAGTTAGCCCCCCACTCCTTTTTCCCTTTTATGGTCTTGAGGACAATTTCTTCTCCTTGCATGTTTCCCAACTCGGTTGTCCGGCCAAGCTGTTCTTCCTCATCAACCCTGTTTGGGCAATCCTGCCAGGAGGTTTCTGTTCTCAAGGTTGGGATATCTTCTCCGTACACACTAATTACTCATAGGCCTTGTTACATTCAAAGCTAATCGTTGCCCAAAGCCCCATCCAACCTGGCCTTGAACACTGCCAGGGAGCCAGAGGCAGCCACAACCTCTCTGGGCAACCTGTGCCAGGGCCTCAGCACCCTCACAGGGAAGAATTTCTGCCTCACATCTCATCTCCATCTCCCCTCCGTCAGCTTAAACCCATTCCCCCTTCTCCTGCCACCACGCCCCCTGATAAACAGCCCCTCCCCTTCTTTCCTCTAGGCCCCTTCAGACACTGGAAGGCCGCAATTAGGTCTCCCCGGAGCCTTCTCTTCTCCACGCTGAACAATCCCAACTCTCTCAGCCTGTCCTCATAGCACAGGTGCTCCAGCCCTCGGATCAACTTCGTGGCCTCCTCTGCACTCGCTCCAACAGCTCAATGTCTCTCAGCTGAAACCGGGACATGCCCCACCTCAGCTCTTGGCACCACCCCAGGGAGGTGATGGCCGTGTCACAGTGGGCAGCGGTGGCCATGTCACTGTGATGTCACTGCGCGTTTGTGACACGGGCGCGCTGGCTGCTATAAAGGGAGCTGCTCCCAGAGGTGGGGAAGCATCTGGAGGAGAACCCAACCTCGGTGCTACTGGGCAGGAGTTTGGAGAGGAGTCACCAACGACCTGTCCTGTGTCCGCCGTGCAGTGGAAGGCACCCCACGGAAAAGAGGAGGTGAGGGCAGAGGATGCCCATGGTCCCCGCAGCCCTCGGCCGGGGGTCCGCGCGTGTCTGCCAGCGGCGGGGGGAAGGCAGCTGCCTGGGCCGGGGCAGGGCCGGGTGGGGAGGACGCATGTGTGCTGCTGGGGCTGATGGGGGGGGACTGGTCCCGGGTGCCCCCCACCCCCTCCTGCCACGTGCCCAGCCCCCAGCTGGTGCACACCCAGCCGGGCACAGAACTAGTGCGCGTGTGCGCACGGGACCGCTGGCTGTAGGGGCTGCAGGCACGTGAGTGCAGGCGGCTGACGGTGCTCCTCTCTGGGGGGAGGCTCCCGTGCCAGCCCTGGGCATCCCCGACCGTGACCGTGACCATGGCTCCCACCACGCAGGTCCAGTCATGGAGCTAGAAGTGGTGAAGCAAGGCCTCCGTGTGCTCTGGGAGCAACTGGCGCAGCGCTTTGCGTGGTCAGTAAGGCGCATGGAGCTGCTGCGGTGTCTGGTAGGTGTGGAGTGTTCCCCGTGTCCCCGGGGCCTGGGGCTGTGACACCTCTGGAGACCATCTTGTCTCGTGCCCTTGCCCCTGCTCGAGCAGGATCAGCAAGAGCCAGGCGCTCGGGACCACGTCCAGGCGTGGACCGTGTCCAGAGTTGGGCCTGGGGGTCCCTCTGTCTGCCCACAGTGCCTGCAGGGCTGGGAAGGAGAGGGGACGCGAGGGCAAAGGCAGTGCCCGAAGGGAGCCGGGAGGGGATAAGGAGGAGGAGGGCAGCGCGCTCGTGGGAGTGTGCCACTGCCCTGACGGCTGCTCCTCTTCCCCTCCTCTCCCACAGCAGAACTTTCGGATGGAGACGAGGGAGACGCCCGCGAGCCTGGAAGAGGCGCAGAAGGTAGAGGGGAGAAGGAGGCCCGTCCTGACAGGGTCAGGGAGGGGGGTGCCAGTGCAGCCAGCTAGCGCCGGCCGAGCCGGGCACAGGGCGAGGGGCGCGCAGGACCGCTGGCCAGGTGCGGGTGTGCAGGTGGCTGATGGGCGCTGGGACGTGGGAAGCTGGGGCAGCGCCACAGGCGAGGTGCGTCCACGGCTGTGCCAGGGAATCTGATGGTTCCCCATTCCTGCAGGCAGCAGAGGCTCTGGGGACCGATGGAGCAGCCGGCAGAGGTTCTGTGCAGAGCTCCACAAACATGGCAAAGAGCAAGGAGCTACTGCAGCATATGGTAGGTGTGGAGTGGCTCCTGGTCCGCGGGGGCTGGGGCTGCAGGCCCTGAGCCCCTGCTCTCCTTTCCGCACGCAGGAGGAGACCCATCGGGCGGTGCGCGAAGCCGTAGAGAAGTTCAGCAGCAAGGTGGGTGTCCTCTCCTCTGCACAAGTCCCAGGGCTGAGTCGGCTGGGGCTGAGAGCTTTGAAGGGACTTCTGGAGGTCATCTTGTCTTGTCCAAACCCCCCGGCTGAAGGAGGGTCACCTCACGCCGGTTGCCCAGCGGCTATGGGCAGGAGTGTGACCGGGGAGGCCGTTTTCCCCAGACGCTGGGGGCATCCACCACTTACTTCCCTTTGCCTGGCCCTGCCGGTCGCCCAGTCTCCCAGTGCCCTGGGGCAGTGGGGTAGCGAGTGGGCGTGGCCCTGGGGCTGGAGGGGGATGAGGGTGCCCAGGTGCCAGCCCAGCCGCCCGCATGATGCGCCCGGTGTTTTGCAGGGGGACAAGCACTGTGCCCAGATGAAGGGCTGGCTGCAGGAGGAGAAGCGCTACAATGAGGTAGTGCCGAAAGGGCCGGGGGAAATCGGGTGGGTGCCCACGGGCCCTGCGGGACTGGGGGGGCTGGAGGAGGGCCGCGGCGGGCTCAGGGACTCAGACCCTTCCTTCTCCCAGGTGCTGCGCCAGGAAATAGGGCAGCTTGACGAGGCCGTGGAGCAGGAAGAGATTCGGTGAGTTGGGCCCCTGCCCCACACGGGTGTCCTAGGGGGTCTCTGCAGCACCCGGAGCGATGGGGCTGCCAATGCCGGTGCCAGGCAATGGGGTGGGGGGAACGTGCAGCACGCACATGTGCAGCATGTGTGACAGGGGAGCCCAGTCCCTGCCTGGGGTGCTGTATGTTTGCAAGGGGACCCCCCCGCGTGGCCATGGAGGTCCGTAACTCGTCCAACCAAGCCCTGTTGCCTGCAGCCAGCAGCAGAGGAAGAAGGAGGCAGAGGCTCCGGAGACTGTGCTGCCGGAGGTGGTGGAAGCACAGCTGGTAAGGGGCAGACTGCTCCATGGAGCTCACAGCCACGCGTGGGCTGTAGTCCTGCGCAAGGCGGAGGGGCACTGCGCAACCCCAGCTGTCCCGACCGCGCGGCAGTGCCTGACAAGTGTCCTTGCTCTGCGTTGACCTGCAGGAGAGGGACCTGCTGGCGAGGAGACGCGGCTTCATGTATTGGCTGCAGTGAGTGTCCCCTCTGGGTCCCTGGGGGCCCGCTCCCGGGCAGCGGGTGCGATGGGCCGGACACCTGCTCCAGCCGCCGCGGCTCACAAGTCCAGGCTGCTGGGGAGCTGCTGGCCGGCTGCGGGCTTTGCTGCTGGCAAGTGCTCAGCGTCGGTTTTCCCTGGGCCAGGGCATTCTCCCGGGCTTGCCGAGTCTCCTGTCCCACCCTGCCCGAGGCAGCAACGCAAAACGGCTGGGGAGGCAGCCCCCGGGGCTCCCAGGACAGCCCCCTCCATCCCATAGGCAAGATGGGCTTGGCATGCATCCACCCTGCCCTGTCTCCCATCCCTCTTCTGCCCCGCAGGATACTCTGCCTGCTCCTGGTTGGCCTGCAGCTGGCCGTCGGCTTCGCTCTGGCTGCTGCGGTGCTCTACGCCTCCTCCTACGACCCCGAGCTCTTCTACCGCCTGCTGCCACGTGTGCTGTGTGAGGAGACCTACACCGACCTGGCCTACGCCCTGGGAAAGATCCTCCCCGTGGCCAGTGAGGGGCTGCTGCCCTTTTGACAGCCCCCGCCAATAAAGCCTTTTCTGTCTCCACCTCCATGGGCTCGGGCGTGTTTGGTGGGGCGCAGGGAGAGGGTCCTGCCCCGCGTGCCGCTCCCCCCAGCCCCTCCAGGCCAGGCCCAGTCTCATCTGCAAGGCACCAGGCGCTGCTGCCCTGCCTGCAGCAAGCCAGGCCCCTGCGTGCCAGCCTCACCCGGCCTCCCTCCCTCCCTCTCTCCCTCCCTCTGTCCCCGCAGGATTGATGGCGCTGGATAGTCAGGTGGAACCCCCATCTCCTCAGGCCATGGTCGGGGTTTTACTCCCCCTTTTCGGCAGCCCTTTAGCAATGTGCAGGACACCCCGTAAGCGTGGCTGAGACTGCTCAGGCTCCAGCAGCCGGGGACTCATTTACACCGAGGCCGGCAAATGCTGTCACCCACACACCCACAGACCCTCCAAGACCCTCCCTCATACCCACAGCTCCCCACAGGCCCTGCCCTTCTCCCTCCCCACAGCCCCACACTTTGGCTGCCGAGGGGAAAGGCCCTGTCGCATGGAGGCCGGAGCGATGCGGCCTGCCAACTCCGGAATGCGGCGCCGCTGCACGCAGCCGCTCAAGGGGCCAGGCCTGAAGCACGGCGGTCACTGCCTGCCTGCCCCCGCGTGCCCCCACCCCTTCCTCCTGCTGTCCCCCCGCCTGCGGCAGCCGCGGCTCTCTCAGCATGGGACAGACCGCCTTCCTCCTGGGACTCAGAGGATCATAGAATCTTTAAGCTTAGAAAAGACCTCTAAGATCATCGAGCCCACCTGTCAACCCAACACCACCATGTCTACTAAACCATGTCCCAAAGTGCCACGTCCACGTCTCTTTTGAACACCTCCAGGGATGGTGACTCCACCACCTCTCTGGGCAGCCTGTTCCAATGCCTGAACACTCTTTTGGTGAAGAAAGTTTTCCTAAGAGCCAATCTAAACCTCCCCTGACACACTGCTGGCTCATGTTCAGCCGGTTGGCAACCAGCACCCCCAGGTCCTTTCCCTCCAGGCAGCTTTCACGCCGCTCTGCCCCAAGCCTGTAGCCTTGCCTGCGGTTGGTGTGACCCAAGGGCAGGACCCGGCACTTGGCCTTCTTAAACCTCATCCAGCTGGCCTCGGCCCAGCCATCCAGCCTGTCCAGATCCCTCTGCAGAGCTTTCCTACCCTCGAGCGGATCGACACTCTCACCCAATATGGTGTCATCTGCAAACTTACTGAGGGCGCACTCGATCCCCTCGTCCAGATCATTGATACAGATATTAAACAAGACTGGCCCCCAAGACGGAGCCCTGGGGAACACCGCTTGTGACCGCCTGCCAACTGCACTGAACTCTGTTCACCACAACTCTCTGGGCTCGGCCTTCCAGCCAGTTTTTTCACCCAGCAAGACTCTGCAAGCACGCTGTCTGCAAGGCCTGGAGCTGTGTCGCCCCTCCCCGACTAGCCCCCTTCTATGCTCAGCATGACGTCATAGAATCAGAGAATCCCAGAATGGTTTGGGTTGGAAGGGACCTCACAGCTCATCTAGTTCCAACCCCCCTGCCATGGGCAGGGACACCCTCCACTAGCCCAGCTTGCCCAAAGCCCCATCCAACCTGGCCTTGAACACTGCCAGGGAGCCAGGGGCAGCCACAGCTTCTCTGGGCAACCTGTGCCAGGGCCTCAGCACCCTCACAGGGAAGAATTTCTGCCTCACATCTCATCTCCATCTCCCCTCCTGCAGCTCAAACCCATTCCCCCTTGTCCTATCACCACGCTCCCTGATAAACAGCCCCTCCCCATCTTTCCTGTAGGCCCCTTCAGGTACTGGAAGGCCGCAGTTAGGTCTCCCCGGTGCCTTTCTCACCAGCTATGGGATAAGAAACTCTCCAATACTTTCTTTTAGTACCTAACGCTGGCATTGCAAAACTACACTACGCATGCGCGGGGGGTCTCGCGTGGTTGTCGGTGGTTGTTTGGGGAGTTAGCCCCGCACTCCTTTTTCCCTTTTATGCTCTTGAGGACAATTTCTTCTCCTTGCATGTTTCCCAACTCGGTTGTCCGGCCAAGCTGTTCTTCCTCATCAACCCCGTCTGGGCAATCCTGCCAGGCGGTTTCTGTTCTCAAGGTCAGGATATCTTCTCCGTACACGTTAATTACTCATAGGCCTTGTTACATTCAAAGCTAATCATTGTTTGGTAAAAGAATTTCTCAACAGTCCCAGCTCAGCTCCTGGCCCAGTTCAGGTCTCAGCCCAGCTGACAGCTGTTCCAGTTTAGGGCTCTGCACCAGTTCAAGTCACAACTCAGCCCAGGCCTCTACGCCTGTAGCCAAAAAGATAGGCCTGTAACGAAGGCCTGCTTCTATTATACAGAATAAGAAAATGTAGCCAAGAAGAAGGGCCTGTAAGGAAGGCCTACTTGTATTATATGTGATAAGAAACTATTCATTGTTACTTTAGGTAGAAGGCTAAAGTTTTTTTAGAATGAGCACCTGCTGCACATCATGAGAAAAAGGAGGAGCTACAAGACACTTCAAGGTCCTTATGTACATACTTGCAGAAAGGGAGGACATTAATTGCCTCCAGCAACATCCTTATCTTGCTGAGGCGTATAGCGAACAATTACCAACACGGAAGTACTGAGAAACTAGGGGAAAGGTAATTTGGGCCAGGGTCCCCACGACCAACGACCCATAAGCCCCCTACCCAAATTATCCCACCTACTCAAAAGAGAGAGGCGGAGAACGGAACTGAGCATGCGTTCTAGTTTGCATGCTAGGCGAAGAAATATGAACCAATTATTGTAACGGGGAGTGTACCACTTTGTAATCTTTGTGACACATGTGTATAAATATGACAAGAGAACTAGCGCTAGGGGTGCCTGATTAGAGGAACTATCCTCCTGACACCCAGCGCTGCAATAAAGGAAATGCCTGCCTCTTAATGCTAAATTGGTGTTAAGGAGTTTTCTTTATTCCCGAATTTCGGTGACAGGTCCAGCCCAGGCCCAGCCCAGACTCTGTACCACTTAACATCCCAGCCACTTCAAGGCTCCAGCCCACTTTCACTCAGCACCTGGCCCAGATGAGGTTCCGTTCCAGTTTAACGCCCTTTCCCACTTTCAGGCCAGCTCCCACTTCACGCCCTGCACTGGGTTGGGGCCGGCTCCCAGTTCAGGGCCCCCTCAGCTTACCGCCTCTTCCGCACCAGCCAATCAGCGCACGCAAGGCGGGGGCACGGCAGCCAATGGCGGTGCGTGGGGGGTGGGACGAGCGTTGCCAAGGGGATGGCACTCCGGCCTCGCGCGCGCGCAGCGGGGGCGCCGTGGCAACGGGTGACCATGGCAACGGCAGCGGGCGCCCCCCCCGGGTCCTCCTGACCGCCCGCAGGACCCTCCCGGCCTTTTTTGGGGACATCCCCCCCGCCCCCCCCCAAGTGTCCCCAAGTGTCCCCCCCGGCAGGACACAGTGCCACTGCTGATCTCACCTCCATGAGCTTCAATGGGCCGAAACACTGCACAAAAGGCGCAAAACTGTAAAACAAGAACTAAAAGAAAGTGTTGGGACACTGGCATGTGAAGAACCAGTAAGTGACTGGGACAAAGTGGGATGGCACTGCCACCTGGATGGGGACGTGGGGTGGTGTGGGGGTCCCACCAGTGCACGACTGGGCCATACTGGGATGGCACTGTCAACCATGGGGTGACACGAGGTGCCATCACAGCCAGACTTGGCCAAACTGGGACGGTGCTGTCATCTACGGGCGGACACGTGGAGACATGGGGTCCCACCAGGGCCAAACCTGGGGCTGCGGGCTTGGCTAGACACCTCAAGTCCGAGCATGGCTTACTGTCACTCTCGCTCGTCCAGCCTCCAAACTGTCAGCATCCAGCCCCTGCTCCCAGGCCAAAGGTGCCAGCCCCAAAATGGGTGCCTGGCCTCAAACCTCCCTCAGCGGCCCTTGCACGGCCCCACTCACACTGGGGCTGCAGGCTCGCCTAGACCCCGAAAGGGGCCAAACTTGGGATGGTGCACTCTTATATTTTTGCAGCAGTTTATCCATTGCAATCCTGTCCGTGACGCCAATTTTACTGTCGCGTGAAAGGGTACAAGTCTGATGTGTGGCTGAGGGAGGCCGTCCCGTTGAGTCACGAGGTTCAGAAAGGGCCCCCTTGCTTTCTAAACTCCTTCTCAGAGAGGAGCCTCGGTGCGGCTGCGTCCAGTCTTAGTCCCAGACTTGGTCAACGGTTTATGTCTAAAGGATTATGTGTGTAGCCACATATCAGAGTCAACGTTTGCCTGTCAGAGCCCCGCTAAGGACTTTCACTGAAACAGCTTCGCAAAGTCGAAAAGAAAAATAGGCAATTTATTGAGGCGACAGATATAAAAAGTTTGGAATCGCCACTGAGAAATGCACTTGCTGCAATAATTTTGAGCTCAAGTTAATAGTTAATAGGTTTTACCCCAGCTGGAAGCTGAGCACCACGCAGCCTCTCGCTCACTCCCCCCCATCGGGATGGGGGAGAGAATTGGAAAAGTTAAAGTGAGAAAACTCACGGGTTGAGATAAAGACATTTTAATAGGTAAAGCAAAAGCCGCGCGCACAAGCAAAGCAAAGCAAGGAATTCATTCACCACTTCCCATGGGCAGGCAGGTGTTCAGCCCTCTCCAGGAAAGCAGGGCTCTGTCACGCGCAATGGTTACTTGGGAAGACAAACGCCATTGCTCCGAACGCCGCCGCCCCCCCCTCCTCTTCCCCCAAGCTCCTTATAAACTGAGCATGACGTCATATGGTATGGAATATCCCTTTGGTCAGTTTGGGTCACCTGTCCTGTCTGTGTCTCCTCCCAACTTCTTGTGCACCCCCAGCCATCCTGCTGGCAGGGCAGCGCAAGAAGCAGAAAAGGCCTTGGCCCCGTGTAAACACTGCTGAGCAGTAAGTCCATAGAACAAAAACTTCTCTGTATTATCAACACTGTCTCCAGCACAAATCCAAAACATATCCCCACACTAGCTACTATGAAGAAAATCAACCCTCTCAGCTAAAACCAGGACAAGCGCTTTTGTTAATGATAGTTTTCCCGGGGTAACATCCGACATAATCGGAGGCGCAAGTCTTACCAAAGAGGCGTCCCTGCTTGGGGAGGAGAGAGAGGTCCAGGCCCGTCGACCCGTCCGGATAGTTGGAGTTCTCATCCTCAAAAAAGAGGCTTCTAAATGCCAGATTTATACTTTTGGCGAGGCGGGACTAAGTCAGGTATTGTGTGCCGATTGGCCCTTAGCAAGGCTTGTTGCGCAGTTGATCGGGGCTGGGGGGGGCAGTGGCGGAGAACAAAGGCGTTCAGTACAGAGGAGCGGTGGTCTGTTTAGTTTTACCAAAGTAACGTCAAGCTGTGAAGGCTCCCCCTCACCCCAGGCGTCACTCAGCTGATTGAGGAGTAGACCCGTCAGGCGCTGCAGCTTGTTAAGATGAACAAATTGCTCATCTCCTGCCCCTGTTCAGGTCCGGTGCTTATCAGTGCAAGATAAGCAAGTTGCTCAATCCCTGCTCTCGCCCAAGCTGGACTCCCCCAGGGCCCCTTCTGCTGGCTCCTAATGGCCCTGTATTCGGCACCAACAAGCCTGGACTAGTCCGGCATCCAACACCGTGGAGGTCCGTAACTCGTCCAAGCAAGCCCTGTTGCCTGCAGCCAGCAGCAGAGGAAGAAGGAGGCAGAGGCGCCGGAGACTGTGCTGCCGGAGGTGGTGGAAGCACAGCTGGTAAGGGGCAGACGGGTCCGTGGAGGTCACAGCCACGCATGTGTAGCGGACTGCTACGGTATGCAGTTTGTCTCGACGTTGCCGTCACACCACCATTTCCCTGCGTTGATGTCCTGCCTCGGAGGGCACTGCCCCCCCCCTCCCCCCCCCCCCCCCCCGCGGTCTGCGGACGAGCGCCACTGTGCGCATGCGCGAGAGCCAGGGCGTGAAAAGTCTTCCCGAGGAGGCAACACGTACCACACGTGCCGCACGAACGGCACGTATGCAGCCGCGATCTGCGCATGAGCGTGGGACCCTCTATAAAGGAGTGCACGTGCTCCGGTAAGTGGCGGGGCTTTTCTCCTTCTTCCTCTCCTCCTCGTGCACCTTCCGGGACCTGCTTCGACAAACCCTGCCACGCTTGGGCACCACAGAGGGAGCCAACGGAACATCACTGGACTCGGAATGGTGGTAATTAGACTCGTCCCCGACTTGGTCCCTTCCCCTCTCTATCTCACTACCTCTCTATTTCTCTATCTCCCTCTCTCTCTCTCCCTCTCCTTTGCTCTCCCCCGTTCTCCCGGTTGTCCCTTTCTATACAGTCCTTATCCCCCTGTTCATACAAAATAAAACTAAAACGTTGTACCACATCTGACCTCGTTTCTGTCTTAATCTCGCTCTTGGGATCGTATCGAAACCTCCCCGATATCGGATCGGGACATCTTAATTGGCATCACGGACAGGATCCCTTGAGACGAGAGTGTCATACAACCTTGTTGTGGTGTGCTGTGCGAGTGTGTGTGAACGAGACGTACAAGCAAGTACGAAGCGAGTGCAGAGTTCCGATCCGCGGTTCTGCTCTCCCCCGAGGGAAGCAGCCGGAGACGAACGAAGCGTAAGGAAGGAGTGGATGTTGGTTCCTTTTTATTGATAACTTGCGTAGTAGCAGACAGCTTGGCGTCCCGGGGGTGTATAGGGGAAATTTGGACTTTAAGGCGTGACCCTCCCGGGACGATATCCCCTTTGTAGGATATGGCTGCCCAGAAGGCAGGAGATATTTGTGACTGTGCGCCCGAACAGACTGGGGAAATTGGTAAGTTAGATGATTTTTTGGAACTATACCGATCTCGTCCCTCGCTCCTGGGACAAGATTGGGCAAGGGACCATTGGTTCCAGTTGCGAAGTGTAATAGACAGAATGACAGTAGTGCAGAAGGAAGCTAAGGTTAAAAAGGGGAAGGGAAAAGCTATAATTTGTGCCGTGTTGGGAGCGTGTTTGGCAGCTGTGGTGGAGGAAAGGACGCGGAGGTCCTGTCAGGCTGAGGCTGCGGTAGCTTCTCTGCAGGCAGCAATAACAGCGCTGCAGGAACAGCTACAGGAAAATAAATGGGCGCTGGAGGAGGAGAAGCGCCAAAACCTGATCTTGAAGGAGGAGTTGAGAAACCAACTCCTAAGGGAGACAGACACCCTAGCAGAAGCGGAAGTACTGCTCGAGGAGAAAGGGATACGGCAAGTCTACCCCTGGGGAGACCTAAAGGGAGTAAAGGAGGCCGTAAAGAAACCCCCCCATATGTGCCCACTAGTTAAGACGGAACACGTATATGAAGACAATAACGACAATTGCCCCCAGGTTATTACCAAAGAAACTCCTTTCACGGCAACCGAATTGGCCAAGCTGCGAAGGGACTTTGCAAGGACTGTGAGAGAATCCGAAACTGAATATGTTTGGAGGGTGTCCCTGTCGGGGCGAGATGGGATTTTGCTGTCGGAGAAAGAGGCGGAAGGATATTGGGGCCCGGGCATGTTTTTAACCACTGGCGACCGCTGAGCCCCATGGTCATTAACTCAGAGGGTTGCATATTGGGCAGGAGGGTTGAACCCCTTGGAAAGGGGAGACCCCCTAGCCATAACAGGCTCGGTAGATCAGCTGTTGGAAAGTGTGCAGAAAGCGGCTTGTCTGCAAATGATGTATGATCGGGAACTCAAGCCCAACCTGAGCTCCCCAATGTTGTTGCCAGTAGATCCGGAACGAATGACGCCCCTGATACGGGGACTTCCCAATTCTTTAAAACCTATCGGGATCCAACTGCGGGGGAAAATTCAGAATATACCCAGGGAGGAGAGAATCGCAGCTGCCCTGGAGGGACTGGTGACCCCCGAGCATCGGCGGCTAGGGAGGAAGGCGTGGACCTGGGGGGAGATAGCGCAAGAGTTAATTAACTATGGGAGAAAGTATGGCCCTGTTAGCCGATCATACCAGAAGGTTGAAACCAGAGCTGTGCGAGCGGCAGAACAGGGAAGCGGGCGGCTGCCATTCTCTGGGAGGAGCCCAGATCTAACTGGAAAAGGAAAGCCCCTAACCCAACAAGGGTTATGGCAGTTGGGGCTGCAAAAGGGCATTCCCCGGGATTTGATGGACGGACTCCAGACTAAGAAGTCAGAGTTGCTAGTGCAGAGATGGTCCGCACAGGGAACTACTCCTAGACCAAGTCGTAATACCTTACCAGTAGTGAACATGGGGGAGGAACAAAAAGGGGAGGAAAGAATGGCGGGAAACTAAAGCCTCCGCCCCCCCAGGGTGAGGGGGGAGGCGGAGGGTGGACGTTTATAAGGCAACTCACCTGCAACGAAAAAGGGGATTTATTGATTACGGTGGCGGTAGGGCCAAAGAAAAGGCCTGTAACCTTTTTAATTGACACCGGAGCCCAAATTACAGCGCTAAGACAAACTGAGGCGGAACAATGCGGTATCTCGATCCCGTCCAAATGCCTCATAGTCCTAAATGCCCTGGGTAAAAGCCAAACCGTACCTATGACCCTGGTGACGTTGTGGCTACCGGGAGAAGAAGGTCCCGTTAACACTATGGCAGCAGTGGGGCCCTTCCAAATGAACCTCTTAGGTATAGACATCCTGAAGGGTAAACAGTGGCGGGATACCCAGAGGAATTCATGGTCTTTCGGTGTCCCTCAAATTAGGCAGTTAACCGGAACCTTCGGTGCGGCAGTGCGCCTGCTACAAGCGGCGCCTCCCCTCCCTCCTTCCCAGCTAACCAATGTAAAACCCTATCCGTTACCGTTGGGAGCAAGAGAAGGTATTGCGCCAGTACCGGAGGATTTGAAAAAACAAGGAGTTGTAGTCCCGGCACAATCTCCTTTTAACTCTCCTGTGTGGCCAGTACAAAAACCTGGTGGCACGTGGAGATTAACAGTAGATTATCGCAGGCTCAATGCAAATACGGGTCCATTGACAGCAGTGGTACCAAATATTGGCGAGTTGATAGCGACTATTCAGGAACAAGCCCACCCCATCATGGCAACAATTGATGTTAAAGATATGTTTTTTATGGTTCCCCTGCAACCTGAGGACCAAGATCGCTTTGCTTTTACGTGGGAAGGCCAACAATTCACCTTCACCCGACTCCCACAGGGATATAAGCACTCTCCCACTCTAGCCCACCATGCGTTGGCGCAGGAACTCGAGGTAGTCCAAGCAGAGAAGGAAGTCAGTGTTTACCAATATATCGACAACATTCTTGTGGGAGGGGATGAAACAGAGAAAGTGCGGATAACTCAGGACAATATAATTTCCCACTTAGAAAGTTTGGGGTTGAAAATTCCACCAGAGAAGGTACAAACACCCTCAAGCGAGGTAAAGTTTTTAGGAATCTGGTGGAAAGGAGGAATGACACGCATTCCACTGGACACCCTTTCCTCATTAGATCAGATTAAAATGCCAGAGTCGAAAAAGGATTTGCAACATGTATTAGGATTATTTGTGTTTTGGAGAAAGCATATTCCTGATTTTTCGATTATTGCAAGGCCACTGTATGACTTATTGCGAAAAAAGGCCCAATGGGAGTGGACCCCGGTCCATGATGAGGCATTACGACTGCTAATATTTGAAGCAACTGCCCACCAAGCTCTCGGTCCCATTCACCCCACAGATGCTATCCAAATTGAGTGGGGGTTTGCCCGGACCGGGCTCTCGATTCATTTATGGCAAAAGGGGCCAGAGGGGCCCATTCGGCCTATGGGTTTTATTCGTGCAGTTTTAAAGACACTGAAAAAAGATACACAGTGTGGGAGAAGGGTCTATTTGTAGTTAGTCTAGCTTTGAGAGAGGCCGAACGAACCACTCGAAAGCAACGCATAATTCTTTGGGGCCCGTCTAAGGTGACTAAAGCAGTCCTAGTGGGAGCCCCACCCCCTGACGGGGTGGCTCAGAGAGCCTCTGTGCGAAAGCGGTATGCCCAAATAGAACATTATTGTGATATATTTACAGTGTCTGAGGGAGCCACAAAGAGGTTAACCATCCAAGAAGAGGTGGGCCCAGATAGAGAAACAGCTGAACTTCCCCCTGTGATACAGATAGCTCCCCCGTTTTCTGAACAAATGCACAACGTGTGGTTCACAGACGCCTCGTCAAAGCGAGAAGGAAAGGTCTGGAAATATCGAGCTGTAGCACTCCAAGTAGAAACCAAGGAACAAATCATTACGGAAGGGGAGGGTAGCGCACAAGTGGGAGAACTGGTCGCGGTATGGAGCGTGTTCCAACATGAAGCCCAAACCACTTCCCCTGTATACATTTATACTGACGCTTATGCAGTATTTAAAGGTTGCATAGAATGGCTACCATTCTGGGAGCAAAATGGATGGGAGGTTAACAGAGTACCGATATGGCAAAAGGAAAAATGGCAGGACATCCTTGCAATTGCTAGACGTGGGGAATTTGCAGTGGCGTGGGTGGCCTCCCACCAACAAAGTGACACCCCAGCGAGCCGGTGGAACACCGAAGTAGATGAGTTGGCCCGATTAGCTCCCCTTCAAAACACCCCAATAGCAGAAGACTGGGAGCAATTGTTGGAATGGTTGCATGTAAAGAGGAAACATTCAGGGATCAAAGACCTCTACTGTGAGGCCCAAGCTCGAGGTTGGCCTGTTACTAGAGAGAAATGTAAGACTTGTGTGTCCGCTTGCGAACAACGCCGTACCTGCTTAGAAAGACACCCCCTGGAAGACGATCCCCTACACTTGAGGGAGGGGAAGGGGCTGTGGGAAACCTGGCAAGTGGACTGTATTGGTCCTTTCCGGAAGTCGGAAGGAAAGCAGTATGTGTTGGTCGGAGTGGAGGTAGTGTCAGGGTTGGTCCAAGCCGTGGCATTTGCCAAAGCTACTGGAGAGAACACGGTGAAGGCATTGAAAGAGTGGTTTGGTACCTTCCCCAAACCACGGTCGATTCAGTCGGACAACGGTTCTCACTTTACAGCTAAGATAGTTCAGGAATGGGCAGCCCGGGAGGGAATTTCATGGGTGTTCCACACCCCCTACTACCCGCAAGCGAATGGAATCATGGAAAGAACAAACGGGCTACTCAAATGCTTCCTGAAACCACACAGACCAGCATGGGCTGAGCGGGTGGGAGACGCAGTGACCAGCGTAAATAGCCGCTGGGGAACGAATGGATGCCCAAAAAGTACGGCGTTTTGCCCACAAGCCCCGACAATCATACCCACCTCACATAGCCCTGATCACCCTGACAACCCATCCCACTTCCCCGGACAACCTGTTTTAGTTGAACTCCCCACCGTGGGAGCACTACCGTTAGTCTTAGACACCCCAATAAATAAATACACTTGGAAAGCAAAAGACGCCAGCGGGAAAATCCAGAAGATTCATGCTAAGTGGATTATTCCTTCCTTCTAACCCGAGGAGTGAGTTTGTTTCTGTTCTTGTTTTTCAGGACAAAGCAGTTGACCCAGACACATACCCCCAGAAGAAGCCAGACAGACATCGATTGCGGTTTGATCAGAATGCGCATGCTATTTTTGATTATTCTAATTCAGACGTGTGTTTATGAGAGCGATGGAAAACCAATTCCTCTACCTTCCCCCGACCCATATGATCCCTTTAAGGACAACGAATTTGTATTATTGGCTAAAGCAGTGAGCCGAACCTTCAATTTGTGTCATTGTTGGGTTTGTGGAGGACCTCTGGCGTTGTCGAGTTGGCCGTGGACGTCCGCACCCCTCACCCCCGACCAGATCGTAAGCAACTATTGTGAAACCGCAGACGACACTTGGGGCGACAGTGGGACGTGGCCAATTCAATATCCAACTGTAGGGCAGTATTGTCTAAACCGTACTCAAAGGGGAGGGATTTACGTGGGGGAAAGTAAATGTCAATGGACACTCACTCGTAAGCTAGTTGATAAAGATAGGAGAGTCTACATATGGATGTGGCTTAATGAAACGGGGCGCACTCAGGGATTCAAGGGATATTGGTCAAACAAAAATGAAACCCTGTCTGTCCCACAAACCAATTATAAGCAAATTTGTGAGTGGAAAAATAATTCTGGCGCTTGGTATTGCACCGGCCGAACAAGTAATTGCCCAACCATGTTTTTTAGCCCTCTGGGCGATGACAACACAACTTATTTTCAACTCCCAAAAGGGGCAGCTGGACCATTTGCTCATGGCGTTAAGGCTAAGAAAGGGCATTGCTGGATCTGCAGACACACCGCATATAAACATTTACCTGCAGGATGGTCAGGAATCTCTAACATAGGGATTATCCGGCCCTTATTTTTTCTTTTGCCGGAGAGAGGCGGAGCTCGGTTAGGAATAAAACTATATGACAACCTCAGAGATAGAAGTATTGCCCGTAAGACGTGATCTATCGAGGTAAATTTAGGTGGGACACAAAAATGGGGAAACAATGAGTGGCCTCCTGAGCAAATAATTCAACATTACGGACCTGCCACCTGGACCCCTAATGAACAAATATCAGGGGCAAGAGAACCAATTTGTAACTTAAATCGGATAATCAGATTGCAAGCGGCTCTAGAAATTATTGTAGCCAAAAGGAAAGGCCTGTAATGAAGGCCTGCTTCTATTATACATAATAAGAAAACGTAGCCGAGAAGAAAGGCCTGTAATGAAGGCCTACTTGTATTATAGGTGGTAAGAAACTGTTCATTATTACTTTAGGTAGAAGGCTAACGATTCTTAGAATAAGCACCTGCTACACATCATGAGAAAAAGGAGGAGCTGCAAGACACTTCAAGGTCCTTATGTACATACTTGCAGAAAGGGAGGACATTAATTGCCTCCAGCAGCATCCTTATCTTGCTGAGGCGTATAGCGAACAATTCCCAACACAGAAGTACTGAGAAACTAGGGGAAAGGTAATTTGGGCCAGGGTCCCCACGACCAACGACCCATAAGCCCCCTACCCAAATTATCCCACCTACTCAAAAGAGAGAGGCGGAGAACGGAACCGAGCATGCGTTCTAGTTTGCATGCTAGGCGAAGAAATATGAACCAATTATTGTAATGGGGAGTGTACCACTTTGTGATCTTTGTGACACATGTGTATAAATATGACAAGAGAACTAGCGCTAGGGGTGCCTGATTAGAGGAACTATCCTCCTGACACCCAGCGCTGCAATAAAGGAAATGCCTGCCTCTTAAGGCTAAATTGGTGTTAAGGAGTTTTCTTTCATTCCCGAATTTCGGTGACAGTTTTGGCGACCCAGATGGGACGAGGCTTTTAAATCTCGACGGATCCGTGGGATCATAGGACCTCCAGCCGGCACCGAGGGATTCTCGGGGAGACCCTTCGATCCCCCGGACGGAAGAGTTCTGAGCACGTTCCCTGGGACAGGTAAAAGGCATTTCTCTTACTTTTAATTCTGATTTCACATTTTGGGTTTGAGGCCCCCTTAGCCTTCAGGTAAGCCGTGGCGTGAGCTACGCGAGGGGCTATTGTACTGCAATTTAAGAATTTTGTAAGAACTTTTGAAAGATTTTGATCAATCAAGAATTTGTGTTTTAATTGTTTTGTGTTACTTTTGTCACTTTTGTCATTTGTCAATTTTTGTTTTGTGGTTTTTTGGTGGTATTTGTGTTACGATGGGTAACAAACCTTCGGTGGATGGGGGAATAGTAAAGAAATCTCCCCTAGGGTGTATTTTAAAACTTTGGAAACAAAGAGGAGGGGACCGTCTTGTAAAAAGACAACTAATTGAATATTATATTCACTGGTGGCTGATATATAAATTGGATGATCAGGAAAAATGGCCCAAGAATAAGAATTTGGAATATAATACAACGTTACAGTTGACGTTGTTTTGTAGAAGGGAGAAGAAATGGGATGAGGTACCTTATGTTGATTTGTTTTTTTCACCTTGCGAAATCATCCTGAGTGGCTGAAGGACTGTGGGTTTACCCCGCAAGACCCCCTGGCATTGGCATCAGCATTAGAAAAGCAGGAAAAGGCAGCGGGAGGCTGTGAAGGTGTTGCTCTGCTTGTAGTACAGGGCAAAGGTGTTTGAAGTGCGAGCGTGATGAGGAGGATGATTTGGAATTAATGGAAGATGTTGGAGGTTGCATGGATGGTTTTTGATAACAGGCAGAAAGGGAAGGAAGTTAGAGAAGAGCAACGAGAAAACAAAAGAGAGGGGAGACAGGCACGGAGAGACAGGGAAAGAGAGGGGAACCTGAGAGCTGCGCTGCAGGGAGAGTCAGCAAACAGCAACTTCAGGGGAGGACGGCAATACTATGGGGGGAGAGGCGAGGCCCCTCCAGCACAAAAAAACCCAGCAGTACCTTAGGAGATAATCAGTGTGCACATTGTAAAGAATTGGGACATTGGAAATGGGATTGTCAGAAATTTAAGGACCGTTTTAGGGGGTCCTATGCCTATCAGTCCAGAGGTTCTGGAGGAGGCACAATACAATCAAGAAGCAGCTCCCTTGCCACATCAGTTCCCCTTAACTAAGTCCTGAAGGGGACTGGGGGAAACCTCCCCAGCGGAACCCCTGGCTACACTAGAGCTGGGAAAAAGGAAAATAGATTTTCTTGTAGCTACTGGGGCGACTTACTCTCTTAAATACTTGTCAAAGAAAATTGAGCAATGCTACAGTAAACATTGTGAGTGCCACAGGGAAAGCAGAACAGCGTGCCTTTTTCCATCCTCCAAATGTTAAGCTCGGAAAACAAAGGGTAACTCACCAATTTTTATATAGGCCTGAATGTCCTATACCACTCTTGGGACGGCACCTATTGAGTAAATTGGAAATGCAGATCACTCTTAAAGATGGGGAAGTTCAATTATTAATGCCTGCATCTAAAGCCATCAAGGCAAGAGTTTTTATGTTGCAGGAACAACCTAAGACTAACAAAGGAATTCCCGAGGAGGTGGAGAATGCAGTGACACCTTTGGTACGGGCTAGTGAGGTTCCAGGTAGATCCAGAAGACCGGAACCAGTAAGAATTATCCTTAAACCTGGAACAAATCCGGTAAGACAAAAACAATACCCATTGAGGATAGAGGCCAAAAAGGGATTAGAAAAGTTACTACTCAACTTTATAGAATATGAGTTGCTCATACAATGCGAATCAGAACTTAACACCCCAGTCTTACTTGTTAAAAAGCCAGGGGGTGAGGAATACAGGTTAGTGCAAGACTTACAAGCTGTGAACCAAATAGCACAGGACATTCACCCAGTGGTGGCAAACCCCTATACATTACTTACAGCCCTCAGAGAGAAACATGAACGGTTCACCGTCCTAGATTTAAAGGATGCCTTCTTTTGCATACCTCTCGAAAAACAGAGTCAGGCTGGTTTTGCCTTTGAATGGGAGAGCCCCACCACGGGATGAAAAACTCAACTAACCTGGACTGTGTTGCCTCAAGGATTCAAAATAGTCCAACAGTCTTTGGAAACCAGTTAGTTAAAGAATTAGAAATATGGAGAAGAGACCATCCTGGAAGAGTTATGCTACAATATGTGGATGATATTCTATTAGCAGCAGAAACCTGGGAGGAGTGTATACAAATAACTGTTGAACTTCTTAGGACAAGAAGGATGCCAAGTGTCCAAGAAGGCGGCACAGATGGCAAAACCAATGGTCACTTACCTGGGACTTGAGATTTTACAGGGCCGGTAGAGATTGGGAACGGATCGGCAAGAGGCCATTTGTCAGATCCCAGAACCGAAGACAGCAAGAGTTGTGAGGGCTTTCCTGGGAACGGCCGCATGGTGTCGTGTGTGGATATCCAGCTGTGGACTGCTGGTAAGACCTCTTTACAACATCTTGAAGGAGGCACAGGGAGAATACCTGCCTTGGAACCCTGAATGCGGCGTAAGAAAATACGGCACAGCGCACTAAAAAAAAAGGCTTTGATGATGGCGCCTGCACTAGGGCTGCCGGACTTATCTAAGCCCTTCGAACTATTTGTATATGAAAGGCAACATCTCGCTTTGGGAGTATTGGCCCAGAAGATCGGGGACTGGAAAAGACCAGTCGGGTACTTCTCTAAGCAACTGGACCCTGTAAGTAAGGGATGGCCGGGATGTTTGCGAGCCGTAGTGGCCACCGTCCTATTAATACAGGAAGCCAGGAAATTAACCATGGGGGAAAAAAAAAGAAAAAAAAAAAGAAAAAAAAATTTGTATACGCACCCCACATGGCTACCACAGTTCTAGAACAAAAGGGGGGACATTGGTTATCCCCCAGCAGAATGCTTAAATATCAAGTGATACTATTAAAACAAGATGATGTAGAGCTCAAAGTCACCTCTGCTGTCAATCCGGCTAGTTTTTTTTTAATCTTGAATGAGGAAAGCGAGGACCCTTTGAGCCACGACTGTCTGCAAACAATTAAGTCCATTCCAGTCGCTCAGATCTGCATGACGAACTTTTGACTAACCCTGAGTTGGAGCTAGTTACAGATGGTAGCAGTTTTGTACAGGGTGGGAAACGAAGGGCCGGGTATGCTGTTGTTACAACTACCGAAGTTGCGGAGGCCGAGACGCTACCCATCGACACGTCGGCGCAGAAAGCGGAACTGATTGCACTATGTCAGGCCTTGAGAATAGCTAAAGGTAAATGGGTAAAATATATGGACACGTTAGAGGAACTATCCTCCTGACACCCAGCGCTGCAATAAAGGAAGTGCCTGCTTCTTAATGCTAAATTGGTGTTAAGGAATATTCTTTCATTCCCGAATTTCGGTGACACTGTCACCCACGTGGTGACATGAGGTGCCATCAGAGCCAGACTTGGCCAAACTGGGACGGTGCTGTCATCTACGGGCGGACACGTGGAGACATGGGGTCCCACCAGGGCCAAACCTGGGGCTGCGGGCTTGGCTAGACACCTCAAGTCCGAGCATGGCTTACTGTCACTCTCGCTCGTCCAGCCTCCAAACTGTCAGCATCCAGCCCCTGCTCCCAGGCCAAAGGTGCCAGCCCCAAAAGGGCTGCCTGCCCTCAAACCTCCCTCAGCGGCCCTCGCACGGCCCCACTCACGCTGGGGCTGCGGGCTCGCCTAGACCCCGAAAGGGGCCAAACTGTGCCTTATGTCTCACTCGCTGTCTACCAGAGTCCATTTCAAAAGACAGCAGGGGGAGCAGAAGGGTGGCCCGCAAACCCCCCAGGGCAGTGCAGCGGGGGATCTCGGCCCCAGCCCCGGCCATCCTCCACCCGTTACCTACAGGGATGTGGCATCACCGGGAGCGGCTCTGAGCATCGGTACCCGCTCCGAGCAGCCGGGCTGCCTGGGCTCTGCTTTGTTCTTGGGTCCCACAGCCCCAGCCTGTCAGGGGGATAAGGACTGTAGAGAAAGGGAGAACCGGGAGAACGGGGGAGAGCAAAGGAGAGGGAGAGAGACAGGTAGGGAGACAGAGAAATAGAGGTGGGGGGGGCAGTGCCCTCCGAGGCAGGACGGCAACGCAGGGAAATGGTGGTGCGACGGCAATGTCGAGACAAACTGCATACCGTAGCGGTCCGCTCCAGGCTGTTTATCAGGGAGCGTGGTGACAGGACAAGGGGGAATGGGTTTAAGCTGCAGGAGGGGAGATGGAGATGAGATGTGAGGCAGAAATTCTTCCCTGTGAGGGTGGTGAGGCCCTGGCACAGGTTGCCCAGAGAAGCTGTGGCTGCCTCTGGCTCCCTGGCAGTGTTCAAGGCCAGGTTGGATGGGGCTTTGGGCAAGCTGGGCTAGTGGAGGGTGTCCCTGCCCATGGCAGGGGGGGTGGAACTAGATGGGCTGTGAGGTCCCTTCCAACCCAAACCGTTCTGGGATTCTATGATTACCCTCAGCTAGACGCCAAGTGTCCACCAAGCCGCTCTATCACTCCCCTCCTCAGCAAGGCAGGGAGGGGAGAAAATAAGATGGAAAAACAACCCCAAACTCGTGGGTCGAGATAAAGGCAGTTTAATGTAGCTAAAGCAAAAGGCCGCGCACGGAAGCGAAGCAAAAAGCAAAAGATTATTCTCTACTTCCCATCAGCAGGCGATGTCCAGCCACTTCCTGGGAAGTAGGGCTTCAGTATGTGTACTCCTTACTCCGGAAGACAAACATTGTAAAAAACCGGAATGCCCCCGCCCTGCTCCTCCCCCTATCTCTCAGTTTCTTATTGCTGAGCAGACGTCATATGGTATGGAATATCCCTTTGGTCAGTTTGGGTCAGCTGTCCTGACTGTGTCCCCTCCCAAGGTCTTGCCTACCCCCAGCCTGCTGCTGAGGGGGGGAAAGAAATGTTGGAGAGACAGCCTTGATGTGTGCTGGCACTGCTCAGTAGCAGCCACAACACTGGTGTGTTACCAACACCTTGCTAGCTACCAATACACAGCACAGCACTGTGAGGGCTGCTGTGGGGAGAATTAACTCCATCTCAGCCAGACCCAACCCAGCGGCCTCGATAATGCCGCCGCGTGGGCACCATGCGTGGGACTGGCAGGTTCTTGGCATATTTGTGACCGCTCTTTCTTGTTTCTTTTGAACAGGAAAACCTCGATCGGTACTCCCCAGGAGCTAAAGAAATGCAAAGAGCTGACAGAGAAAGAGGAGGGTGTGTACGTTAGTTCTGGCTTAAAATGTTTTTGGCTGTGTTCTAGCCAAAAGCCTTGTCTTCAACAATGGAAGTGAGCTGAACTGCTGGGTACTTCTCATCCCTGCAAGGATTTTCAGGCAGCAAGGCTGGCTGCCAGGGGTGTGCAAACAGCTCCTCCCGAGCATGGAGAGAGGCGCAGGAGAAGACGGTGCTGTTCCTGTTGGCGTGTACCTTCAGTCGTTGGATTGAAGGCTATCAGAGCCCTGTGTGACGGCACATTCAGGGTGCTCCAGTTGGGCCGGGAGACGGCATGCGCAGGGAAAAATATTTGCCCTGGAGTTCTATACTTTGCGACCTAGCCTCCTGCCTCGGTCAGCAGGGGCTGGTTGCGAAGTTTTCGTGACACGGGCTCGGGGCTCACCTGTGGGCAGGGGGGGTTGCCGGATGAGGCCCAGGCAGCACCAGACAAAGGCCGTAGAGGGGCCAGAGCGAGCTGGGCAGCCGGTGCAGCGCCAGCTCTGGGATGTCGGCAAGCGATGCCCACTGGTTTTCTGTGCTCCGCCAGTCCCTGCCTGGCCCCCGGGGTGGCTGCGGCTCCTTCCCAGCGCGGGATCCAGCTCGCCAGCAGTGGTGGTGCTGGGGTAGTGATGGTGGCGCCGGTAGCAGGGCAGCAATGGCGGTGCCAGTACTGGGGTGGTGATGCTGGCACTGGGGCAGTGATGGAGGTGTCCATCCTCCCGGCATCGATGCTAATCAATGTGGCTTCTCCCACCGGTGCCTGCCACCCAGAGCGATGCCCCGTCTACCCATGCTCTTGGTGGCCATCCCTAGCCCAGCTCAGCCACCCATGGGGTGGGCAGGGAGAACCCCTTCGCTTCTAGTCAAGCATGCACATGGCTCATTTTAGCAAACCAAGAGCCGTTTCCTCCGTCACAGCATCTCTGTGCTTCTCCATGGGGCTTCCGGGGAGTGCAAAGCTGTGCTGGAGAAGGTTTCATGCTGCAGGGCAGCTGGCGGCTTGGAGGGCCACTCTGAGGAGGTACCAAGTGTCCCAGGGATGGCATCTCTGGAAGGGACAGTCAGATCATTTCCCAAGTCCTCAGTAGCTGGCCCTACAGCAACTGGGTTTCTTGGACCTCTTGGCTTGACCCTGCTGAATTCTCATTTAGTAGACATGGTGGTGCTGGACTTGATGATCTTAGAAGTCTTTTCCAACCTTAAGATTCTATGATTCTATGATTCTATGATTCATTTCCAGCAAGGGGAAAAGCTCCAGTTCAGGCATCAAACTTTCCCATCCTGCCTGGAGATTCAGGACAGTTGTGTCACACAACAGCCAGTGCCAAAGGGAATCTGGAGGTGGCGTGAATGGTTTGGGCTTCAACGGAAGGCCGGATCCTGAGCTGGCAGAACAACGCTGGCTGCAGTTAGACATAACTTTCTTGACACGATTGTCAGTCCAGACCTCAGTTTCTCACACGTCTCAGTGAGGAGGACAGGGTGTCAGGAGACAGGCAGAGGAGAACATGCTCCTCTACTGTTCCTGAATTAGCAAAAGCTCATCTCTGTGCCCACAAATCCCCTTTGTGATTCAATTGAGTTTTGATACGAACCACTGGTGTTCCTGGAGGACATCATCTCTGAAGACCAGATATTCTCCAGATACACTGTGAAAATGACTGGTCTGTTCCAGTAGCATCGAGGGAGGGAGTGAAGAACCCAGTGTGACGTGCTTCATGTTGACGCAACACCTGCAGCTACTGGGCAGAGAAGGGACAGACCTCGCCTCTCTCACGGCATCTGAGGGCTGATGCCTCTGACTGATGGCAACAGTCAACGGCACACAGTCACCAAATCGCACCCTCTGTGACACCCTCGGAGGTGTCTGCCGTGCACCCACCCTGAACGGTAATCGCTTTCCTGTAGGTCTTGTGCTGTCCCTGCCAGCCCTGGCATCTCACATGGCTCAGGTGGCCCGGATTGGAAAATTGAGTGGATTTGTGTAACACAGACAACACAGCAGTAAAGACCTAGTAAATCCAAGAGGTGGAGAAGGGGAATCATAGAATCTTAAGGTTGGAAAACACCTCTAAGATCAAGTCCAACCATCAACCCAACAGTACCATGTCTACTAAACCACGTCCCAAAGTGCCACGTCTACATGTTTTTTTTAACACCTCCAGGGATGGTGACTCCACCACCTCTCTGGGCAGCCTGTTCCAATGCCTGACCACTCTTTCGGTGAAGAAATTTCTCCTAACAGCCAATCTAAACCTCCCCTGACACAACTGGAGATCATTTCCTCTTGTCCAAAGAGACTGATCTCTCCCTACTGCATATGACTCCGTTCCATCCTATGAACGCCTCTATAGGCCATCCTGAACGTAATGAGCAGGGACAAGTTCAGTTGCCCTTAATTAGGGCGTCAGCTGTCATTTTTGTTGGCCAAAGGAAATTCCCAACAGCACACACACCCCTGCCCAGATGTTGTCCTGTCTCCACATCTGCCTGCACGTATCTTTGACCTGTCTCTATTCCCTGCACTTCTCTTTAGCCACCTCAGATGTCACCAGATGTTTGCATCTGAACACCTCACTCCTGGCCTCCATCGCCATTAATTACCACAGGACCTGAGACAAGGAGCTCATGTGCCGCTGCCTCTTTCGTCACCACCTGAATGGAGGCGGGAGGAATCCCACCTCCCACAGGTTCGTGGTCTGCATGAGAGGGAGCCGAGTCCCCTTCTCGCCCCAGGACTGCAAACCGAGGAAAAGTTGCCTCAGCTGACCCCACGGAATCTCTTTGCTCGGTGGGATCCCTCCTGTCACTGTCTGCCTGTCCTGTCTAACGACGGGATGAAAAAAGTTGCCGTTTAGACCTAAATCTGTCTCTCAACAGGGAAATGATGCTGCTGGAAAGACGTGCCTCTCGCCAGCTGGGAGAGGGAACATCGGTGATGCCTTCAGCCCGTTTCACAGCAGGTTCCCCTGGAGCCCCAGGGACACCTGGGGAGAACCCAGAGGGACAGAGAATGTGCTGCCATGGGCTGGTCCTCTGCTGCTGAGCTGGGCTGGGCTCCTGGGACTGATGGAGCTCATGGTAACATTGCAGTGCTGCAGAGAGACAGCTCTGCCCAGGAGCAGGGCTGAGGGCTCTGCCTGCAGGCGCCGAGGGGAGAGGAACAAGGAGAAGAGAGGTTACAGGCAGCCTGGGGTGGGAGGATGCTCGGAGCTCACTGGAGGGGAACACCTCAGCGGGCCTTGACAAAGTAAGTCTGTAGGTGCAGGGCAATGCAGCTGCGGCTGTACAGGAGTCTGCAACAGCTTGGACAGCCTGTGGCATCTTCTGGGAGGGCTTTCCTTTGGAGGAGAAACTGTGCTGCAGAGCTGGGCTCCGGGCAGAGCCACAGCCTGTGGGATCTCTCCTTCCATCGAGGAAGAGGAGGAGGAGGAGGTGCTCCAGGGCAGGTCTTCCCTGCTGCATCATCACAGGCACAGGGCACGTTGACTCTCTTCTCCCAGGGACAGCTGTGGGGCTGTGAAGGTGCATGAGCACCCAGGGGTGCCCAGGGCTGTCCTTCTGAGCAGGGTCCCTGCACCCCAGGGTGCTGCGCCCTGCCAGGGTCAGCTCTCAGCCTGCCCGGGGAGCTCCCCACAGTGCTGCAGGGAGAAGCTGTGGGTGGAAGGAGCGACCCTTGCAGGGCAGGGTCCTTGTGCTGTCGAGAGGTGCTGCGCGGTCAGGGCTGCTCACAGCCGTACATCACCTCGAGGATATTTGCAGAGGGTCCTGGGCAAGAAGAATGTCAAGGCAGTGTTTCCCTGAAAGGGAAGGAATCTCTGCTTTGAGGTTTCTGCTCTTGCTTGGCTGGGTGGGCAGCGTTGGGTGGGAATTCTCCAGAGTTCCTCCATTCTGGAGCAGGCGCTGAGACCCCCATTCTCGTTAGGACTTGGCCGAGCTGCTCCTTCGCCCCGGCACACGCAGTGATGCTCCTGGGCAGGGCTCTGTCCCAGAGAGGGGTCTGCTGGGCAGAGCCGAGCATGAAGCAGGAGGGATGAGGAGGAGATGTGGGGCAGAGAAACAGCTCCAGGCAGGGACAGCTCCCGGCAGCAGCGACCTGGGCGAGTGAGAGGGGCCAGATCCCAGAAATGCTGCGGGGGCTGGATCCATGCACCTCCCTGCCTTCCCCTGCCGTGCCGATGCCTTCCCTGGAGCAACCCCCGGTCTCCTCCCTCGCTCACAGGTCAGAGCCCCCCATCCTTAACGTCATGGTGTTGCGGTTTAACGGCAGCTGAAACAACCACTCAGACGTTCGCTGACACCCTCCCCACCCCAGTGGCATTGGTAGAGAATCAGAAATAAAAATTTTAAACTTTGGGTTGAGATAAAGATAGTTTAATAGGACAGGAAAGGATGATGATGATGATGATGATGATGATGATGATGATGATGGAATATACAAAAGAAGTGATGCACAGCACAAGTGCTGACCACCCGCAGACCACTGATGCCCGGCTAGTTCCCGAGCTGTGGTCCCACTGGTGGGACGATATGAGAAGCCAGAAAAGTCCTTGTCTTGGCATAAACACCCAAAACCTCACTGTGTTGTCAACATTATTCTCCTCCTAAATCCAAACCACAGCATCAGACCCACTACTAGGAGGAAAATTATCTCTGTCCCAGCTGAAACCAGGACACGCGAGGAGGACGTGGTCATGAGTTCTGTTCCCAGCAGCCGGACCACCAAAGAGGAGAAATGCTCCAACGGCCGCGTGTGTCTCCCTGTCCCAGCTCTCTTGACAGTAACACTTTGGCATGTTCCCCTCTTGCCTTGTTCTTATCGTTCTGGTCACTGTGGGGTTGGGGGAGACAACTCAAGAGCAGCTACACCACCAACGCTGTGTCCCCCGTCACGTAGATGTGTCCATTGAGGAAAAGTGTCTAACTCTCCTGCTAAACGTGGGGCTCTGGGAAATGTCATGTGTGGGGCTGGAAATGATCCGACCCTCCTGTCAGGACATCCAATCTCTAGGACAATCGAGGTGAGGGGGTTAGAGAATGGGACTTGGAAACTGGAGTCCTCTGCTCTCAGCAGCGTCCAGTTTCTTCTCAGAAGAACGTCCAAGTGTGATCGTCCCTCACCTCAAACCATTGCTGGTGCAGGGGGTTCTGCCTTAAAAACAGTCCTCAGCTGTGGTGGGGCAGCTAGAACAGGATAAGCCCCCCGCCCTGCCCCCAGCTCTGCTCTGCCGTCAGGCGAACTGGGAGCAGCAATGCTGAAGACCTCTTTGGTACCACGAGTGGGTTTGATGTGAGATCACCCTGTGTTCCTATTGACCTACTGAGGCAGGGCAGGACTGACTCCTCCAGAGCCCACAGCAGCACCCCCCGCTCCTAGGGACACCAACCAGCACCAGCCAGAGGTGAAGTCACGGATGTGCGACAACTCTTAAAGGGGAGAGATATTTTGGGAGGATTCCGTGGGAACTGGCAGAGGTTGTCCTCTCAGAAGTCTCCTGTAACCTGTAACTGCATTTTCTCCCTTGGACAGGTCCCCATGTGCAGATGGAGGAAATGTCCAACAGCAGCTCCATCACTGAGTTCCTCCTCCTGGCATTTGCAGACACACGGGCGCTGCAGCTCTTGCACTTCTGGCTCTTCCTGGGCATCTACCTGGCTGCTCTCCTGGGCAATGGCCTCATCATCACTGCCATAGCCTGTGACCACCACCTCCACACCCCCATGTACTTCTTCCTCCTCAACCTCTCCCTCCTCGACCTGGGCGCCATCTCCACCACTCTCCCCAAATCCATATTCAATTCCCTCTGGGACATGAGGACCATTTCCTATGCAGGATGTGCCACCCAGGTCTTTTTCTTTCCCTTCTTGATGTTAGGGGAGTATTTTCTCCTCACCATCATGGCCTACGACCGCTACGTTGCCATCTGCAAACCCCTGCACTACGGGACCCTCCTGGGCAGCAGAGCTTGTCTCCAGATGGCAGCAGCTGCCTGGGGCAGTGGGTTTCTCACTGCTCTGCTGCACGCTGCCAATACGTTTGCACTCCCGCTCTGCCAGGGAAACGCCCTGGACCAGTTCTTCTGTGAAATCCCCCAGATCCTCAAGCTCTCCTGCTCAGACACCTACCTCAGGGAAGTTTGGCTTATTGCGGTCAGTGTCTTTGTGAACTTATGGTGTTTTGTGTTCATCGTGCTGTCCTACATGCAGATCTTCAGGGCCGTACTGAGGATCCCCACTCAGCAGGGACGGCACAAAGCCTTTTCCACGTGCTTCCCTCACCTGGCGGTGGTCTCCCTGTTCATCAGCACTGCCGTCTTTGCGTACCTGAAGCCCCCCTCCATCTTCTCCCCATCCCTGGACCTGGTGGTGACTGTTCTGTACTCAGTGGTGCCTCCAGCACTGAACCCCATCATCTACAGCATGAGGAACCAGGAGCTCAAGAATGCTATCAGGAATGCGATTTCATGGACATGTTTTAAGCGGCGGTAAATTTTCCATTTCTTTCTACAAATTCCATATTCCATAGCAGTCCGGAGCTTTTTTTGTTCTCTTTACTATTATTACCATCGTTTTTGTTATAATGGTCCTACAGTGGTGTTTAACGTTCCTCCCGCTTCTACAGAGGCATGAACCTGCTCTCTCTTACCTGGAGCTTCTATAATGGTGTTAGACTTTGGGTCAGAGCTGAACCTCTCACGGCATCTCTGTAATAAAATGGGATCTTCTCCGTGTCGTGTGTGAACGCTGGGCTTGCCTTCCAATACTTGCATCAAGAGTACGCGTGGCTAATTGCATCCCAAAAAGGACCGTTGCTCTGGGTTCTGCACAGCCTGAGGAGCAAACGCCTCCTGGCCATGTTGTGACCTTGTAGAGATGGAGGATTCGATTCAGGACTCACTCCTTGGTGTCCAGCAACAGTGGAGGCGATGGCTGGTGACACTGAGTGACGTGTCCATGGCTGTCATAGATTAAATATGGCAGACGTCATTTACAAGGGGAAATTGGAGCTGCCTGGAGATGCTGCACGTGGGTCAGGGCAATCCCAAGCAGAAGTCCAGGCTGGGTGGAGAACGGATGGAGAGCAGCCCTGAGGAGAAGGACTTGGGGTGTTGGGGGGCGAGAGCAGGAGCACAGCCAGTGGACATGATCATTCCCTTCTGCACAGGACTGGTTCTGGCCAGGGAGCTGCAGCTCACAACTGCTCTTGTAGGACTTGGGGGTGTTGATTGATGGAAATCTGAACATGAGTGACTTAGTCCAACCCTTAAAACCCTTGCTGCCCAGAGAGGTGGTGGAGTCACCATCCCTGGAGGTGTTCAAAAGACACATGGACGTGGCACTTTGGGACATGGTTTAGTAGACATGGTGGTGTTGGGTTGACAGGTGGGCTCAATGATCTTAGAGGTCTTTTCCAACCTTAAGATTCTATGATTCTATGATTCTTAAAACTGAGTTGGATGAATCTCATCCCTGGCAAAGATCAGGCCTAAAATGAAGGGTCCAGTTGCCCAGCTTTGGCCTTGGCATGGTGGCACCCTCTGGGTTCCTCTGTAGAAGGTCTGCAGTGAAACTGCTGTGCCCTGGGCCTCGGTGCTTCAAGTCTGGCACTTGCACAGCCATGGTGTTGTGCCATTGTACAACCTGTAAAGATCTGGGAGTGGTAGGAGGGAAGTGCTAGCACGTGTGGCCAGCACTTGATAGCAAAGAAGTGGCAGTGGGATCTATCCATCTTCAGCATACAGTGCTCATGGCTCTTTGTAGATATGAAATGTAGGTGTGAAAGGTATCAATAGAAACGTATCCTTGGAACACAGTTTCACCATTCAAAGTGTTGGGAGGAAATATATTCTAGAAATGTCCATAGCAATCTATATTTGCATAAAGGGAGAGGCAGCGTCATCATCTTGCTGGTCCATGTCCTAAAAAAAACCCCAAACCAACCAA
This sequence comes from Grus americana, assembly GCF_028858705.1. Taxonomy (NCBI): domain Eukaryota; kingdom Metazoa; phylum Chordata; class Aves; order Gruiformes; family Gruidae; genus Grus; species Grus americana. The sequence continues at coordinate 2,001,977 of NC_072883.1, read as the reverse complement.
CATCAAAGTTCTGAAATAAAGTCTTCCCGCACCCTTATTATTCTGAGGTCTTTTCTGCACGTGTTTCAACTTCTGCTTAACGTCTTCACTCTGGGTTTAGTTCAGTTGCCCACATGGAGGTGGACAATCAGCTCCCCCAGGGAATCTGCCACCTCCAAGACTCCTGGGGTGGGGGGGCTGATGCCTGATGTGAGACTGGGAAAGGTGGCCCAGGAGCTACGGAGCCTCTCTGGAGGAGAAGCTGGTGGGCAGGCAGGGACGGCCAAGGCATCCAAGTTGAGACAACTGATTTCTGTGCCTTGACTAGAAAGGGAAAACGGAACAATTGCACCTGAGGTGTCCAACACTGGAGGAGAACACTCTCATCTGCCTTCACCTACGGTGGAGCCACATGTACTTCACCCCACAGCAAATGAAAAATAAGGTGGTCTAGATGCTGCAGTGTCTGCTTGAAGGTGTTCTGTAACCCAGATATTTTGGGATTAGTGCAGATTTGGCTGTTCAAAGGAGAGCGTTCCATTCACTTGGTCTCTTTGCTGCCCTCTGCGACTCGAGGCAGCTTGTGAATTCAGCGTGTGACTCACGGTGGGCAAGGGTTGAATGTGGACACAGAGAGTCGGGGGCGGGAAGCGCTTTGGGGCATCGTGGGATCTGTGCTTGGCACAAAAATGTGTTTTCTATTGGCCTAAGGCTATCTGCTGTGGGAAGCAGACTTCAGCGGCGGTAACGTGGACTTAATGCGCAGGTGAGGACCGTCTTTTTTTTTCCTTTTTTTCCTTTTTTTCCTTTTTCTTTTCTTTTTCTTTTTTTTTTTTTTTTCACATGAAGTAAACCTGCCGTTGTTTTTGTTTGCTGGGAAGTAAGACGCATCCACCTGTGTCTGCTCGCACCTTGCTCCCCAATAAAGCAAGCAGGTGTTGGTGCCACCAGGCTGAGCCACGCGGTTACAGGCTTTAGAGCAGAAAGCTCGGCTTGTGCCGGGGCTGCCGTAAGTCCCAGGGGGCTGATGAGAGAAAGAGGGGCGTCGGGACGAAGAACGCCCGTACGGTGTCTAACGTAAAGAGTATTGACTTCGCCGCAGGGTCAACTCCGCTAGGAATGCTCAGGATCAATATCCGTTAGAGAATGACGATGTCACTTCATCTGTAAACTCAAAGAGGACTTTGAAAAGAAGAATCCGTTCTTGTTATTTGTTACTGAAATATTTTCGCTTTGGCTGCACTTCCAAAGTCTCGCTAATTAACCACAAGAGAACTGAGGAATTAATGAAAGTTACACCCGGAGGCTTTGCTCGTCAGGGTGTTTGCATGCTAACGAGCCCTCTGGTGCCATGCTCCCGAACGGCAGATACAGAAGGATTGACTACCCCAAGAGGAGTAACAGTCAGAAGCAAACATCCCAGTTTCTGAGGGGGCTGGTGGACCCCACTGAGGACCATCACCCAAGAGAGCATGGAGCGAACGGCCAGAAGAGCTGAGCTTCCCTTGTGGGCTGGTGAAGGAGGAATGCAGAGGCGCTGGGTACCGGTAGAAAATCAAACCTGGAGGTGGCTGTGAAAGGAACTGATGTGTTTCATAGAATCATAGAACGGTTTGGGTGGGAAGGGACCTCAAAGAACACCTAGTCCCACCCCCTGCCATGGGCAGGGACACCCTAGACTAGGTTGCCAGGTTCCCCATGCAGGATGGCCAAGCCCTGGTCTCCATCCCCTGGGAATGGGGGTCCTTCCCCTCACGGGATGTTGGGGCCCCTTCCTGGGGGCAGTGCGATGTGAGGGTGCGGAATGCCACGTGCAGAACAGTGGTGGGACACCTCCCATGCTCTACAGAGGGTGAGTGAGGAGACGCTGGGGCTGCTCAACTTGCTCTGACCCGAGGACACTGGTCCCAGCTTTACTGGTGAATCTCTGGCCTCACTGCATGTTGCTTCTAACACAAAGCTGTGGTCTTCTGAGGAGCTCCCAGGGCCTGTGAGTTGCCCAAAACCTGCTCATCTCATTCCAAAGCTCTGCAGATGCTCCTTCATCACCCCAGATCTGCCAACCCCAGACTTGCTCAACCCCTTTATTTACCTTGGCATCCAGCGCTGAAGTGAAGAACATCCTCCTTCTGCTGCCTCAAAAATCAAAGCGCATAAAAATCACAGAATCATCGCGTCACAGGATGGTTTGGGTTGGAAGGGACCTCACAGCCTCACATCCAGTCCCACCCCCTGCCATGGGCAGGGACACCCTCCACAAGAAGGCCACAAGAATGTCTCCCCGGAGCCTTCTCTTCTGAGAAAGCTGAACAACCCCACCTCTCTCAGCCTGTCTTCATGGAGAGGTGCTCCAGCCCATTGGTCTTTTCTCATGGCCTCCTCTGGACCAGTGCTACCAGCTCCATGTCTGCCTTGTACTGGAGACCCCAGAGCTAGATGCAGTTCTGCAGGGACAGAATCACCTTCGTCTCATGAGAGAGGGACAGAATCTCGGAGCAGGGGGACAGAATCCCCTCCCTCAACCTGCTGGCCACAGCTGGTGCAGCCCAGGACACAGTTGTTTTTCTAGGCTGTGAGCGCACATTGCTGGTCCGTGTCCAGTTTTGAACCTACCAGCATTGCCAGGTCCTCTGCGGGGCTGCCCTCAATCCATCCACCCAGTACTGGTGTTGGGGGTTGCTCCAACCCAGTGCAGGACCTTGCACTTGGCCTTGTTGGACTTCATGAACTGTCTAGAGTGTTAATGAAGATATTAAATAGTGTTGGTCTCAAGACAGACCTTTGAGGAAATTCACTCATTACCAATCTCCACTCAGACATTGAGCCATTGGCTGCAACTCCTTGACACGGCCTGAGTGAGATGCGTGGCAGCCTGGTGACCACCCAGCAAAAAGCCATGGCTTCAGCCTTCTCCTGGACTTCTGGCACCCAGTAGAACCGATGCAGCCACATGGAGAGCGCTCCTGTCACAGCAGGAGACCACACAAGCTTCAGGCTGTTGGGTGTGCCCATAGGGTGTCCTATGTGCAGATCTTCAGGGCTGTGCTGAGGATCCCCACTCAGCAGGGACGGCACAAAGCCTTTTCCACGTACTTCCCTCACCTGGCCGTGGTCTCCCTGTTCATCAGCACTGCCGTCTTTGCCTGCCTGAAGCCCCCCTCCATCTTCTCCCCATCCCTGGACCTGGTGGTGACTGTTCTGTACTCAGTGGTGCCTCCAGCACTGAACCCCATCATCTACAGCATGAGGAACCAGGAGCTCAAGGATGCCCCAAGGAACCTTGCCCAACAGGAACCTGACTCCCCTTTGCACATTTCCCAGGGTTTGCCTCAGGCCAGGAGCCTCTGTTTTTCCTCTGCGATGATCCTTCTTATGGATCATTTATAATACTTCTCCTGAGGTCTGATCCTGTCACGTCTGACCCTTGCACAACACTGTCCAATAGCAGCTCTTCCTTCAATGAAAGGGGATCTCCCAGGTGCAGGGCCAAGGGCAAGGTCCTGCGCGTGGGTCGGGGCAATCCCAAGCACAACTCCAGGCTGGGCGGAGAACAGATGGAGAGCAGCCCTGAGGAGAAGGACTTGGGGCGTTGGGGGGGATGAGAAGCTCAACATGACCCAGCAATGTGTGCTGGCAGCCCAGAAAGCCACCCGTGTCCTGGGCTGCGTGTCCAGCAGCGTGAGCAGCAGGTCGAGGGAGGGGATTCTGCCCCTCTGCTCCGCTCTGGGGAGACCCCCCTGCAGTGCTGCGTCCAGCTTGGGGGTCCCCAGGACAAGGAGGACATGGAGCTGTTGGAGCGAGTCCAGAGGTGGTCACGGAGATGATGCGAGGGCTGGAGCACCTCTGCTGTGGAGACCTCAGGCTGAGAGAGTTGGGGTTGTTCAGCCTGGAGAAGAGAAGGCTGCGGGGAGACCTTAGAGCCCCTTCCAGTCCCTGCAGGGGCTCCAGGAAAGCTGGAGAGGGGCTGGTGCCAAGGGCAGGGAGTGACAGGCCAAGGGGAATGGGTTTGAACTAAAAAAGGGGAGATTTAGATGAGATGTTAGGAAGAAATTTTTTATGCTGAATATGGTGAGACACTGGCACAGGCTGCCCAGAGAGATGGGAGATGCCCCATCCCTGGAAACATTCGAGGTCAGGTGGGATGGGGCTCCGAGCAACCTCTTCTTGTTGAAGATGTCCATGCCATGGCAGGGGGTTGGACCAGATGATCTTTAAAGGTCCCTTCCAACCCAAACCATTCTAGGATTCCGAGTGGGATGCAGAGTGGGATCCAGAAGGACACACTCTCTGAAACCTCCTTAACCAAAGCAAAGTTGAACAACTTCTCATTCTCCAGATCACTCTTCGGACCTTTTTGACAGTTGTATGCAACGCTTGCTTTTTGTTGCTCCTCAGGAAGATCTCCTGATCTCTGTGATCTCTCAGACATGGTTCAGAATGGCCTCACCATGTCATTGACCTCGTAATGTCTTGACATCAGCAAGTCCTGGCTTGATCCCCATCCCCTGATGGTTTTTCTCTTCAGATTCATGGGTTTTCTCCTTTGGTTCATCCACTGCTGGTCCTTCTCCTTAGGTTCCACCTTAAGGCACACAAGTCTGGCAGACATTGCTGGAGAAGACACAGACAAGGTGGACATAAAACATCTCAGCCCATTCTGTATCTGCTCGTAACGCCTCCAGCGGCTGCCGCACATAATGTTTGTTTTGAGTGTCAGCCGAGTTCTGCTATGGATCTTCCTTCCGAGTAAGGACCTGTCCTTCCAAGATCCTGTCCTCAAAGCCCAACTCTACTGAGCTTTGCTGCCCTTCAGGACTGCTGACCATGACATTTCACCTACAAAGACCTCTGAAGAACCTCGGCCAAGCCGTGATGGTCATTCTGCAAGGTGATGTCCTACAACCTACTCGTCCTTCCCAAGCTCCTCTAAGACTGTCGAGACCTTTGTGCTGGAGCTACGATCGCATGCTGACACGTCTGTAGTGGGGTAGTCTGGGGGTGTGGATATGATGCATGGTTGGAGGAGAACATTGTTGGCCAAAGCAGCCTTCTGATGACACATTTGGAGCCCAAACCTTGAAGAAAATGCCCTTTTTTTTGGAGGTGTGATGGGAAAACATAGAGAAACTTGGTGCATTCTTGCCAACGATTGGGGAGGAAAACACATTTGGGCTGCAAGCACACGCTGCCGGCTCATGCTGAGCTTCTCGTCAATCAATGCCCCCAAGTCCTTCTCCTCAGGGCTGCTTTCAATCCATTCCTCGCCCAGCCTATAGTCGTGCTTGGGATTGGATTGAGTCCTGGTGTTCCTATTGGCTGTTTGTGTCTTTTGGAGGAGGAGAAGTAAATGGATTAAAGGAAGGGATGAGGATCAGGGTGTAAAGCGATAGAAAGGCTATAAAAGGACTTAAAATGAGAGGACCTTGACACCTAAGGAGAAGACATCCCGTTGAGGCCCAAGTGCTTCTCCTCCGAGGATGTCTTCAGACTGGGAACTCTCCAACAGGTAGACCACGCTCGAGTCCTCAAAAATATTGAGTGATCAGCACATCTTCCCTCAAAATGCTGTCCACGTGGGGTGTTAGTGGCCCAGAAGCCACCTCATCCCAAACTCCAGATCCTCTGAATGCATGGAGAGGTTCTAACACCATATTGACCACCAAAGGGTAGGACATTTGGGGTGGGAGTGTCCCCATGAGGCGTTTGAGCAAGCAGAGACTTATTTTTCTCCCCCCCCAAAATGGTTTAAAGAGGGGTTTTTTTTCCTTCACCTCTTTATTAAGATATTTTCACTGGAAGGGACTTCAAAACAAAGATGACCCAAATGTTTCTACCATGGCTTTTGTTGATAAAAATGATCCTTGACCTTGGAATAACCCAGAAAACATCTGGTGCCTTATTTGTAGCTTCATCTCTATCCTGGTGGAAAGAACGAAGAAATAAAATAAAAATATTATTTTTATTCTCCCTCCAACCTATGTGGACTTTCTGAATCCTGGGAAAATTCTTCCCAAGGTGGCTGAAAGCCTTGGGTTGGATCTCAGTGAGGTCCCACCTGGAGAACTTCTACATAAACCCAACCCCATGAGTTTGGAAGGGGGAGAAAAAAAGAAAACCACCAGGCAGCAGACGGTGAAAATGGCCAACGTTGCTCATTTCTAGTCTTGGCCGGTCAACGGCATTGTTGGAATTTTGCAGGAGACATGGAAGGGGAAGGTTGGATCCGGTTGCAGGACATCATGAGTCTTAGCTCTCCTTGTCTGGACAATGGGATGATGGGATATTGGGATTCCTTCAGTGTAGTGGGTCATGGAGGACCACCATTGTCACTGGGTCGTCTTCTCACGTGGGGTCACCCTATCACGGGCGCGTCATGATTTTAGGGCCAGGACTCAAACGTTGGAACAGTTGGGTGGAGGGATGGGTGGAGGAAGGAAGAAAAGGTGCATTGGCCATACCACATGTAGAAGAAGACCTTCCCTGTCCCCTCCACACCATCTCAATGTGTTCCCACCACCTCCACAGCCACATGATGGAGCAACCAGACACACACACACACACCCCCCGCTCCTTCCTGGAGAACCTCCTGGAGGGTTTTGCTGTGTGGTGGCAATGCCTCCCCTCCTGTCATTCTCCTCACCCAGGGGACAAATTAAGGTCCAATGTTCCCTCCCCCACCACATGTCCCCTTCTTCCCCTGTGGTTTTCCTGGCTCTTTCCTCTTGCGTGAGCATTTCCTGCCTGGGGCTGGGTGGAGCGGAAGTGGCACCCAACAGTCACGGACACCACTGGTGAGAAGGACACTGAAGACCCACCACCCGGGCCAGGGGCTCCGGGAAGGGACATGTGAGTCCCCGAGGTACAGGAGGGAAAGCTGGTGGGGTGGGAGGTCTTGGCGGGGGGCACCTGAAAGATCTGGGGGGCATTGACTGGAAGATCTGGAAGGTGACTGGGAGATCTTTGGGGGCAACTGGGAGGTTTGATGGGGGCAAATGGGTGGGGCGGTGGCCCACTGGGAGGTCTTGTGGGCAACCGGAAGTCTGGGTGGACAACTGGGATGTCTGGGAGTCAACTGGGACGTTTGATGGGGGCAAATGAGTGGTGGGGTGGCCCAGTGGGAGATCTGGGGGGCAACCGAGAGGTCTGGGAGATGCCAAGATGGAGGAGAAGGTTGAAGGGGGGTAAAGGAAGAAGAGGAGGAGACTTCAGAGAGGGGTGGAGAAGGAAGGAGGGGTGGTGGGATGGATGAGGAGGGGAAGGGTGGGATGGGAGGTGGGTGGGAGGGATGGAGAGAAGGATGGAGGGACAGATGGATGGAGGGCTGGAGAGCAGGAGGGACGCACAGAGGGAGACCTGTATCTTCTCCGGAGGATTCTGTGTCCCCGTCTCCCCACAGCCCCTCCCCGCCACCAAGATGTCCTCGTCCCCTGCCAACGCCTCATCGCCCCCCAATGCCACATCCACCCCCGTCCCCGGGGCGGCAGTGGGGATGACCCTGCTGGCGGTGGCGGTGGTGGTGGGGCTGCCAGGCAACGCCATGGTCGTCTGGAGCTGCGCTGTTGCCCGCCGGCGCAGTGTCCCCGTCCTCCTCATCTTCCACTTGGCCTTGGCCGACGTGGTGACCCTCCTCACCGGTCCCATCTACCTCCGGGCCTTGAGTGTCGGCCAATGGAACATGGGCTTGACCATCTGCCGCGGGTGTCACTACATCTGCGCCGCCGCCATGTATGTCAGTGTCTTCCTCATCGCTCTTCTGGGTCTCCATCGGTGCTTGGCGGTCTCCAAGCCAGCGACAGCAGTGGTGACAGCTGGTGGTCGCGCCGGACAGTTGGCTCACGGAGCGGCGGCGGTGACTTGGGTGGTGGCTTTGGTGCTGGCCATCCCATCCATCGTCTTCCGACAGGTGGAGAACGGGCACTGCCAGCGGGTCCACAGCACAAAGGCTTGGTTGGTGGTCCACAACCTTCTGGAGACCATCTTGGGTTGGGCTCTACCATTGACCGCCGTGGCTGCCGGCTACGGGTTACTGGTCCGCCGGTTACGCCAGACCCGCTTGGCCCGGCGCGGTCGTACTTTCCGGCTGGTGGCCGCCGTGGTGGTGGCCTTCGCCGTTGCGTGGGGACCTTACCACCTGGCCAGCTTGTTGGAGGTGGCGGTGGTCCTACGAGGCGGTGGCAGGACCTTGGAGGCAGCCGCCAAGGCCATTCGGCCACCGGCCACCGCCTTGGCCTTCCTCAGCAGTGCCATGAACCCCCTCCTCTACGCCTGCGCCGGGCGGGGGCTGCACCGCGGCACTGGGGGGTCTCGCCTGCCCCGGCTCCTGGAGGTCTCGGCCATCGTTGGCAGCTCCCGAGGGACCACGGCCAAGGGGACCCAGCGGGGGGGGAGGAGCTGGAGGAGGGAGGGGGGGGGGAGGGGAGGGGAGGAGGGAGGGACCACGGTGGGGGAGGGGGGGACTACAGTGGAGGAGGAGGGGGGGGTTGGGGAGGGGGGAACGGGGAGGGTGTGATGGTGGGGGAGGGGCTGGGGGGGGGTGGGCATGGTGGAGACCCCAACACGAACCCTCCCTGTGTTCATCCGTCCTCTTCTCCAGCCCTCCACCCATCCACCTCTCCATCCAGCTGCCCCTCTCCGTCCCTTCCTCCATCCCTGTCCCCAACCATCCACCCCCCCAGCCCTCCATCCATCCATCATCCCTCCATCCATCATCCATCATCCATCCATCATCCACCCCTCCATCCATCATCCATCCCTCCATCCATCCATCATCCATCCACCTCTCCATCCATCCCTCCATCCATCATCCATCATCCATCCATCATCCACCCCTCCATCCATCATCCATCCCTCCATCCATCCATCATCCATCCACCTCTCCATCCATCCCTCCATCCATCATCCATCATCCATCCATCATCCACCCCTCCATCCATCCATCATCCACCCTTCCATCCATCCCTCCCTTGATCCCTCCATCCATCCCTCCCTCCATCCATCCCTCCTTCCATCCTTCCATCCCTCCATCCATCCTTCCATCCATCCCTCCCTTGATCCATCCCTCCCTCCTCCATCCATCCATCCATCCATCTCCCCCCATGTCCTCGTGGTGGCCCTGCCTGCTCTGTCACCCATCACAGAGGGACAGAAGAGAAACACGACAGCTTGGGACCCCCCCTCGGGGGTCTCTGGGACAGTGGTGTCACCCGTGTCCTTCTGTCCGTCCATCCAAGAAGGGACCCAGGCGTCAGGGGTGGGAAGGGACAGCGGGGGGTTGGCTGGTCTCGGGGGACTGGGGACACTGGGGGGCTCTGATGGGGGTGGGGGTGCCAGGAGTGTCACCGGGGGGGGTCACCATGGGGGTCACCAGGGATGTCACCAGGGACGTCACCAGGAGGGTCACCGGGGGGGGGGGTCACCATGGGGGTCACCAGGGGGATCACCATAGGAGTCACCAGGGATGTCACCAGGGATGTCACCTAGGGGGTCACCATGGGGGTCACCAGGGAGGTCACCAGGGACGTCACCAGGAGGGTCACCGGACGGGACCTCCCATGAGGCCACTGCCACAGCCGGGATGTCCCCATGGCACCTGGGGGGTGACCTTGGGGGGGTCCCCACAGGGTCCTGGGGATGTCACCAGGAATGACCCAGGAGTCACCAGGGGGTCACTGGCGCATCACCAGGGGGTCACGGTGGGATCCCAAGGGTGCCCCAGGGTGTCATTGGGGTGGGATCAAAGTGATGTCGCTGGTGGGTCACCAGGATCTCCTCCGGGTGGGATCCACCCCACCTCCTCCCGTTAGAGACATGGGGGGAGAATGGCTGGCCACACCCATGTGACATCACACATGACCTGGAGGAAGGGGAGGGGAGATATTGCAAGGCAACCTCATGCGTGACATCATCGGTGATGATGACAGAGCTCAGCCCCCGTCTGCCCAGCGGTTGTGGGGAGCTGAGGGGTTGGGGATGATGGGAACCTCCCCGGGAGATGGGGGGCACTGGGGGACCCGGAGGGACATCGTCCCCCTTGGACCTGGGACAGCACCTGCCAGAGGGTCTGGTCCCACCCAGGGGGGTCAGTCCCCGTCCCACATCTTCACCCATGGCCTGGCCGGTGGGGCAACGCGTGTGCCCCCCCACCACACCAGTTTGACGATGACACCAAACTGGGAGGAGAAGCTGAGACCCCAGCGGGTCGGGTGTCTACGCAGAGGGACCTCAGTGGGTGGAGGAGCGGGCCGTGAGGAACCTCAGGAGGTTCATCAAGGGGAGGTGCCCCAAGAGCAACGGTCACCTGAGGGGTCTGTGGGGCCCAGTGGTCAACTGAGGGGGTCTGTGGGGCCCAGCACCCCACACCCAACCTCAACCCCACGGGTCAACCCTTGTCCTCCAGACCCCATAGGGCCCCATAGCTTCTCACAGACCCCTTACGGCCCCTGTTGCCCCCCAAGTCCAAGTCCGTTGCCCCACAGCCCCCCACCCCCATCCCACAGGGACGTTTCCCCGCAGTCACGTGTCCCTGCTCGGGGGTCGATGGCCGTGGGGCCGCGGGGGACCCAGGCGTCCGGGTTAATGATTGACTCCCAACCGGTTCACCCTCCGCCACCGGCCCCGGCTGCCCCACACCGGCGCTGCCATGGGGCCACGTTGGGTGTTGGGGCTCCTCGTCCTCCTCCTGCCGCTGCTGGGGGGCACCCCCCAGGACCCCGAGTAGGGGCAGCTGTGGGGCTGGGGGCACTATGGGGCTGCGGGCAGCTGTGGGGCTGGGGGCACTATGGGGCCCAGTGTAGCTATGGGGCTGGGCGCACTATGGGGCTGGGGGTGCTATGGGGCTCTGGGGCAGCTGTGGGGCTGGGGGGGCCGTTAAGATCCTATGGGGTTTGTGGGGAGCTATGGGGTGGCCCTAGGTCTGGCAGGGATGCCTAGGGGGGGCTCTATGGGGCAGCTATGGGGCAGGGAGGCATCGAGGCGTATGTGGGGTACCTCTGGGGTGGAGGGGTCTATGGGGCAGCCGTGGGTCAGGCCTTGTCTCCCCCAGGCTGGTGCTGGTGGCCCCTCGGCTCGTGGCCCTGGGGACCCCCGTGGGGGTGCTGGTGGCGGCCGTGGGGCCGGTGACGGGGACGGTGACGGCCTGGCCCGGGGAGGGCGACCGTGGGGCAGGACCCTGCGCCCCCCCGGTCCCCTTCGACCTCGGGACCCACAACGACTTCAGCCAGATCCTGAACATCGAGGTGTGGGGACGGGGGGGCACGGGGGGGGGGGTCCCCGTGGGGCAGCGGGGGGGACATCACGGACCCCCCACGTGTCCTGACCCCCCCCTCCCCCCCAGTGACCCCCCTGCCCCACAGGTGACCCCAGAGCAGGCCAAGAGCTGTGGGGTGCTGGAGGCCGCCGTGGGGCAGACGCTGCTGCTGGAGGCCCGGAGCCCCCCCCTGCCCCCCCGGGGGCTGCGTGTGGGGCTGGGGGCGCCCCGGGGGGTGCTCCTGGTCCAGACTGACAAACCCCTCTACGCCCCCCGGCAGACCGGTGAGACCCCCCCCACCCCCGGCACCCCAAATGTCCCCAAAATCACCCCAAATGCTCCCGAATCACTCTGAGTCACCCCAAAATTCCCCCAAATAATCCCAAATACCTCAAAATCTCCCCCAAATCCCCCCGAAATTACCTCGAAACACCCCAAATCACCCAAATAACCCCCGAATTACCCAAATAACCCTAAAATCACCCCAAATCACCCCCAAATTATCCCAAATCATACCAAAAGTCCCCCCAAAACCTCAAAATACCCCCAAATCACCCCAAATTTACCCCCAATTACCCCAAATGAGCCCAAATACATCAAAATACCCCCTAATCACCCCCAAATTACCACAGGTCACCCCTAAATCACCCCAAAATGACCACAAATCACCCCAAAATCACCCCCAAATTACCCAAAATTACCCCAAATCACCCCCACATTACCCCAAATCACTCCAAATACCTCAAAATACTCCAAAGTCACCCCAAATTACCCCAAATCACCCTAAAATCACCCCAAATCACTGAAATCACCACAAAATTACCCCAATAGCCCTAATATCACCCCAAATCACCCCCAAATTGCCCCAAATCACACCGAAGTTACCCCAAACACCTCAAAATCACCCCAAATCACCCCAAATAAGCCCGAATACTTCAAAACACCCCCCAATCCCAATTACCTAAATTACCCAAAATCTCCCAAATCCCCCCAAATCATCCCAAATCCCCCAAATCACCCCAGAACCCCCTAAAATTACCCGAATTCACCCCAAATCACCCCAAATCACCCCCAAATTACCCCAAATTCCCTCTAAATCCCCTAATTATCCCAAATCCCCCCCAAATTCCCCAATTTCACCCTAAACCCCCCCGCACCCCCAGACAGCCCCCACAGCCCCCCACACCTCCCCGAGCCTCCATACACCCCCGCGCCCCACAGCGCTTCGCAGCCCTATAGCTCCTGCACCCTATAGCTCATTGCACCCCTATAGCTCTCCACACCCCTATAGCTCCTGCACCCTATAGCTCCCCACACCCCTATAGCTCATTGAACCCCTATAGCTCCTGCACCCCTATAGCTCATTGAACCCCTATAGCTCCTGCACCCCTATAGCTCCTGCACCCCTATAGCTCATTGCACCCCTATAGCTCCTGCACCCCATAGGGCTCCCCGCACCCCTATAGCTCTCCCTGCACCCCATGTATATATATTTATTTCTATCTCTGCACCCCTATAGGTGCTCCCTCACCCTATGTCCCACCCTGTGTGTCCCCAAGCCCCTATACGTCCCTATACGTCCCTTTGCACCCCAAGGTGCTCTAACAGTGCACCCCATATACAGCCCTATACATCCCCCTGCACCCCACAGAGCTCCCTCTGCCCCTATATATTACCCTGCCCCCCATACTCCCCCCCACCCCCCCATACGTGCCCCTGCCCCCCATATGGATCCCATACATCCCCAGTGCGTTTCCGTGTCTTCTCTCTGGACCCCGACCTGCGGCCGAACCCCGAACCCATCCTGATCACCATCACGGTGCGGGGCCCGTGGGGCTGGGGGGGCCCTATAGGGCTGGGCTGTCCCTATGGGTCTGGGGGGGCCCTATGGGGCTGGGGGGGGCCTATAGGGCTGGGCTGTTCCTGTGGGGCTGGGGGGGCCCTATGGGGCTGGGGGGGCCCTATAGGGCTGGGCTGTCCCTATGGGGCTGGGGGGCCCTATGGGGCTGGGGGGGCCTATAGGGAGGTCCCTATGGGTTGGGGGGCTGGGCTGAGCACTCCAGGCCTGGGCCATGGGTCGCGCCGTGGGTCGCGGCCCCGCTCACGCCCTGCCCCCCCTCCCAGAACCCCCTGGGGGCGCGGGTGCGTGAGGGGCAGCGGGTGCCCCTGGGGATGGTGCTGAGCGACCAGATGGTGCTGCCCGACATCGCGCTGTGAGTGGGGCCGCTATGGGGCTGGGGGGGCTATGGGGGGTGTGGGGCTGGGGGGGTTATGGGGGCTATGGGGCTGGGGGGCTGGGGGGGGCTATGGGAGGTGTGGGGCTGGGGGGGCTATGGGGGCTATAGATGCTATGAGGTGCTGTAAGAGCTATAGGTGTGTGGTGCTCTAGGGGCTATAGGGGCTATAGGGGCTACAGGTGCTATAGGCTGTGAGGCACTATAGGGTGTGGGGCGCTATAGGGTGTGGGGCGCTATAGGGTGTACAGGCTCTATAGGGTGTACAGGTGCTATAGGGTGTGGGGCGCTATAGGGTGTGGGGCGCTATAGGGTGTACAGGTGCTATAGGGTGTGGGGTGCTATAGGGTGTACAGGCGCTATAGGGTGTACAGGCACTATAGGGTGTGGGGCGCTATAGGGTGTACAGGCGCTATAGAGTGTGGGGCGCTATAGGGTGTGGGGCGCTATAGGGTGTACAGGTGCTATAGGGTGCGTGTGCCCCCAGGCCGGGGCGGTGGCGGGTGCAGGCCCAGCTGCTGAGCAGCCCCCAGAGCGGGGGAGGAGCCACCTTCAGCGTGCGGCCCTACGGTGGGGGAGGGGCGGGGGGAGGGGGGAGCGGGGCCCCGCCCCATCCCGATGCCACGCCCCCTGAAGCCCCGCCCCAAGCACTGCCCCTTCTGAAGCTCCGCCCCTCCTGAAACCCCGCCCCTTCCAAAACCCCGCCCCCTGAAGCCCCGCCCCATGAAGCCCCGCCCCATTATGTCCCGCCCTGACTCCCCGCCCCTTCTGACACCCCGCCCCCTTTGGTGCCCCGCCCCCACAGCCCATCTCCCCCTTGCCACGCCCCTTGCCACGCCCTCTGACACGCATCCCTTGCCCCGCCCCCTCTGACGCCCCACCCCTTGTCCCGCCCCTGCCCCGCCCCTTGCCCCGCCCCTTACACCCCTCGCCCCGCCCCCTCACGCTGCCCAACGCCCCGCCCCCTGACGCCCCGCCCCTTGCCCCGCCCCCTGACGCCGTGGCCCCGCCCCCAGCGCTGCCAGGTTTCTCCCTCCGGGCCGTTCCCGACCGCCGGTTCCTGCTGCTGCTGCCCGGCCCCGCCCCCCCGCTGCACCTGCGCCTGCGCGTCCGGTACCGGCCCCGCCCACACGGGACCCCAACCCCCCCCCGGGACCCCCATAAACCCCCCCCGGGACCCTCCCAAATCTTCCTGGGAACCCCACCCCCCCCCCGAGACCCCCCAAATCCCCCGGGAACCCCCAAACCCCCCCCGGGACCCCCAGACTCCCTGGGCCCCCAAACTGCCCTGACACCCCCCGAAATTCCCCCCAAGAACCCCAACACCCCCCGGGACACCCCAAAACCCCCCGGACCTCTGGCACCCCCCAACCCTGGGTGACCTTTGGGGGGAACCCTCTGACCCACTCCCCCCCGACCTTTGGGGACCCCCTCACCCCTATTGACCTTTGGGGGGGACCCTCACTGGCTTTGGGGTCCCCCTCCCCCTTTTCGAGGTCCCCCCTGATTTCGGGGTCCCGCAGGTACCTGGACGGGGCGCCAGTGGGGGGCCGGGCTCAGCTGCGGGTGGGGCTGCGGGGGGGCCCCTTCCTGCGGGGGCTGGACCAGCACGGCAAGGTGAGGCACCCCAAAACTCCTGGGGACACCCCAAAACCCACCGCACCCCTAAACACCTCCCCCACACCCCAGAGACCCTCCCTAGGGCCCCCCAAAACCCCCCCCCCGGGGTACCCCCGACACCCCCAAAACCTCTTCACCCCCCCCGGGGGGCCCCACATCCCCCTAAGGGCACCCCCAAACCGCCTGCACCCCAAAACCCTCCTTAGGGCACCCCGGGGGGCCCCAACACGAAGCCCCGGAGCCCCCAGAACCCCCCAGGACCCCAAACCCCCCCGGGGAGCCCCGCCCCCTCGCCCCACTCCCCGGCCTGGCCCCGCCCCTTTGTTGGCCCCACCCCACCCCGTTGCCCTCCCGCTGACCCCAGCCCCGCCCCCTCCCCACCTGGCCCCGCCCTCCTCCAGGTGACGTCAGGGGAGGGGGAGTTCAACGTCACCCTGGACGCCGTCGTCAGCGCCCTGGGCGTGGCCGCGCACGAGCTGGAGGGGGAGGGGCTGCACCTGAGGGTCACCGTCATCAATGACGATGGTAGGGGCGGGGCCAGGGCTAAAGGGGGGCGGGGCCTGGGAAGGGGTGGGCGTGGCCAGAGGTGGGCGTGGCCGAGTGGGGGTAGCTGATGGGCGGGGCCAGGTGGGGTGGGGCCAGTGTGGGGGGCGTGGCCTGGGCAGGGAGGTAAAGGATTGGGCGGAGCTGAGTATGGGGCGGGGCTAAGGGGGTGGGCGGGGCTTTTTGCGGGTGGGCGTGGCCAGGTGCTGTAACCCCACCTCCTTATGCAAAAAAGGAGGCGTGGCTACTGCTTAGCCCCTCCCCTTTCCCCGCCCATCTTGGCAGGGGGGGAAGTGGTGCAGCAGGAGGTGGGGGTGGGGCTGGTGGCCACGCCCTGGACCCTGGACCTGAGCCCCACCCCCCGCTTCTTCGTCCCGGGGGGCCCCTTCATGCTGTTGGTGAGTGGGGGGGGAGGGGGCACACGGCACCGTGACCTAGCGCGAGGCCTAGCGCGAGGCCTAGTGAGGCCTAGCACGAGGCCTAGTGTGAGGCCTAGCGCGAGGCCTAGCGCGGCCTAGTGAGGCCTAGCACGAGGCCTAGTGTGAGGCCTAGTGCGAGGCCTAGCGCGTCGTCATCCCCCTCCCCCCTTTCCTTCCCCCCCCCCCCCAAAACCTCCAGGGCCGGGTGTCAGAATTTGGGGGGTCCCCAGCAGCCGGAGTGGAGGTGAAGGTGGAGGTGGGGGTGACGGGCGCTGCCCCTCCCCCAACCTTGCTGTCGCGGGCGGGGCCCGACGGCGTCATCACTGTCCCCATCAACGTGCCCGCGGGCGCCCGTGACGTCAGCCTGAGCGTGAGTGGTTTTGGGGGGGGGGGGATGACACACGACACGCGGACACCCCCCCCCCCACCCCCCGGTCACCATGGTGACGTGGGGGTGTTTTGGTTTTTTTTTTGGGGGGGGGTGCAGGTGGAAGCGGGGTCCCCGGGGTCCCCCCCGGCCCGGGCGCGGGTGACGCTGTCGCCGGTTGCTGCCGTCTCGGGGCGTTTCCTGCTGCTGGGGGGACCGGGGGGACCCCTGCGGCCCGGGGAGCTGCTGCGCCTCCAGCTGCGCGACGTGGGGCCCCCCCCGGCCCCCCACATCTACCACCTGGTGGTGAGAGCACGGCACCCCCCGAACCCCCCGGGAACCCCCCTGATACCCCCCCCCCCGCCCCGGGACCCCTGTTCACGTCCTGCGTTACCCATCACGCGTGTGGGTTGCGTGTGGCGTGTTGGGCGCGTGTGCGGTGTCCTGCCTGCGCATCACGTGGCGCCTGGCCTGTTGCACGTCCCGTGTCCCACACGTGTCCCGTGTCCCACACGTGTCCCATGTCCCACACGTGTCCCATGTCCCCACGTCCCCATGTCCTGTGTCCCACATCCCCTGCCCCGTGTCCCACACGTGTCCCATGTCCCACGTCCCCTGCCCTGTGTCCCATGTGTGTCCTGTGTCCCCACGTCCCCACGTCCCATGTCCCATGTCCCACACGTGTCCCGTTTCCCCGTGTCCTACATCCCCTGTTCCATGTCCCATGCGTGTCCTGTGTCCCACACGTGTCCCGTGTCCCCACATCCCCTGTCCCATGTCCTGTGTCCCATGTCCCACTCGTGTCCTGTGTCCCCGTGTCCCCATGTCCCCACATCCCCTGCCCCGTGTCCCATGCATGTCCCATGTCCCCATGTCCCACGTCCCCTGTCCCACATGTCCTGTGCCCCACACATGTCCTGTGTCCCCACATCCCCACATCCCCTGCCCCATGTCCCACGTGTGTCCTGTGTCCCACGTGTGTCCTGTGTCCCACGCGTGTCCTGTGTCCCATGTCCCCACGTCCCCTATCGCGTGTCCCGTGTCCTATGTCCCCACGTCCCCTGTCCCATGTCCTGTGTCCCATGTCCCACACATGTCCCATGTCCCCATGTCCCACGTCCCCTGTCCCGTGTCCCACGCGTGTCCCATGTCCCACGCGTGTCCCGGCACAGGCGGTGGCGCGGGGGCGGCTGGTGGCCGCGCAGGGGGTTCGCGGCGGGACGGTGACGGAGGTGACGGTGCCGGTGACGCCGGCCATGGCCCCGCGGCTGCGCCTGGTGGCCTTTTACCAGGCGGGGGGGCAGCTGGTGGCCGCCAGCTGGGGGGTGCCCGTGGGGGGCTCCTGCCACGGCCAGGTGGGGCACTGGGGGGACTGGGGGGAACTGGGGGGACTGGGGGGGATGAGGGCACTGGGGGGGACTGGGGGGGATGGGGGGCACTGGGGGGACTGGGGGTACTGGGGGGTACTGGGGGGCACTGGGGGGGCTGGGGGAAGGGGAACTGGGGCGAACTGGGGGGGATGGGGGGAACTGGGGGCACTGGGGGGAACTGGGAGGAACTGGGGGGGATGGGGGGCACTGGAGGGACTGGGGGGACTGAGGGCACTTGGCATACTTGGGGGGACTGGGGGGCACTGGGAGCTCTGGGCAGACTGGTCATGCTGGGTGCACTGGGCTGTATTGGGTGCACTGGTGACGCTGGTGACGCTGGTGACACTGGTCGCACTGGTGGCACTGGTGACACTGGTGGCGCTGGCTGGGGCAGGTGCAGGTGCAGGTGGGGGTGGGGCAGCGGGGGGCCCCCCTGCGCCCCCAGACGCCGCTGTCGGTGACGGTGACGGTGGCAGAACGGGGGACCCCCCCCCCCACCGTGGCTCTGGGGGCCACCGACGCGGCGCTGCTGGAGCTGGAGCCGGGGCACCGCCTCGACCCCGCCCAGGTCACCAGGACCCCCCGACACGGGGACCCCCCCAAACCCAGGGACCCCCCCAAACCTGGGACCCCCCCAGACCCGGGGACACCCTGACACAGGGACACCCCCCGACACAGGACCCCCCCCTAAACCCAGGGACCCCCCGACACAGGAACCCCCCCCAAACCCGGGGACCCCCCACACAAGGACCCCCCCAGACCCGGGGACCCCCCCAGACCCGGGGACACCCTGACACAGGGACACCCTGACATGGGGACACCCCCAGAGCCAGGGACCCCCCCAAACCCGGCCCCCCCCCCCAACCCGGGGCACCCCAAGCCAGGACCCCCCCAGACCCAGGGACCCCCCGACCTGGCACCCCCCACCCCAGGGCCGCCCCAAACCCAGCCCCCCCCTTCCAGGGACCCCCCCAAACCTCCGCACCCCGGGACCCCCCCGGGGCCCCCCCAAATCCCTGGGCCCCCCCAAACCCGGCCCCCCCAGGGCCGGGTCCCCCCCCCGATCCCCACGGGGGTCCCCACTGCCGAGGGGTGACCTCCCCCCCCCCCCCCCCCAGGTGGAGGCGGTTTTGGGGAGCAGCGATTTGGGGTGCGGCCCCGGGGGGGGCCCCAACGCCCCCGAGATGTTCAGGGCAGCGGGGCTGGTGCTGGGGGGGGCGGACCCCCCCCCGGGGCCGCGTGAGTGGGGACAGGGGACACGGGGGGACACGGGGGGGGGACACGGGGGGATGTGGGGGGGGACACGGGGGGGGACACGGGGGGGACCAGCGGGACGGGGGGGGGCGGGGGGGATGGGGAGGACACGGGGGGATGTGGGGGGGACACGGGAGGACGGGGGGCCGTGGGGGGGGGATGGGGCACACGGGGGGCACCCACGGGGGACAGGGGTGGCCCCGTGACGTCGCTGTCTGTGTCCCCAGCCTCCGGGTGTCCCCCCGCCCCCCCCCCGGCCCCGGCGCTCCCTGAAGGTGCTGCAGCTGCTGGAGGAGAAGGGTGGGTGTCCCACGCGTGTCCCCGTGTCACCCGTGTGCCCCCCCCCCTTGCTGTCCCCCCCGTGCCCCCCCCCCCGTGCCGCGTGTCCCCTGTGGTGTCCCCCCTCGTGTGTCCCCCCCGTGTCCCCTTGGTGTCCCCCCCCATGACACATCCCCCTCCGTGTCCCTCCCCGTGGTGTCCCCCCCCGTGTCCCCTTGGTGTTGCCCCTGTGACGCGAGTCCCCCTGTGTCTCCCACCCGTGACACGTCCCCCCCGTGTCTCCCCCCTGTTTCCCCCCCATGACACATCCCCACCCGTGTCTCCCACCCATGTCCCTCCCGTACCCCCCCGTGTCCCCCACCCTTGCCCCCCCGTGACACATCCCACCCGTGTCTCCCCCCCGTGTCCCCCCGTGACACATCCCCTCCCGTGTCCCCTTGTTGTCCCCCCGTGACACATCCCCACCCGTGACACATCCCCACCCGTGTCCCCCCGTGACACATCCCCCCCGTGACACATCCCCATCTGTGTCTCCTCCCCGTGTCCCCCCGTGACACATCCCTCCCGTGTCTCCCCCCCGTGTCACATCCCCCTCCGTGTCCCCCCCGTGACTCATCCCCCCCCGTGTCTCCCCCCCGTGTCCCCCCCCCCGGTGTCCCGCAGGCGAGGCCGTGGCCCCGCGGTGCTGCCGTGACGGGGCGCTGCCCCTGCGTGTCCCGTGTCCCCAGCGGGGCCGGCGGGTCCCCACGGCCGGGGGCTGTCGCGAGGCGTTCCTGCGCTGCTGCCGCCGGGCCCGCGCGCTGCGGGGGCGGGGGGGGAACACCGGCGTGGCGCGAGGTGGGGGGGGCACGCGTGGGGGGTGGGAGAGGTGTGTGGGGGGTCACGGGTCGGGGGGGGGCATGGGGGGAGGGAGAGGTGGGGGGGTCACGAGTGTGGGGGTTGTTCACGAGTGGGGGAGGCATCCCGGGGTGGGGGGGTCACGCGTGGGGTGGGGCATGGGGGGTGGGGGAGGTGGGGCGGGGTCACGGGGGGGGGGGGAATCCCAGGGCGGAGCGAGGTGGGGGGAGTCACGAGTGGGGGGGCATGAGGGTGGGAGAGGTGGGGGGGTCACGGGTGGAGGGGTCACCAGTGGGGGAAACCCCGGGGATGCGCGAGGTGGGGGACCCGCGTGGGGGGGCATGGGAGAGGTGGGGGGTCACGGGTGGGAGGGGTCACGAGTGGGGGGGAACCCCGGGGTGGTGCGAGGTGGGGGGGGCATGGGGGGGCGGGAGAGGTGGGGGGGCACGAGTGGGGGCGGCACCCCGGGGTGGGGGGGTCACGCGTGGAGGGGTCACGGATGGGGGTCGGGGGGTCATGGGGGGGTCACGGGCGGGGGGTCGGGGGGGTGGAAGGTCGGAGGGGTCACGGGGGGGCACGAGGTGGGGGGGTGGGGGCTGGGTCGGGGGGGGAGGGGCAGTCCCGGACCGCCGCCCCTCCCCCCAGGGCTGTTCCTGGAGCCGGAGGAGTGGGGGGAGGAGTGGGGGGAGGGGCAGCTCCTGGCCCGGAGCTTCTTCCCCGAGAGCTGGCTCTGGCGGAGCCTCCCGGCCAACGGCCCGGCCCGGTGAGCCCCGGGCACCCCGCGTGGGGCACCCTGCGTGTCACCCTGTGTCACCCTGTCACCCTGTGTCACCCCGCGTGGGGCACCCTGCGTGTCACCCTGTCACCCTGTGTCACCCTGTGTCACCCCGCGTGGGGCACCCTGCGTGTCACCCTGTCACCCTGTGTCACCTTGCGTGGGGCACCCTGGCACCCTGTGTCACCCCCTGTCACCCCGTATCACACTGTGTCACCCCATGTCACCCCTGTCACCCTGTGTGTCACCTTGTGTCACCCCCTGGCACCTTGTGTCACCCCGTGTCACCTTGTGTGGCACCCTGTGTGTCACCTTGTGTGTCGTCCCATGTGTCACCCCCTGTCACCCTGTGTCACACTGTGTCACCTCATGTCACCTCGTGTCATCCTGCGTCACCCCGTGTCACCCTGTCATTCCACCACCCATCACTGTGTCACCCTGTGACCCATCGCCATGTCACTGTGTCCCCCCGTGCCCCCCAATGTCCTGTGCCCCCCCGTGTCCCCCCGTGTCCCCCAATGTCCCGTGTCCCCAGGGTCACCGTGGTTCTCCCCGACTCCATCACCACCTGGGTGATCCAGGCCATCGCCGTCATCCCCGGCTACGGTGAGCGTCACCCCCTGTCCCCGCCATGTCACCCCCCCCCGTCCCCAGGCAGCACCGACCCCCACGGTGACACCATCCCATGTCACCCCCAGTGTTACCGAGGGGCTGCGTCCCCACGTCCCCCCCATGTCCCCACGTCCCCCCGTGTCCCCCCACATCCTCAATGTCCCCCCGTGTCCCCCCCCGTGCCCGCCCCACGGTAACGCGGCGTTGCAGGGCTGTGCGTGGCCGTGCCCCAGCGGGTGACGGTGACCCAGGACGTCTACGTGAGGCTGCAGCTGCCCCCCAGCACCCGCCCCCACGAGCAGCTGCAGCTCCTGCCCCACATCCACAACCGGCTGCCCCACGGCATCAACGTGAGTCCCTCACCCCATAGACACCCCTGTGCCCCATAGATACCCCCTCTCTTCCCCATAGATCCCCCTGTGCCCCATAGGCACCCCCCACCCCATAGACACCCCCTGTGCCCCATACATCCTTCTCTCTTCCCCTGTGCCCCATAGATCCCCCCGTGCCCCACAGATATCCCCTGCCCCATACATTCCCCTGCCTCAGAGTTCCCCCCGGCTCCATCGATGCCCCATAGGCCCCCATCTGTGCCCCACAGATTTCCCTTCTGCCCCATAGATGCCCCCTCTTCCCCATGGATCCCTCCATGCCCCACAGCCCCACAGCCCACCCCTTCCCCATAACCACCCCTTGTCCCCCGTAGCCCCCTCCTGTGCCCCATAGCTACCCCTGCCCCATAGCCCCCCCTGCCCCATAGACATTCTCTGTCCCATAGACACCCCCTGTGCCCCATAGCTACCTCCTGCCCCATAGCCCCCTCCTGTGCCCCATAGCCCCCCCCCAGACATCCTCTGTCCCATAGACACCCCCTGTACCCCATAGCTGGTCCCTGCCCTATAGACACCCCCTGTGCCCCATAGCTGCCCCATAGCCATCCCCTGCCCCATAGCACCCCCCGCCCCATAGCCCCCGGGTGACGCTGTGGTGACGCAGGTGACGGTGACGCTGGCGGTGGCCGAGGGCGTCTGCACGGGGCTGGACGGGACCCCCCAGCGCCTGGCGGTGCCCCCCGGGGGGGCGGTGGCCGTGCCCCTCACCCTGGTGCCCCTGCGCCCCGGGGACGTCCCCATCACCGTCACCGCCCGCGGGCCCTGGGGGGTGGGCGACAGCCTCACCCGCGTCCTCCACGTCGAGGTGAGTCGCCCCCCCCTACCCTGGACCCCTGGGCCCCCCCAAACCCCCGTGTCCCCCCCGTGTCCCCCCGTGTCCCCCCGTGTCCCCACTGAGCCGGTTCCCGCAGCCTGAGGGGGAGCTGCACCTGGAGGAGACCAGCTACGTCCTGGACACCGACGGTGCGGGGGGGGGCCCGGGGTTGGGGGGGGACACCCAGGGTCTGGGGTGACCCAGGTCAGGGGGGGTGACCCAGGGGTTGGGGGGGATCCAGGGGTCTTGGGGGGGGACACAGATTTGGGGGTGACCCAGGGTTTGGGGGTGACCTGTTGGTCTGGGGGTGACCCAGGGTTTGGGGTGACCGAGGATTGGGGGGGGGGTGATGACCCTGGGGTTGGGGTGACCCCAGGTTTGGGAAGGTGACCCCCCAGGGTTTGGGGTGACCCAGGGGTCTTGGGGGGGACACAGCTTTGGGGGTGACCCAGGGGTTGGGGGTGACCCAGGATTGGGGGGGGGATGGACCCAGGGTTGGGGTGACCCCAGGTTTGGGAAGGTGACCCCCCAGGGTTTGGGGTGACTCAGGGGTTGGGGGGGACCCCGGTCTGGGGGTGATGCAGGTCTGGGGGGGGACCCAGCGTTTGGGGGGGACCCGGGAGTTTGGGGGTGACTCAGGTCTGGGGGTGACCCAGGATTGGGGGGGTGACCCAGGGTTTTGGGGTGACCCCTGGGGGTCAGGGAGGGTGACCCAGGGTCAGGGGGTGACACCCAGGGGTTTGGGGTGACCCACGGTTTGGGGGTGACATGCAGGAGTCTGGGGGTGACCCAGGGTTTGGGGTGACCCAGGATTGGGGGGGGGTGACCCCATGGTTGGGAAGGTGACCCCCAGGGTTTGGGGTGACTCAGGGGTTGGGGGTGACCCAGGATCGGGGGGGTGACCCCCGGGTTGGGAGGGTGACCCCCAGGGTTTGGGGTTCCCCCCCCCGCTGCCCCCCCAGGTGCCGGCGGCCGCACCCTGCAGATCCCCGGGACCGTCCCGGCCGGGGCCATCCCTGACGGGGAGTTCAGCGTCAGCATCCGCGTCACCGGTGGGGGGGGACACGGGGGGACACGGGGGGGGCGTGGGGGGGGGGGGGGGGGCGGGGGGGGGGACACGGGGGAAGGACGGGGGGACATGGGGGGTGCGGGGGGGGACCCGGGGGGCGGGGCCATGTGGTGCCCAGCACTGACGTGTCTCTGTCCCCGTGTCCCCCCCGTGTGCGTGTCCCTGTGCGTGTCCCTGCGCGTGTCCCTGTGTGTGTCCCCCATGGCCCTGGGTCCCCCCCGTGCCCCCCCCGTTCTCCCCATGTCCCCCTCATGTCCCCCCACGTGCTGCCCCATCCCCCCATACTCTCCCCCATGTCCCCCACCTCCCCCACCCCTCATTCCCCCATCCCCCCCATCCCCCCCATTTCCCCCCCGTGCCCCCCGTCCCCCCCACCCCCATCCCCCCATCCCCTCCCACCCCATTACCCCCCACCCCATCCCCCCATGTCCCCCCATTCCCCCCCACCCCCCCGTATCCCCATCCCCCCCCGTGCCCCCTGTCTCCCCACCCCCCCTTTCCCTCCCATGTCCCCCCCACCCCCCTCGTGCCCCCCCTGTTCCCCCTCATGTCCCCTCCATCCCCCCATCCCCCCCCGTACCCCCATCCCCCCTTCCCCCCCGTGCCCCTGTCCCCCAACCCCCCCACCCCCCATTACCCCCCATGTCCCTCCATTACCCCCCATCCCCCCATGTCCCCCCATATCTCCCCATCCCCCCATGTCCCCCCATCCCCCCTGTCCCCCCCATATCTCCCCGTCCCCCCATGTCCCCCATGTCCCCCCTGTTCCCCCCACCCCCCCATGTCCCCCTGTCCCCCCGTCCCCCCTGTCCCCCCCATATCTCCCCGTCCCCCCATGTCCCCCATGTCCCCCCTGTTCCCCCCCCCATCCCCCCCCCATGTCCCCCTGTCCCCCCCCCCCCGTGTCCCCAGGCCGCGTGGGGCTGTGGGCGCTGCGGGGGGCGCTGGGCCGGGGCCGGGCGGTGCTGAGCGCCCCGCGGGGGTGCGGGGAACAGGCGCTCATGGCGCTGGGCCCGGCCGTGGCCGCGCTGCGCTACCTGGACCGGGCCGGGGGCTGGGGGCGGGCGGGGCTGGGGCCCCCCGGCAGGGAGAGGGGGCTGCGGGGGCTGCGCACCGGTACGGGGGGACGGGGGGACGGGGGGGAATGGGGGTACAGGGGTACGGGGGGTACGGGGGGACGGGGGTACAGGGGGTATGGGGGGGAATGGGGGTACAGGGGTACGGGGGTATGGGGGGATTGGGGGTATGGGGGTACAGGGGGGTATGGGGGTACGGGGGTACAGGGGTACAGGCAGGGAGAGGGGGCTGCGGGGGCTGCGCACCGGTACGGGGGGGACGGGGGGGAATGGGGGTACGGGGGGATGGGGGATTGGGGTACAGGGGTACGAGGGTATGGGGGTACAGGGGGGAATGGGGATACAGGGGATGGGGGTACGGGGATATGGGGGGACAGGGGGATTGGGGGACAGGGGGTATGGGGGATTGGGGTACAGGGGGGAATGGGGGTACAGGGGGGAATGGGGGTACGGGGGTATGGAGGTACGGGGGACAGGGGTACGGGGGGTACAGGGGTACGGGGGGTACAGGGGTACAGGCAGGGAGAGGGGGCTGTGCCGGCTGCACACCGGTACGGGGGGGACGGGGGGATTGGGGGGGGAATGGGGGTATGGGGGTACGGGGGGTACAGGGGGTATGGGGGTACAGGGGTACAGGGGGATTGGGGTACGGGGATATGGGGGCTACAGGGGCTACGGGGGGTATGGGGAGGAATGGGGTACAGGGGGACAAGAGGACAGGGGTACGGGGGTACGGGGGTATGGGGGGGTACGGGGGTACAGGGGTACGGGGGGGCACAGGCAGGGAGCGGGGGCTGCGCAATGGTGTGGGGGTACAGGGGGGATGGGGGAGGGGGGGATTGAGGGTCTGGGGGGTGGGGGTGATGGGTGCAGGGGGGTGATGGGTGCAGGGGGTACGGGGGTGGGGGTGATGGTGGAATGGGGGATATGGGGTACGGGGGGGCAGTGGGGGGATCAGGGGGCTGGGGGCAATGGGGGGCTGGGGCTGCAATGGGATGGGGGGCTCGGGACCTGCTCCGGGCACTGGTGACACTGGGGTCCCCAGGGTGTCCCCAGGGTGTCCCCAAGTCCCCCCATGTCCCCCCATCCCCCTGTTTCCCCCCGTGTCCCCCCTGTGTCCCCCCATGTCCCCCGTGTCCCCTGTGTCCCCCGTGTCCCTACACCCCATGTCCCCCCACGTCCCCCGTGTCCCCCCCCATGTCCCCCCCGTGTCCCTACACCCCATGTCCCCCCATGTCCCCCCGTGTCCCCCCGTGTCCCCCCCGTGTCCCCGCAGGCTTCGAGCGCGTGCAGAGCTTCCGCAAGAGCGACGGCTCCTACAGCGCCTGGCAGCACCGGCGGGGCAGCACCTGGTGGGGACACGGGGGGGGGACACGGGGGGACATGGGGGGGACACGGGGACCTGGGGATGGGGGAGACATGGGGGGCACATGGGGACACAGGGGGACAGGGGGGGACCTGGGGATGGGGGGGACAGAGGGACATGGGGAGGGACACGGGGGGACACGGGGGGACAGCAGGGGGACATGGGGGGACATGGGGACCTGGGGACGGGGGGGACATGGGGAGGGACACGGGGGGGACACAGGGGGACATGGGGACAGGGGGGACACGGGGGGGCACAGGGACATGGGGGGACCTGGAGGGATGTGGGGACACGGGGGGGCACAGGGACGTTGGGGCACAGGGGGACACTGGGGGGACCCAGGGACACCCACGCCGGGTCCCCCCCAGGCTGACGGCGCTGGTGCTGCGGGTGCTGGCCCTGGCCCGTCCCTACCTGCCGGTGGCCGCGGGTGGCCCCGCGCTGTCCCTGCGGTGGCTGCTGGGACAACAGCGCCCGGACGGAGCCTTCCACGAGAACGAGCCCGTCCTGCACCGCAAGATGCAGGTGGGGACACCGGGGACATCAGGGCCACCACCATGGCCACCGCAGGGCCACCAGGGCCACCACTGTGGCCACTACGGGGATATCAAGGACACTGCAGGGCCACCACAGGGCCACCACCAGGGCCACCACCATGACCACTGCAGGGCCACCACGGGAACACCACAGGGCCACCAGGGCCACCACCAGGGCCACCATGGCCACCACGGGAACACCACGGGGCCACCAGGGCCACCACCATGGCCACCATGGCCACTGCAGGGCCACCACAGGGCCACCAGGGCCACCACTGTGGCCACCATGGGGATATCAGGGCCACCACCATGGCCACTGGGGCCACTGCAGGGCCACCATGGGGACACCACCATGGCCACCATGGGGATATCAGGGACACCGCAGGGCCACCACCATGGCCACCACCATGGCCACCATGGCCACTGCAGGGCCACCATGGGAACACCACAGGGCCACCACAGGGCCACCACCGTGGCCACCACCGTGGCCACCACAGAGACACTGCAGGGCCACCGTGGGGGCACTATTGACACCATGGCCACCACAGGGCCACCGTGGCCACCATAGATACACCACAGGGCCACCACCATGGCCGGGTCCCCACGTCACCTCCAGGGCCACCTCCCCACACAATCTCCCCTCTGCAACCCCCCGTGTCCCCCGTGTGCCCCCGTCCCACGCGGCTGTCCCCGTGTCCCCAGGGCAGCGTAGCAGACCCGGGTCCCGAGGCCACCGTGTCCCTGACGGCCTTCGTGGTGGTGGCCCTGCAAGGGACACGCGTGCTGCTGCCACCGGACAGCCCCGACCACGCCCGCCTGGTGCGTCCCCGTGTCCCCCTGTGTCCCCTGTGTCCCGTGTCCCCCTGTTTGTGTCCCCCCGTGTCCCCCCATGAGCCCCCCCGTCCCCACTGGTGTCCCCATGTCCCACCCCTGGCTGCTGCCCTCTGGCCCCACACCGCTGGCGTGTCCCTGTGTCCCCCCCATGTCCCCCCATGCACCCCATGTCCCCAATGTCCCCCTGCCCCCCATCCCCCTGTCCCCCCCATGTCCCCTCTGCCCTCCTGTCCCCCCTGTCCCCCCATTTCCCATGTCCCCAATGTCCCCCCATTCCCCTGTGTCCCCCCTGCCCCTCACTCCCCCATTTCCCATGTCCCCCCAATGTCCCCGTGTCCCCCAATGTCCCCCCAATGTTCCCCATCTCCCAATGTCCCCCTGTCCCCCATCCCCCTGTCCCCCCAATGTCCCCCCAATGTCCCCCGCCCCCAATGTCCCCCCAATGTCCCCCTGTCTCCCCATTTCCCCTGTCCCCCCAATGTCCCCATGTCCCCCATGTCCTCAATGTCCCCCATCCCCCTGTCCCCCAATGTCCCCCATGTCCCCCTGTCCCCCATTTCCCATGTCCCCCCAATGTCCCCTGTCCCCCAATGTCCCCCCAATGACCCCCTGTTCCCCCATGTCCCCAATGTCCCCCATCCCCCTGTCCCCCCAATGTCCCCTGTCCCCCAATGTCCCCCCATTTCCCCTGTCCCCACAATGTCCCCCCATGTCCCCCCGTTCCCCCAATGTCCCCCATCCCCCCCAATGTCCCCCTGTCCCCCAATGTCCCCCCATGTCCCGTGTCCCCCCCAGGACGATGCCCTGTCCCGAGCCGCCTCGTTCCTGGGGCAGCGCGTGGGGACGCTGGGGCCCTTTGCCACGGCCATCACCGCCTACGCGCTGGCGCTGGGGGACACGGCCCCCCCCGGCCCCTCCCCCGCCCTGCTCCGCCTGCGCCACCTGGCCCGGCCAGCACAGGGTCAGCCCCGCCCCCGCCGCGGGGACACGGGGACACGGGGGGCACTGGGGGCACTGGGGGCACTGGGGGGTCATTGGGGGTCATCAGGGTCACTGGGGACACTGGAGTCATGGGGGTCACAGGGGGTCATCTGGGGTCATCTGGGGTCACTGGGGTCATCGGGGTCATCAGGGGTCATCTGGGTTCATCTGGGGGCACCGGGGCACCAGGGTCATCGGGGTCATCGGGGGTCATCAGGGGCACTGGGGTCATCTGGGACACCGGGGTCATCGGGGTCACTGGGGTCATCGGGGTCATCGGGCACTGGGGTCATCGGGGGTCATCGGGGGCACTGGGGTCATTGGGGTCACCTGGGGACACCGGGGTCATCTGGGGTCATAGGGGTCACCGGGGTCATCTGGGGACACGGGGTCATCTGGGGACACCGGGGTCATCTGGGGTCACTGGGGTCATCGGGGCACTGGGGTCATCTGGGGACACTGGGGTCATCTGGGATCATCCAGGGGCACTGGGGTAACCTGGGGTTGCTGGGGTCACCTGGGGTCATTGGGTCATGGGGGTCAACTGGGGTCATCTGGGGACACCGGGGTCACCTGGGGTCATCCTGGGCCACCTGGGTCACCGGGGTCACCTGGGGTCCCCCCGACTTTGGGCTCCCCGAGGCGGCGGCTCCCGTGGCGGGGGCGGGGGTGGCCCCGGTGGTGGCGGGGGGTGACGCGGCGCGCGATGTCCCTCCCCCCAGGTGGCCGGGCGCAGTTCTGGCCGGCCGGTGGCCCGGCGGCCACGGTGGAGGCCACGGGCTACGGGGTGCTGGCCCTGCTGCAGCACCGCGACACCCCCGGCGCCACGCGGGCGGCCCGATGGCTGCGGGCCCAGGGCAACTACGGGGGGGGGTTCCGCTCCACCCAGGCACGGGGGGGCACCCTGGGGGGGGCACCCTGGGGGGGGCACCCTGGGGTGGGGGGCACGGGGGGGGGCACCCTGGGTGTCTGGGTACCCTGGGGGGGGAGCACGGGGGGGGAGAGCACCCTGGGGGGGGCTGGGGAGCACTGGGGAGGGAACCCGGGGGGGGCACCCTGGGGTGCTGGGGGGCACCGGGGGGGGAGCATCCTGGGGGGGGCACCCTGGGTGTCTGGGTACCCTGGGGTGGGGGTGCATGGGGGGGGCATGTCCTGGCTGGGGGGGTCCCTTTGGGGTGGGGGGTCCCCACGGACACCTGGGTGCCTCCAGGGTGGGGGTCACCCTGCAGTGGGGGGGTCCTGGGGCGGGGGGACCTCCCAGACGGCTGGGTGCCCTGGGGGGCGGGGGGGTCCCCCCGGTGTGGGGGGTCCCTCAGCCGCCCGGGTGCCGCTGGGTGTGGGGGTGCCCCCCGCTGACCCCCCCGGCCCCCCCAGGACACGCTGGTGGCCCTGGAGGCGCTGGCCGAGCTGTGGCTGCACTGGGCCGAGGGGCCGGGGCTGAGCCTGGCGCTGAGCTGGCCGGGGGGGGCCCAGCGGGGGCCGGGGGGGACGCGGGTGACGCTGGGACCCGGCCTGCAGGCGCTGGAGCAGGAGCTGCGGGTGGGGGCACGGGGGGGGCGGGGGACACTGGGGACACGGGGGGGCGCGGGGGGGGCATGGGGGGATGGGGGGCACAGGGGGACATGGGGAGGTGGGGGGGACACGGGGGACATTGGGGACATGGGGGGCACGGGGGGGGGCGCGGGGGGGTGGGGGGACACTGGGGACACAGGGGGGTGCGGGGGGGGGCATGGGGGGATGGGGGGCACAGGGGGACATGGGGAGGTGGGGGGGACACGGGGGACATTGGGGACATGGGGGGCACGGGGGGGGTGGGGGGACACTGGGGACACAGGGGGGTGCGGGGGGTGCAGGGGGACATTTGGGACATGGAGGGACATGGGGGGGTGGGGGGACATTGGGGGGGCACAGGGGGGATGGGGGGCACAGGGGGACATGGGGGGTACGGGGGGGTGCGGGGGGTTGGGGGGACTTTGGGGACACAGGGGGACATGGGGGGGTGGGGGGGACATGGAGGACATTGGGGACATGGGGGGACACGGGGGGATGAGGGAGGGATGTGGGGGGCCATGGGGGGGTTGGGGGGGTGTAGGGGGACGTGGAGACATGGGGGGGGTTGTGGGAGACACCGGGGGGGCCATTTGGGGCCATTTGGGGACATGCGGTGCCCCCCCAGGTGCCCCTGGGCAGCCCCATCACGGTGCAGGTGGAGGGACACGGCGAAGGGACCCTGACGGTCAGTGACCCCCCCGGGGCTCCCCCAAACACCCCCCCCGGGCGTCCCATCCCCCCCACACCCAGATGTGTTCCCCCCAGTGTCCCCACCCCTGTGTCCCCCGTGTCCCGTCCCCCCGTGTCGTCCCCCCACCTGTGTCCCCACAGTGTCCCCCACCCGTGTGTGTCCCCCCACACCCCTGTCCCCCCCACCCGTGTCCCCCCCATGTCCCCCCGTGTCCTCCTCCCACACCCGTGTCCCCCCCTGCCCCCCAGTGCCCCCTTGTGTCCCCGTGTCCCCCCCATGTCCCCCCCACCCCTGTCCCCCTCTGTGCCCCCCCCGACCCCCCCGTGCCCCCAACGTCCCCTGTGTCCCCCCATGTCCCCCCGTGTCCCCCCTGACCCCCCGACCCCCCCGTGTCCCCCCGACCCCCCTGACCTCCCCCGTGCCCCCTGACCCCCCTGACCCCCTGCCCCCCTGCCCCCCAGGTCCTGCGCCAGTTCCGCCTCTCCTCCCCCCTGAACAGCAGCTGCCCAGGGCTGGGCCTGCGCGTCGCCATCACCGGGCCAATCAGCTACGAGGGTGAGGCCCCGCCCCCGCCTGGCCACGCCCCCTCACCCCGCCCCTGCCCTTAATGGCCCCGCCCCCTCCCCAATGGCCACGCCCCCTGCAGAGGAGGACTATGAGGACTATGAGGAGGCGGAGCCTGAGGAAGGGGCGGAGCCTGGAGAAGGGGCGGAGCCTGCAGAGAGATTGAGGCCTACGGCAGCATCGAGGCCTGCGGAGGGGGAGGAGCCTGCGGAGGGGGAGGAGCCTGCGGAGGCCGCCGCCGCCCCCCCGAGCCCCGCGGCAGCGCGGGGCCGTCGGCGCCGTCGTGACGCGCGTGACCTCAGCCGGGAGGTCGCCTTCCTGGTCTGCGTCTGGTGAGGGGCGGGACTTCCTCTTCTGCCTGTAGAAAGGGGCGGGACTTCTTCCTGCTGTGTGGGTGGGACTTCCTGGGCCTACACTGGGGCGGGGCTTCCTGTTTCTACACCTTTGTGGGCGGGACTTCCCGTTCTGCCTGTGGGAAGGGGTGGGACTTCCTGTTACTCCTGAGCTGCAGGGCTCGGAATTCCCATGGTACTGGGTTGGGAGGGCGGGACTTCCTGCTTTGCCTGGAAAAGGGGGCAGAACTTCCTGTTCTGCCTCTAAAAGGGGGCGGGGCTTCTTGCTTTGCTTGTAAAAGGGGGCGGAACTTCCTGTTCTACCTCTAAAAGGGGGCGGGACTATCCTGCTTTGCCTGTAAAAGGGGGCGGAACTTCCTGTTCTACCTCTAAAAGGGGGTGGGACGTCCTGTTCTACCTGCAAAGGGGGGGTGGGACTTCCTGTTGTACCTGTAAAGGGGGGGGTGGGACTTCCCGTCCTGCCTGTAAAAGGGGGCGGGGCTGCCTTCGGTGCCTAGCCATGGGGGCGGGGCTTCCCGTTCTGCCTGGAGGTGGGGGCGGGGCTTAGCGTGGCCCCTCCCCCCGACGCGCGTGTGCGGCGCAGGCGGCAGGCGGGGGTGGAGCTGGCGGGGATGGCAGTGGCCGAGATCTCCCTGCTGAGCGGCTTCCGGCCCCACCGCGGCGACCTGGACAACGTGGGGCACGGGGGGGGCGGGGGGGGTTTGGGGGGGCGGGGGGGGGCCAGGGGGGTCGGGGGGGCCGGGGGTATTTGGGGGTGTTGGAGGGTTTTGGGGGGTTGGGGGGATGTGGGGGTGTTGGGGGGTTGGGGGATTTGGGGGGTTTTGGGGTGTTGGGGGGATTTGGGGTGTTGGGTGTTGGGGGGTTGGAGGGTTTTGGGGGGTTGGGGGGTTTGGGGGTGTTGAAGGTATTTGGGGGGGTTGGGGGTGTTGGGTGTTGGGGGGTCGGGAGTATTTGGGGGTGGTAGGGGGTGTGGGGGGGTATTTGGGGGTCTGGGGAGTGTTGGGGGGTTGGAAGGTTTTTGGGGGGTTGGGGGTTTTCTGGGGTGTTGGGTGTGTTGGGCGGGTTGGATGGTTTTGGGGTGGTGGGGTGGGGTGTGGGGGTGCAGGCTGTCCCTGTCCCCCCCCAGCTGCGGGACGTGGTCGATCGCTGGATCAGCCACTACGAGCTCAGTGGGACGCGGCTCGTCATCTACCTCGACCAGGTGGGGCCGGGCGCCCCCGTGTGCCCCCCATGTCCCCCCGTGTGCCCCCCATATCCCCCCCGTGTGTGTCCCCCCCCCCCCCGTGACCCCCTGGTGTCCCCCCACAGCCCCCAGCCCCCTGTGTCCCTCTGTCCCCGTGGGTCCCGTGTCCCCCCTGTCCCCAACATCCCCCCACGTCCCCCCACACCCCCCCATGTCCCCCAACATCCCCGTGTCCCCCCGTGTCCCCCCACACCCCCGCAGCCCCCCAATGTCCCCCCGTGGCCCCAACACCCCATGTCCCCATGTGCCCCCAGGTCCCCATGCCCCCCCCCCCATGTCCCCATGCCCCCATGTCCCCCCCGTGTCCCCCCACACCCCCCCAGGTCCCCCAACATCCCCATGTCCCCCCGTGTCCCCACGTTCCCCACCCCCTCGTGCCCCCCTGTGTCCCCCCACACCCCCCAACCCCCCAATGTCACCCCCATGTCCCCCAGGTCCCCATGCCCCCCCCACGCCCCCCCCGTGTCCCCATGCCCCTGCATCCCCCCCGTGTCCCCCCACACCCCCCCAGGTCCCCCCACATCCCCCCGTGCCCCCCTGTGTCCCCATGTCCCCCACCCCCTCGTGCCCCCTCGTGCCCCCCCGTGCCCCCGTGCCCCCCCCCACGCCCCCCCGTGCCCCGCAGGTGCCCACCCAGCGGCAGTGCTTCAGCTTCGGGGCCACTCAGGACGTGGCCGTGGGGCAGCTCCAGCCGGCCATGGCCACCATCTACGACTACTACGAGCCGGGTGGGCGGGGCCGGGGGCGTGGTCTGCGGGGGGGTGGTCTGCAGGGGCGTGGTCTCTGTGGGGGTGTGGTCTCTGTGGGGGTGTGGTCTCTGTGGGGGTGTGGTCTCTGTGGGGGCGTGGTCTTTGCGGGGCGTGGTCAGTGTGGAGGCATGGTCTGCGGGGGCGTGGTCTGTTGGGGTGTGGACTCTGGGGGCGTGGTCTTTGCGGGGGCGTGGTCTCTGTGTGGGGCGTGGTCGGGGGCGTGGCCAGCCCGTGGGCAGGGCCGGGTTGGTGGGTGTGGTCGCAGTGGGCGTGGCCCGGGAGGGGCGTGTCCTGGCTGACTCCTCCCCCGGCCCCGCCCAGCCCAGCGCTGCACCGTGTTCTACAACGCCCCGCGCCGGAGCAGCCTCCTGCCCACCCTGTGCTCGTCCCAGCTCTGCCTCTGCGCCCACGGTGGGACCCCAGCACCCACAGCACCCACAGCACCCCCACAGCACCCATAGTGACCCACAGCATCCACTGTGACCCACAGTGACCCATAGTGACCCATAGCACCCATAGTGACCCACAGCACCCATAGTGACCCACAGCATCCACTGTGACCCATAGTGACCCACAGCACCCATAGTGACCCACAGCATCCACTGTGACCCATAGTGACCCACAGTGACCCACACGGTACCCACAGCACCCACAGTGACCCACAGTGACCCACAGTGACCCATAGTGACCCATAGCACCCACAGCACCCCCATGGCACCCACAGTGACCCATCGTGACCCACAGTACCCATAGTGACCCACAGCACCCACAGTGACCCATGGCACCCGCAGCACCCTGTGCTCATCCTGCCTCTGCCTCTGTGCCCGCGGTGGGACCCCCCAGCACCCCCAGCACCCACAGTGACCCACAGTGACCCATAGCACCCACAGTGACCCACAGCACCCACACCACCCACAGCACCCCCATGGCACCCACAGTGACCCATGGCACCCATAGTGACCCATAGCACCCACAGTGACCCATAGCACCCACAGTGACCCACAGCACCCATAGTGACCCACACGGCACCCACAGTGACCCACAGCACCCACAGTGACCCTTAGCACCCACAGCACCCCCCACGTCACCCATAGTGACCCACGGCACCCATAGTGACCCGTAGCACCCCCAGCACGCCCAGCACCCATAGCAGCCCCCAACTGCACCCCACAGCACCCCCACCCCTGCGCCCCCCCGACGCCCCTCTCGCCCACAGGCGGGTGCCCCCAGCCCCGGGGGGGGGCTCAGGACCTGGCCCTCGCCGAGCGCCTGGACTTCGCCTGCTACAGCCCCCGCGTCAGCTACGGTGAGGGGCACCCCAAAACCTGCACCCCAAACCTGCACCCTGAACCTGCACCCCAAAACCTGCACCCCAAAACCTGCACCCCCAAAACCTGCACCCCAAACCTGCACCCCAAACCTGCACCCCCAAACCTGCACCCCCAAAACCTGCACCCCGAACCTGCACCCTGAACCTGCACCCCAAACCCTGCACCCCCAAAACCACCCCAAACCCTGCACCCCCAAACCCTGCACACCAAAACCTGCACCCTGAACCTGCACCCCAAAACCTGCACCCCCAAAACCTGCAGCACAACCCTGCACCCAAAACCTGCACCCCCAAAACCTGCACCCCCAAAACCACCCCAAACCCTGCACCCAAAACCCTGCACCCCAAAACCTGCACCCCGAACCTGCACCCCCAAACCTGCACCCCCAAAACCCGCACCCCAGACCCTGCACCCCAAACTGGGCACCCCAAACCCTGCACCCCCGGGGGGACCCCAAACCCGCACCCCAACCCCCCCAGGGGTCACCCCACACCTGACCCCCCCCTGCCCCCCAGAACCCCCCAACACCTTTGACCCCAGTGACCCCCCAAACCCCCCTGACCCCCGGGACCCCCCATGACCCCTCCTGACCCCCAGCTTCCTGGGACCCTGTGACCCCCAAACCCCCTGAACCCCCTGACCCCTGTGACCCACCATGACCCCTGACCCCCTGACCCCTGACCCCTTTGATACCCCCAAACCCCCTGACCCCCAACCCCCGTGACCCCCCGAGCCCCGTGACCCCTGTGACCCCGTGACCCCTGACCCCCGTGACCCCTGACCCGTTGACCCCCTGCCCCCAGCGCTGCTGGTTCAGGCCCAGGCCCAGGGCGAGGCCGGGCCCTTCCTGGCCTTCGAGGTGGAGATCCTGGAGGTGCTGCTGGGAGGTGGGACTGGGGGCACTGGGGGCACTGGGAGGGACTGGGAGGGACTGGGGGGCACTGGGAGCTGGCACTGGGGGTGCTGGGAAGGACTGGGAGGGACTGGGAGGCACTGGGAGGTGGGACTGGGGGCACTGGGGGCACTGGGAGGGACTGGGAGCTGGGACTGGGGGCACTGGGAAGGACTGGGAGGGACTGGGGGCACTGGGAGGGACTGGGAGGGACTGGGAGGTGGGACTGGGGGCACTGGGAGGGACTGGGGGGCACTGGGAGCTGGCACTGGGGGCACTGGGAGCTGGGACTGGGGGCACTGGGAGGGACTGGGAGGGACTGGGGGGCACTGGGAGCTGGCACTGGGGGCACTGGGAGCTGGGACTGGGGGCACTGGGGGCACTGGGAGGGACTGGGAGGGACTGGGGGGCACTGGGAGCTGGCACTGGGGGCACTGGGAGCTGGGACTGGGGGCACTGGGGGCACTGGGAGGGACTGGGAGGTGGGACTGGGGGCACTGGGAAGGACTGGGAGGGACTGGGGGGCACTGGGAGGGACTGGGAGGGACTGGGAGGTGGGACTGGGGGCACTGGGAGGGACTGGGAGGGACTGGGGGGCACTGGGAGGTGGGACTGGGGGCACTGGGAGGGACTGGGAGGGACCAGGGGGCACTGGGAGCTGGGACTGGGGGGCACTGGGAGGTGGGACTGGGGGCACTGGGAGGGACTGGGAGGGACCAGGGGGCACTGGGAGCTGGGACTGGGGGGCACTGGGAGGGACTGGGAGGCACTGGGAGGCACTGGGAGGGACTGGGAGGCACTGGGAGCTGGGACTGGGGGTGCTGGGAAGGACTGGAAGGGACTGTGGGGCCATATGGGGACTACTGGGATGGACTGGGATGGACTGGGGGGGCATAAGGGCCCCACGGGAGGAGCTCTGGGCCGTACTGGGGGGGCCCTGTGGGGGCAGCGGCGGGGCGCTGGGCCGTACTGGCGGTTACTGGTGGTTACTGGCGGTTACTGGTGGTTACTGGTGCTGACTGGGGCTGACTGGGGCTGGCGGGGGCAGAGCCGGCCCTGCGGGGGCGGGGCCAGGTGCTGGCGCGCGGCAGTTGCCCCCTGAGGCTCCGCCCCCCCCGCCGGTACCTGCTCATGGGGGGGGAGGGGACGCTGCTGAGCGACCCCCAGGGACGGTGAGAGCCGCGTGGGCCCCGCGTGTCCGTGTGTGCCCCGTGTCCGTGTGTGCCCCGTGTCTGTCTGTGTGTCCCGTGTCTGTGCCCCCCTGTGTCTGGGTGTCCCCCCCCGTCCCTGTGCCCCGTGTCCATGTGTCCCCCCGTGTCCGTGTGCCCCGGGTGTGCCCCCCCGTGTCTGTGTGTCCCCCCCGTGTCCCTGTGCCCCGTGTCTGTGCCCCCCGTGTCCATGTGCCCCGGGTGTCCCGTCCCCCCCCGTGTCTGTGCCCCCCCGTGTCCGTGTCCCCCCCGTGTCCGTGTGCCCCGTGTGTGTGTGTGTGCCCCCCGTATCCGTCCACCCCCGTGTCTGTGCCCCCCCGTGTCCGTGTCCCCCCGTGTCCGTGTGCCCCGGGTGTCCCGTCCCCCCCCGTGTCCGTGGGTGTCCCCCCGTGTCCCCAAATCTCCCCCCGTGTCCCCCTGTGTCCGTGGGTGTCCATGTCCCCCCCGTGTCCCCAAATCTCCCCCCGTGTCCCCCTGTGTCCGTGGGTGTCCATGTCCCCCCCGTGTCCCCCCTTTTACCCACGTTCCCTTCCCCCCCCGTGTCCTCCCCTCCCCCATGCCCCCCCGTGCCCCCATCCCCCCGTGTCCCCCCGTGACCCCATGACCCGTGACCCCATCCCCCCGTGTCCCCCCCGTGCCCCCTGTCCCCCATCCCCCCGTGTCCCCCATCCCCCCGTGTCCCCCCGTGCTCCCCATCCCCCGTGACCCCCGTGACCCCCCTGACCCCCCCGTGCCCCCCAGCCCGCGGTTCCTGCCCGGTCCCCACTCGTGGCTCGAGGAGGTGCCGCCCCTCCCCCGCTGCGGGCCCGCCGCGCCCTGCCGCCCCCTGCTGGAGCTGCTGAGCACCCTGCGGGCCGGGGGGTGCCCGTTCTGAGGGGCACTGGGAGCCACTGGGAGCCACTGGGAGCCACTGGGAGCCACTGGAACAGGCTGGGGGCAACCGGGATCAGGCGGGGATGCTGCTGCGGTCAGACTGGGAGCCACTGGGAGCACCCTGGGGGCAACTGGGAGCGACTGGAACATGCTGGGAGCGACTGGGATGATACTGGGATGATACTGGGAGCTACTGGGAGCACCCTGGGGGCAACTGGGATCGTGCTGGGGGCAACTAGGAGTGACTGGAACATGCTGGGAGCAACTGGGATGATACTGGGAGCTACTGGGAGCGACTGGGATGATACTGGGATGATACTGGGAGCTACTGGGAGCACCCTGGGGGCAACTGGGATTGTGCTGGGGGCAACTGGGAGGAACTGGGACTGCCCTGTGGGCAACTGGGAGCAACTGGGATCGTGCTGGGGGCAACTGGGATCATACTGGGATGATGCTGGTGTCATACTGGGAGTGACTGGAACATGCTGGGAGCAACTGGGACGAAACTGGGACGGTACTGGGAGCCACTGGGAGCTACAGGGAGCACCCTGGGGGCCACTGGGATGGTGCTGGGAGGGACTGGGAGGAACTGGGACCGCCCCGGGACTGTACTGGGAGCGACTGGCGCCGCGCCCCGCCCCCACCGAATAAAGGCTTTCCCGCGCCCCGCGGCGGGGGGCGGAGCCATGCAAATTTATGCTAATTCGCCCCGCGGCCTCCGCGGCACCATCGAGACGCGGCCTCCGGCGGCGCAGAGCGGCGGGGCGGGCGCCTATTGGGCGGGCGAAGGGGAGGCAGGGCGGGGAGGGCGGAAGTGACGTCAGCAGACGCAGAGCGGCGCGGCGGGAGATTTGAATCCGCGAGGCGGCGGCAGGTCGGGGGGTCTCGGGCGTGACGTCACGGCGCGAGCGGCAGGGTGATGTCATAGCGGGGGGCCCTCTCGTCATGCCCCGCCCCAAACCCACCGCCCCCCGGCGCCGCCGCGTCCCCGCGCCCCCCCCGCCCCCCCCGCCCCCGCCAACGCCCAGACGGCCCCGCAGTGAGTGGGGGGGGGCTGGGGGACCCGGGGCCTATAGAAACCCCTCACCCTATAGAAACCCCTCACCCTATAGAAACCCCTCACCCTATAGATCCCTCCCCACCCTATAGAAACCCCTCACCCTATAGAAACCCCTCACCCTATAGATCCCTCCCCACCCTATAGAAACCCCTCACCCTATAGAAACCCCTCACCCTATAGAGCCCTCCTCACCCTATAGATCCCCTCCCCACCCTATAGAGCCCTCCTCACCCTATAGAGCCCCCCTCACCCTATAGATCCCTCACCCTATAGATTCCCCCTCACCCTATAGATCCCTCCCCATCCTATAGATCCCCCTCACCCTATAGATCCCCCTCACCCTATAGAAACCCCTCACCCTATAGAAACCCCTCACCCTATAGAGCCCTCCTCACCCTATAGAAACCCCTCACCCTATAGAGCCCTCCCCCACCCTATAGAGCCCTCACCCTATAGATAGATCCCTCCTCCCCCTATAGAGCCCCCCTCACCCTATAGATCCCCTCTCACCCTATAGATCCCCCCCTCACCCTATAGATCCTTCCCTCACCCTATGGATACCCTGGGCCTGTGGGACCCTCCCTCACCCTATAGAACCCCCTGGGACTGTGGGATCCCCCGGGCCCTATAGATCCCACCCTCACCCTATGGAACGCCCCAGGCCCTATGGATCCCTCCCTGGCCCTATACAACCCCTGGGGCCTATAGAAACCCCCATGGTCTACAGAGCCCTCCCTCACCCTATAGAACCCCCACGCCCTATAGGTCCCACCCTCACCCTATGGAACCCCCCAGACCCTATGGATCCCTCCCCGGCCCTATAGATCCCCCCCAAACCCTGCAAGTTCCCTGCCCCCCCAATGCTATAGAGCCCACTGGACTCTGTAGGACCCTATAGGGTTCTATAGGGCTCTATAGGTCCCTTCTATGCCCTGTGGATCCCTCCCTACCCCCCCCCATCCTATAGACGCCCTCAACCCCCGTAGGGCCCTTCCAGACCCTATGGATCACCCCCTTTCCCCTCCGGACCCTATAGGCCCCCCCAGACCCTATAGATCCCCCCCAGACCCTATAGATCCCTCCCTCCCCCCCCGGACACTATAGATTCCCCTTCCCCCCAACCTTATAGTTCTCTCCCCTATAGATCTCCTAGAACTCACACACACCCCTCAGGACCCTATGGATCCCTGCCCCCGCGCCCCTATAGATCCCCCTGGACTGTATAGATCCCTCTGTTATTCCCTGCCCTGGGCCATATAGATCCCTGTGGATCCTATAGATTCCCCCTGGCCCTATGGATCCCTCCCTTCCCCCCTGCACCCTATAGCTCCCCCTGCGTCCCTCCTGTGGGCCCTATAGATCCCTCCCAGACTCCGCCCTGCATGCCAGGACCTATAGATCCCCCTGCACCCTATAGCTCCCACCCTGCCCCGGGCCCTATAGATCCCCCCCCAACCTTATAGATCCTTCCCTCTCCCCAAACCTGCCCCCTATAGATTCCCCCGGACCCCGTGGATCCCTCCACTCCCGGGCCCTATAGATTTCTCCTGGAACCTACAGGTCCCTCCCCGACCCCTATAGATCCTCCCCCGCCCCTATAGATCCCCCCCTAGATCCCCCTATAGATCCTCCCCCGCCCCCCTAGATCCCCCCCTAGATCCCCCTATAGATCCCCCAGCCCCTATAGATCCCCCCCACCCCCGTCCCTCCCCCCGCCCCCCACAGACCCCCCCTGCCCCCCCGTGCCAGGCCCTGACACTGTGTGTGCGTGTGCGTGTGTGTGTGTGTGTCCCCCCGTGTCCCCCCGTGTCCCCCCGTGTCCCCCCGTGTCCCTGTGCGTGTCCCCGTGTTGTCCCCCCATTCCACTCTGCCCCCCCGTGTCCCCCCCCGTGTCCCTGTCCCTCCCATCCCCCCCATGTCCCTGTGTCCCCCCACCCCCCTGACCCCCCATCTCCCCCATCCCTGTCCCCCCCGTGTGTCCCCCCCGTGTGTCCCCCCGTGTCCCCCCGTGTCCCCCCGTGTCCCCCGTCCCAGGACGCCGGCCGGGTGAGCGGGCGCTGCAGGAGATCCGTCGGTACCAGAGCAGCACCCGCCTGCTGCTGCGCCCGGGGCCCTTCGTGCGCCTGGTGAGCGGGGCTGCCCCCCCCGGGACCCCACCCTGAGCCCCACCCTGACCCCCATCCTGAGCCCCCCCTGAGCCCCCTGGGACCCCACCCTGACCCCCCCTGAGCCCCCCAGGACCCCCCTGAGCCCCCCCCGGGACCCCCACCCTGACCCCCCCCCCCGAGCCCCCCAGGCCCCCCCACCCTCAGCCCCACTTCAACCCCCCCACCCCCCCGGGACCCCCCCAGCCCCAGCGCGTCACAGCCTGTGCTGTCACAGCCCCCGTGTCCTTGCCCCCCCCATGACGCAGGTCCCCTCCCCCCGGCCTTGCCCCCCCCCAATGACGCGGTGGCCTTGTCCCCTCCCCAATGGCCTTGTGTGTCCCCTCCCCCCGGGACAGGCTGTGTCCCCGTGTGTCCCCCCCCAGGGTGATGTCCCCCCCCCGGGGTGTCACTGTCCCCATGTCCCCCCCCAGGGTGTCACTGTCCCCATGTGGTGTCCCCCCAGGGTGTCCCCATGTCCCCATGCCCCCCCCCGGGGTGTCACTGTCCCTGTGTCCCCCCCCAGGGTGATGTCCCCCCCCGGGGTGTCACTGTCCCCATGTCCCCCCCAGGGTGTCCCCCATGTCCCTGCTGTCCCCATCACTGGGCTGGGATGTCCCTGGGTGTCCCCACGGTGCCCCCCCACCCCCGGGTGTCCCCCAGCCCAGGGTGTCCCCAGGGGGGGATGTGTGTGTGTCCCCCCCCCCGCTGTCCCCCCACCCAGCCTGTGTCCCCCCCCCGCCATCCCCAGGGTGTCGTGTCCCCCCACTGCCACCCCAGGGTGCCCCCCCGCGTTGTCCCCCCCAGTCCCTCCCGGGTGTCCCCTCCCTGTCCGTGGCCCCCCCAGGGTGCCCCCCCCGTGCCCCCCCCCGTGCCACCCCGCTGTCCCCAGGTGCGGGAGATCTGTCTGCTCTTCACCCGGGGGGTCGACTACCGGTGGCAGCGCATGGCGCTGGTGGCCCTGCAGGAGGTGGGTGCTGGGGGGGTCCCATGGGTGCTGGGAGGGGCCTAGGGGGGGTCTCATGGGTGCTGGGGGGGGCCTGGGGGGGTCCCATGGGTGCTGGGGGGGGGTCTATAGGTGCTGGGGGGGGCCCAGGGGTGCTGGAGGTGCCCGGGGGTGCTGGGGGGATCTGGGAGTGTCCCATGGGTGCTGGGGGGGGTGTGTCTGTGGGTGCTGGGGGGGCCCGGGGGTGCTGGGGGGAATCTGGGGGTGTCCCATGGGTGCTGGGTTGGTCTGAGGAGGGTCCCATGGGTGCTGGGGGGGTCTGGGGAGGATCTCGGGGTGCTGGAGGTCCACTGGGTGCTGGGGGTCTGGGGAAGGTCCCGTGGGTGCTGGGGCAGGGGTGGCCCCGGGTGGGTGCTGGGTGCCCTGATGGGTGCTGGGTGCCCCCGGTGGGTGCTGGGTGCCCCCCCGGGTGCGCTGACGGGGGTGGCGCAGGCAGCGGAGGCGTTTGCGGTGCGGCTGCTGGAGGACGCCCACCTCTGCGCC
Source organism: Grus americana (assembly GCF_028858705.1). Lineage (NCBI taxonomy): Eukaryota > Metazoa > Chordata > Aves > Gruiformes > Gruidae > Grus > Grus americana. The sequence goes on along the minus strand of NC_072883.1, from coordinate 1,959,227 downwards.
CTGCACGCCCGGCGCGTCACCCTCTACCCCAAGGACCTGCAGCTGGCGCGGCGCCTGCGGGGCGTGGAGTAGGGGGCGTCTGGGGGGACCCCCCCCAAAATGGGACCCCCCCAGTGGGAACCCCCCAATGAGACCCCTCCCAATGGGACCCCCCGGGATCCCCCCATGGGACCCCCCGATGGGACACCCTCCCCGTGGGATCCCCCCTTGGGAACCCCCAAATGTGACCCCCCCGTGGGACACCCCCCCCCATGGGACCCCCCCCTCGGGAACCCCCCGACAGGATCCCCCCCCCCCCCAAACACGACCCCGCCCAATGGGAACCCCCCTTGGGGCACCCCAAATGTGACCCCCCCAAATGTGACCCCCCCAATGGGACCCCCCGGGAACCCCCCTCGGGAACCCCCAAATGGGACCCCCCCATGGGACACCCCCCCCCCGTGGGACCCCCCCCCTCGGGAACCCCCCGACAGGATCCCCCCCCCAAACGCGACCCCCCCAATGGGAACCCCCCCTTGGGGCACCCCCCAAATGGGACCCCCCCCGTGCCCCCCAATAAATGTGTGCTAACCCCCGGGTGCTGCTGCCGCTGGGGGGGGTCAGTTGGGGGGGGGGGGGCGCCCCGATAATTTGGGGGCGGGGCCTCGAGGGGCGGGGCCGGGGGCGCCCATTGATAGCGGCGGGCGGGGGCTTCCCGGGGGCGGGGCTTAGGGCGAGGGGCGGGGGTTGGGGTGTGCGTGTCACTGAGGGGGCGGGGCTTGCGGGCCAACCCGTTAGAGGGGCGGGGCTTAGCAGCCATTCATTACAGCGCCGTGCCGGTGGGGGCGAGGCTTGGGGAGGAGCTTCAGGGGGCGGGGCTTAAGGGGCCAACCCGTTAGCGTGGCGGGGGCGGGGCTACGTGCGGGGGCGGGGCTTGGGGCGGGGCTTAGCAGCCATTCATTACAGTGCCAGCAGGGGCGGGGCTTCGGGGGGGCGGGGCTTAGGGGCCCCACTATAGCGGCTGGCTGGGGGCCTGCGGGGGCGGGGCTTAGGGGGGCGGGGCTTAGGGGTCTCCCCAATATAGGGGGGGCTCGTCGGGGGGGGCCCCCCCGGGGCGATGGCGGCCACGCTGGTGCTGGGGGTTCTGGGAGCACTGGGGGTGCTGGGGGCGCTGGGAGCGCTGGGGGTTTTGGGGGCGCTGGGGGTGCTGGGGGGGGCGCTGGGGGTTTTGGGGGTGCTGGGGGGGCCCTGGGGGGCGCGGGAGGGGGCGGGGGGCCCTCGGGGGGGGGGCGCTGCACCTGCTGCACCCGCAGGGGGCGCTGCACCTCCGCCGCCTCGCCCGCCGGCACGGGCCCGTCCTGCGCATGCGCCTGGGGGAGCGCGGTGAGTGGGGGGGGGGCACCCCGAAACCGACCCCCACACCGTCACCCCCAAACCTGACCCGGGGACCCCCAAACTGCCCCCCTTCCCCCCCCAAACCTGCCTCGGGGACCCCTAAAACCTTCCCCCCCCCCCCTTGGGGACCCCCTAACTGACCCTGAGCCCCCCCCGAACCCCCAAACCCCCCCCAACCCCCACAGACCCCCCCGAACCCCCCAAATCCCCCCCCGAACCCCCAAATTAGAGACCCAACCCCCCCACCCCAGGACTCCCCATCTTCCCCCCCCCCCTATTTTGTGGTCCCTCCCCGGTTTTGGGGGGTCCCCCCCGGTTTTGTGGTTCCTCCCTGGTTTTGGGGTGTCTCCCCCAGTTTTGGGGTCCCCCCAATTCCCCCCCCCCCCAGACGTGCTGGTGCTGAGCTCGGCGGGGACCATCCGGGAGGCGCTGGCCCGGCACTGGGGGGACTGGCTGGGGCGGCCCCCCAGCTACCTGGGTACGGGGGGGTTTGGGGGGGCCGGGGGATCGGGGTGCTCTGGGGGTGGGGGGGGCTGGGTGCCCCGGGAGGGACCCGGGGGGGCCCGGGGGGGGGCTTTGGGGGGGGCGGAGGGGGGTGATGGGGGGGTGCAGGGGAGGGGCTGGGGGGGCCCTGGGGTGCTCGGGGGGGTTTGGGGGGGATGGGGGAGTGGGGTCTGGGGGGATCGGGGTGCTCTGGGGGTGGGGGGGGCTGGGTGCCTCGGGGGGGGAACCGGGGGGAACCGGGAGGGGGCTCTGGGGCAATGGGGGGGCCCCGGGGTGCTCTGGGGGGTGGGGGGATGGGGGGGGCTATGGGGGGGGGCTGGGTGCCCCTGGGGTGCCCCGGGGGGGGGTGTCTGGGGGGGGGCTGGGGGTGATGTGGGTGACGGAGGGGTGGGGGGGTGTGACCCTGCGGTGACGGGGTGACCCTGGCAGTGACGTAGGTGATGGGGGGGGGAGGAGGGCGATCTGGGGGTGACGTCAGCTTTGGGGTGGGGGGGGCGGGGTGGGGGTTGCCCCCCCTTCCCCGGGTGCCGGTGGGTGCCCTGACCGGGGGGTGCCCCCCCCCCATCCCCTCCCCTCCCCCAGCGGCGCTGGTGTCTCGCGGGGGGCGGGACCTGGCGCTGGGCGGGGCCTCCCCGGGCTGGCGGCGGCAGCGCGCGCTGACGCGGGGGGCGCTGGGCCGGGCGGGGGCGGGGCGGCTGCGGCCCCTTCTGCAGCGCCAGGCGGGAGCGCTGTGTGCGGTGAGCGGCGCTGCACCCCCAAATCACCCCTGCACCCCCACATCAGCCCTGCACCCCCAAATCATCCCCTGCACCCTCAATCACCCCTGCACCCCCAAATCATCACCCACCCCTGCACCCCCACATCACCCCTGCACCCCCAAATCATCCCCTGCACCCCACATCATCACCCACTCCTGCACCCCCAAATCACCCCTGCACCCCCACATCAGCCCTGCACCCCCAAATCATCCCCTGCACCCTCAATCACCCCTGCACCCCCAAATCATCACCCACCCCTGCACCCCCACATCACCCCTGCACCCCCAAATCATCCCCTGCACCCCACATCATCACCCACTCCTGCACCCCCAAATCATCCCCTGCACCCCCACATCACTCCCTGCACCCCCAAATTATCCACCCCTGCACCCCCACATCAGCCCTGCACCCCCAAATCATCCCCTGCACCCCCACATCCCCCTGCACCCCCAAATCATCCATCACCCCTGCACCCCCAAATCATCCTCTGCACCCCGAAACTGCACCCCGAAATTACCCTGAAACCCCCCCCGCACCCCGAAATCACCCCCGCACCCCATAAAGCCCCGCACCCCAAAAACATCACCCCGCACCCCGGAATCACCCTGCACCCCAATCCCCAGAACAGCCCCTGCACCCCCGAAACTGCACCCCGCACCCCAAAATTACCCTGCCTGCACCCCAACCTCCCCCAAAAAACTCACCCTCCTGCACCACAACCCCCACACACCCCAAACCCTGCACCCCATAAACCCCTGCACCCCCAAAATCACCCTGCACCCCCATGTCCCCCTGCACCCCAAAACAGCACCCCGAAACCACCCTGCACCCCTCCGCACCCCGAAATTACCCTGCACCCCCCCGCACCTCATAAACCCCTGCACCCCCCAAATCAATCACCCCTGCACCCCCACATCACTCCTGCACCCCCAAATCGCCCCCACATCCCCCTGCACCCCCAATCACCCCTGCACCCCCACATCACTCCCCTGCACCCCCAAATCACCCCTGCACCCCTCTGCACCCCAAAATCACCCCCCTGCACCCCCACATCCCTCCTGCACCTCCACATCACCCCTGCACCCCCAAATCACCCCTGCACCCCCACACTGCACCCCCAAATTACCCCCCCGCCGCATTGCCCCCCTCCACCCCGGAATAAACACCCTGCACCCCCCCCGCACCCTGAAACCACCCTGCACCCCGAAATCACCCCCGAACCCCCTGCACCCCGAAACTGCATCCCGAAATTACCCTGAAACCCCCCGCACCCCGAAATCACCCCCGCACCCCATAAACCCCTGCACCCCCAAAAATCACCCTGCACCCCAATGTGTCCCTGCACCCCAAAACAGCACCCCGAAACCACCCTGCACCCCCCCGCACCCCGAAATTACCCTGCACCCCCCCCCGCACCTCATAAACCCCTGCACCCCAAAAATCATCCCCCTGCACCCCGAAACTCTGCTTCAAACCCGGGAGACACCCCCACCCCCCCCCCCGAGCACCCCCAAACCCGCCATCGCAGCCCCTCCCCCTGCACCCCGAAACCCCGCACCCCAACGCCCCTTGCACCCCCCCCGCACCCCAAAATCACCCTTAGAGCCCCCCCATTCCCCTGGGCCCCCCCAAACCCTCACAGGGCACCCTAATACCCCTCCAAGGGACCCCAAAACCCCCTGGGGCCCCCAAACTCCCCCTTAGGTCCCCCAAAACCCTCTGGGACCCCCCAATATTCCCCAGGGAACCCCAAAACGCCCTTAGGGCCCCCCCATATTGTCCTGGGCCACCCCAAAACCCCCTTAGGAACCCCAACCCCCCCAACCCCACTTAGGGCCCCCCAATACCTCCCCAGCACACCCCAAAACACCCTTAAGGGACCCCCGAAATCCCCTTAGGACCCCCCCCAAACCTCTTAGAGCCCCCCAAAATCCCCTTAGGACCCCCCAAACCCCCCCTTAGAGCCCCCTCTCTGTCCCCCGGGACCCCCCGATGCTCCCTTGGGACCCCCAAAACCCTCTCAGGGCCCCCAAACACCCCCTGGAGCACCCCAAAACCCCTTTAGGGACTCCCAAGCCCCCCCCAAACCCCACTTAGGGCCCCCCAATACCACCCATGGGGACCCCAAACCCCTTTTATCTCCCTGGGACACCCCAATATCCTCTTACCCCCCCCATATCCCTCTGAGACACCCCAAAACCCCTTTAGGGACCCCAAAACGCCCCTGCAGACCCCAACTCTCCCCTCGACACCCCCTGGGCTCTATGTTCCCACGGTGGGGCCCCCCCAGACTCCTTAGGGCCCCCCCATATCCCCCTGGGACCCCCCTAAACCCCCGTAGAGACCCCCAAACCCCCTCAGGGCCCCCCAACACCTCCCTGAGCCCCCCCCAAATCTCACTTAGGGCCCCCTGGGCTCCCAAAAAAACCCCTTAGGGACCCCAACACCCCCCCCCCCGGTACCCCCCGGGGACCCCAATCCCCCCCTGAGCCCCCCCCTGTCCCCCCCCCAGGAGCTGCGTTCCCACGGGGGGGCCCCCCTGGACCCCTTTGAGGTTTTCCCCTTCCACACGTGCAGCACCATCGGCCGCCTCCTCTTCGGGGAGCTGGTGGGGGGGGCAGGAATTTGGGGGGACCCAGGGGTTGGGGGGGGGACCCAAGAGTTGGGGGGGGGGCCGGGGGTTGGGGGGAGCCAGGAATTCGGGGGGACCCAGGGGTTTGGGGGGACCCAGGGGTTGGGGGGGGACCCAAGAGTTGGGGGGGGACCCGGGGGTTTGGGGGGATCCAGGGACTGGGGGGGACCCAAGAGTTGCGGGGGGGACCCGGGGGTTAGGGGGGGGGGGAGCCAGGAATTCGGGGGGACTCAGGGGTTTGGGGGGACCCAGGGGTTGGGGGGGACGGGACCCAAGAGTTGGGGGGGGGCGGGGGGGTGGGGGGGAGCCGGGGGTTTGGGGGGACCCAGGGGTTGGGGGGGGACCCAAGAGTTGGGGGGGGGGCCGGGGGTTGGGGGGGGAGCCAGGAATTTGGGGGGACCCAGGGGTTTGGGGGGACCCAGGGGTTTGGGGGGGGGACCCAAGGGTTGGGGGAAGCCAGGAATTTGGGGGGACCCAGGTGTCCTGGGGGGTCCCAGGGGTTTGGGGAGGGGACCCAGGGATTGGGGGGGACCCAAGGGTTGCGGGGGGGTACCCAGGAATTTGGGGGGACCCAGGGGTTCGGGGGAGACCCAAGGGCTCGGGAGGACCCAGGGGTTTGGGGGGGACCCGTACATTTGGGGTGTCTCAGGAGTTCGGGGGGTCCCAGCAGTTTGGGGGACACCCAGGAGTTGGGGGGGGGTCCCAGGTGTCCTGAGGAGACCCAGGAATTGGGGGGGGGGGGAACCCTGGGAGTTTGGGGGTGACCCAGCTCTGGGGGTGACCTTGGAGTTGGGGGGGGGGGTGACCCAGGAGTCGGGGGGTCCCCATGTGCCCGGGGGTACCCCGGTTCCCTGGGGGGGGGGGGTGGGGGGTGACCCCGCCGCGTGGTGCCCCCCGTGTCCCCCCCAGCTGCCCCCCGAGGCCGAGCTCCGCGCCTTCACGCGCTGCCTGGTGGAGCTGCTGGCGGTGTGGGGCAGGGGCAGCGTGCGGGCGCTCGAGCTGCTGCCGCTGCTGCGGGTGAGCCGGGCCCGGGGGGGCTGCACGGGCTGGGGGGGACAGGGGGTGTATGGGGCTGGGGGGGGCTGGGGGTGCTATAGGGGCTGTACAGCCCGGGGGGGGGGAGGGGCTGTATGGGGCTGGGGGGGAGTATAGGGGTTATATGGGGTTGGGGGGGCGGATAGGGGCTGTATGGGGCTGGGGGGGGGGCGGTGTTATAGGGGCTGTACAGCCCGGGGGGGGGGGTATAGGGGCTGTATGGGGCTGGGGGGTGTGTGTTATAGGGGCTATACAGCCCAGGGGGGTATAGGGGCTGTACGGGGCTGGGGGGTGCTATAGGGGCTATATGGAGCTGGGTGGGGGGGTACAGGGGCTGTATGGGGCTGGGGGGGGTATAGGGGCTGTATGGGGCTGGGGGACGGGCTGTGTGCTCTGGGAGGCTGAGGTGCACGGTTTCTATGGGGCTGGGGATCTATATGGGTCGTGGAGGGATCTATATGGGGCTGAGGGAGGGGCTGTATGGTCGGGGGCAGGGGGATGTTATAGGGGCTATATGGCCCTGGGGGGTATATGGGGCTGGGGGGGGTTTATATGGCCGGGGGGGGCTATAGGGTTTATATAGGGCTGAGAGGAGTTGGGGGGGGGGGTCCTGGGGGGGGGTGGTGGTGTCTATAGGGCTCGGGGTTGGGGGGGGGGTCCCTATGGGATCCATACGTCCCAGGTCCTGCCCAACCCGGGGCTGCGGGAGCTGCTGCGCCTGGTTGAGCGCCGCGACGCCTTCGTGGAAGCTCAGATCCGGCGGCACGAGGTGGGGGGGGGACACACACGGACCCGGGGGGGGGGGGACGGACACACGGGACACCCACCCACTGCCACGTGTCCCCACAGGAGTGCCCGTCCCCCCCCGGGGACACGGTTCTGGGGGTGCTGCAGGGACGGGACCCCCGTGTCCGGGGAGGTCCCTTGAGCCCCCCCCGCCTCCACATGGCCCTGGTCGATCTCTTCATCGGGGGCACCGAGACCACGGCTGCTGCGCTGGCCTGGGCCGTCGCCTTCCTGCTGCACCGCCCCGAGGTGCCACACGCGTGTCACAGCTGTGTCAGCATCCCCACGTGTGTCCTCATGTCCCCACATGTGTCCCCCGGGGGGGTCCCACGTCCCCACACGTGTCCTATGCATCCCCTGTGCCCCCCCCGCCATGGCCAGCCCCATCTCCCTGCTCTGCCCCGAGGTGCCACACGCGTGTCACAGCCGTGGCCGCGGCCCCACATGTGTCCACGCGTCCCCACACGTGTCTCCAGGGGGTCCCGTGTCCTCACACGTGTCCTCCGTGTCCCCCTCCCCATGGCCATCGCTGTTCCCTTCCATTGCCCCAAGGTGCCACACACACGTCACATCCGTGTCCATGTCCCCACAGAACGGTCCCATGTCCCCAGGGGATCCCGTGTTCCCACCCGTGTCCTACGTCCCCCTTGTCCCCCACCCCGCGTCCATCGCCATCCCCTTGCACCGCCCCGAGGTGCCACACACATGTCACACGCGTGTCACATCTGTTTCCGTGCCCCACGTGGCTCCTCGGTCCCTTTATGTCCCACCCCCCCCTTTCCCCCCAAGATGCACCGCGACACGCGTGTCACCCCAGGAGGTGGTGCCCGGTGTGTGACATGCGTGTGCCCCACGTGTCGCCAGCTGCAGGAGCGGCTGCGGGCAGAGCTGCGGCGGGAGCTGGGTCCCACCGGGACCCCCCAGGCGGGGGACACCGGGCGCCTGCCCCTCCTCCACGCCACCGTCACCGAGACCCTGCGGCTCCGGCCCCCCGCCCCCCTGGCCCTGCCCCACTGTGCCCGCCGCCACACCAGGTATGGCCAGTAGAAACCAGTGCAGACCAGTACAGACCAGTATGAATGGGTACAGACGAGCGGGTGCTAGCATGAACCACTATAGACCAGTTAGGGACCACCTGGCATCGGGTTGCAGCACTGTGCAGCAGTGTGTTTTGAACCAGTATAGACCAGTATGAACCAGTATAGACCAGCATGGACCAGTATAGACTAGCATGGACCAGTATAGACTAGCATGGACCAGTACAGGCCAGTATGGACTAGAAGAAACCAGCATGAACCACTATAGACCAGTTAGGGACCACAGGGCATCAGATTGCAGCACCGTGCAGCAATGTGTTTTGAACCAGTATGAACCAGCGTAGACCAGTTTAGATGAGTAAGAACTAGAATGAACCAGTTTGGACCACTATAGACCAGTATGGACCACTGGGCATTCCTTTGCAGCCCTGTGCACCCGTGTTTTGCATCAGTTTAGACCAGTATGGACCAGTTGAGATGAAGATGGCCCAGTATGGACTAGTATAGACCAGCTTAGATGAGTATGAACTAGACTAAACCAGTATGAACCACTATAAACCAGTAGGGATCACCGGGCTTCCATTTGCAGCACTGTATACTAATGTATATCAGTGTTTTGCACCAGTTTAGCCCAGTATGAACCAGCACAGACCAGTTTAGATGAGTATGACCCCCATATAGGACAGTACGAACTAGTTTAGATGAGTATGGACTAGGATGAACCACTATAGACCAGTAGGGACCACTGGGCATCCCCAGTAGGGCCCAGTAGACCCCAAGAGACCCAAGTAGGGCCCCATAGGCCCCAGTAGATCCCAGTAGGGCTCCAAGAGACCCCAGCAGTTCCCAGTAGACCCAGTAGGTCCCAGTAGATCCCAGTACGTCCCAGTAGGCCTCCAGCAGAGCCCAGTAGGTCCCAGCAGGCCCCAGTAGACCCAACTAGGGCCCAGTGGATCCAGCAGAGCCCAGTAGGTGCCAGCTGGCCCCAGTAGATCCCAGCAGGCACCTGTAAGCCCCAGTAGATCCCAGTAAGCCCCAGAAGGTCCCAGCAGACCCCCAGTAGAACCCAGAGAGCTTCATTAAGTCCCAGTAGAGCCCAGCAGGTGCCAGCAGAGCCCAGTACATCCCAGTAGGCCCCACTAAGCTTCGGTAGATCCCAGGAGGCCCCAGAAGATGGCAGCAGAACCCAGTATGTCCCAGTATGTCCCAGTAGACCCCAACAGACCCCCCCCCCCCCCAAGATCCCAGCAGGCCCCAGTAGATCCCAGCAGAGTCCAGTATGTCCCAGTAGACCCCTGCAGGCCCGAGTAGGCCCCAGCAGAGCCCAGTGAACCCCAAAAGGGCCCAGCAGGTCTCAGCAGACCCCGGTAGACTCCAGTACATCCCAGTAGGTCCCAGTAGACCCCAGTAGGCCTCACTAAACCCCAATAGACTGCAATAGACTCCAGTCGGCTCAAGGAGGCCCCAGCATGGCCCAGAGGGCCCCACTAGGCTCAAGGAGGTTCCAGTAGGTCCCAGTAGAACCCAGTAGACCCCTGAGAGCCCCATTAAGCCCCAGTAGACCCCAGCAGAGCCCAGCAGGTCTCAGTAGGTGCCCCAGTAGAGCCCAGTACAACTCAGCAGGCCCCAGTAAGCCTCGGTATATCCCAGTAAGCCCCAGAAGATGGCAGCAGAAGCCAGTATATCCCAGTAGGGCCCCAGTAGACCCCAACAGACCCCCCCCCCCCAAGATCCCAGCAGGCCCCAGTAGACCACAGAGAGCCCTGTTAAGCCTCAGTAGGCCCCAGCAGAGCCCAGAAGATCCCCGCAGGTCCCAGTAGATGCCAGTAGAGCCCAGTAGATCCCAGTAGGGCCCCAGTAGACACCCCCCCCCCCTAAGATCCCAGCCGGCCCCAGCATGCTCCGGTACATCCCAGTGGGCTCCAGAAGACACCAGCAGAGTCCAGTATGTCCCAGTAGACCTGAATAGGCCTCAGCAGGGCCCAGTGGACACCAGAAGGCCCCAGCAGGCCCCCGTAGACTCCAATACATCCCAGCAACTCCCAGTAACTCCCAGTAGCCCCCAGTAGGTCTCAGTAAACCCCAATAGACTGCAGGAAACCTCAGTAGGCTCGAGAAGGCCCCAGCCGGTCCCAGTAGGCCTCAGAGGGCCCCAGTAGGCCCAAGGAGGTCCCAGTAGACCCCAGTAGACCCCAAGAGCCCCACTAAGCCCCAGTAGACCCCAGCAGAGCCCAGCAGTTCCCAGTAGCTGCCCCAGTAGAGCCCAGCAGGTGCCAGCAGAGCCCAGTACATCTCAGTAAGCCCCAGTAAGCCTCGGTATATCCCAGGAGGCCCCAGAAGATGGCAGCAGAACCCAGTATGTCTCAGTAGGGTCCCAGTAGACCCCAATAGACACCCCCCCCTAAGATCCCAGCAGGCCCCAGCATGCTCCAGTACATCCCAGTGGGCCCCAGAAGACACCAGCAGAGTCCAGTATGTCCCAGTAGACCCGAATAGGCCTCAGCAGGGCCCAGTGGACCCCAGGCGGCCCCCAAAAAACCCAGTAGGTCCAAGGAGGTCCCAGCAGGCCCCAGTAGACTCCAATAGATCCCAGAGAACCCCATTAGGCCCCAGCAGTGCCCAGAAGATCCCAGTAGGTCCCAGTAGGCCTCAGCAGAGCCCAGTACATCCCAGTACCTCCCTGTCCCATCCCAGCGTCGGGGACATCACGGTGCCGGCTGGCTCCATCCTGGTCCCCAACCTCCTGGCTGCCCATCAGGACCCCGACACCTGGCACCACCCCGAGGACTTCCTGCCCGGTACGCCCAGACACCGGGGTCCCCTCCTAGACGCTGGGGGTCCCCTGAACCCCCTTGGGGTGGGTCCCCTCCCCGGCCACCGGGGTCCCCTGAACCCCTTTAGGTGGGTCTCCTCCTTGGATATCCAGGTCCCCTGACCCCCTTGGGGTGGGTCCCCTCCCCGGCCACCGGGGTCCCCTCCTAGATGCTGGGGGTCCCCTCCTAGACGCTGGTATCCCCGACCCCCTTGGGGTGGGTCCCCTCCCCGGCCACCGGGGTCCCCTGAACCCCTTTAGGTGGGTCCCCTCCTTGGATATCCAGGTCCCCTGACCCCCTTGGGGTGGGTCCCCTCCCGACTGAGTCCCCTGACCCCCCCCCCCCTTGCCCTGCCCCCCCCAGAGCGGTTCCTGGAGCCGGGGGCTCCCTGGCGGGCGCTGGTGCCGTTCGGCTGCGGGGCCCGATCCTGCCTGGGGGAGGGGCTGGCACGGGCCGAGCTCTTCGTCTTCCTGGGCAAGATCCTGCAGGAATTCCGCCTGGAACCCCCGGCCCCGGGGGTCCTGCCCTGCCTGGACGTATCGGCAGGCACCGTCCTGCGCTGCCCGCCCTTCCGCGTCCGCATGGTGCCCTGCCAACCCCCTGCCTAACCAAGCGCGGGCTCCTGGGACTGGGCCGCTATGCCTGGTGCTGCCTGCTGCCTGCACTCCTGGCTGCCTGGTGCTGCTCCTGCCTGCACTCCTGGCTGCCTGGTGCTGCCTGCACCCCAGCTGCCTGCACTCCTGGATGCCTGGTGCTGCTCCTGCCTGCACTCCTGGATGCCAGGTGCTGCCTGCTGCCTGCACTCCTGGCTGCCTGGTGCTGCCTGCACCCCAGCTGCCTGCACTCCTGGACGCCTGGTGCTGCTCCTGCCTGCACTCCTGGATGCCTGGTGCTGCCTGCACCCCCAGATACCTGGGTGTCCCCCCCTCACCGCCCCAACACCTGGTTCACCGGGGGGCGGGGGTTACAGGCAACCTTTATTCCCCTCCACCCCTCCATAAAAGCTTCGCCTCTGCCCCTCCCCCCACATGTCCCGCCTCCTTCCTGGGCCCCCCCCCCCCCCCCCCCCCCCGGGTCCTGCCCGGACCCCCGCGCCCCCTCAGTCACGCTGCGGCCGCAGCTTCATCTCGGTGAAGGGGATGGAGAACTCGAACCCTTTCCAGGGAAACCAGTTGATGCCCTGAGGAGAGCCAGGGGAGGTCCGTCAGGCCCTGTAGGCACCCTATAGGCACCCTATAGATCCCTATAGATCCCTACAGATCCTTATAGATCCCTATAGATCCCTATAGGGGCCCTAGATCCCTCCCCTGCCCCGGGCCTTATGGCTCCTATAGGGTCCCCATGCCCAGAGTGGATCTGGGGCTAGGCTCTATAGGGTCTTGGGCCCTATGGAGCCTATAGGGTGTAGGACCGAGTGGCCCGCGTAGCCCCCATAGGATCCCCCGTTGCTCCCCCATCCCCCGTAGGGGTGCCGTGCCCACCACCCCTATGGTCCCCATAGGTACCCACCGCTGTGGGCAGTGCCATGGGGGTCCTGTGCTGCGTAGTGCCCATATACGTGTGTCCCCCCCATAGGACATCCCCCCCATGGCCCCTATAGAACTTCCTATAGTTGCTGTAGCCCCATCATATGTTCCCTTGTGACCTCCACAGGACCCCCCATGTCCCCTACAGACCTCTGTATAGCCCCTATAGCTGCCCCATATCCCATATAGGTCCCCCTATGGCCCCTATAGACCCTCCTATGACCCATACAGACCGCTGTATGGCTCATATAGCTCCTACGGCCTCTCTATGGCCCCTTATAGACCCCTGTATAGCCCCTATAGGTGCCTATATGCCCCTAGAGGCCTCCCTATGGCCCATACAGCTCCCCTGTAGTCCCCGTAGATCCCCCTATGGCAGCTTTAGGCCCCTGTGGCCCCTATAGCCCCCCCTTTGTCCCTATAGAGTCCGTTATGGACCCTATAGGCCCCCCCATAGACCCCATTATGTCCCCTATAGACCCCGTTACAGCCCCTACAGATCCCCCCAAGGCTTCTATAGCATCGCCACGGCCCCTATAGACCCCACTATGGCCCCTATAGCCCCCCCCATTGACCCCTTTATGTGCCCTCCAGGTCCTCCTACAGCCTCCTATGGCCCCCCCACGGCCCCTATAGACCCCATCAACCGTGCTTTGGCCCCATAGCGCCCCCCCCCCCCCCCAGTTGCCCCCTATAGGTCCCCAGCCCCTATGGCGTGCCTGGTGGTGGTGGGGGGTCCCGTAGCGCCCGTTGAGGTTGGCGTAGTGGCAGTTGTGGTACCACCAGGCCCCGGTGTAGGCAACAGCGCAGGGGCGGGGGCGGCCCCGGGGGTCCCGGTCCCGCGTGGAGAAGGGGCTGCCGGCGTGGTAGGAGAGCGCGTCCCCTGCGGAACCCCCCCCCACCCCATCAGACCCCCACCCAGGACACCCCACCTTCCCCAGGGACCCCCTCACATGGTCCAGAGACAACCCCCCCCAAGACCCCCCCCAGGGGATACCCCCCCACGGGGACCCCCCCAGGGACCCTGTAGTGACCCCCAGGACCCCCCCCCCCCGAGACCCCGCAGGAACCGCCCCAAGATCCACCCCAGTTGAGGGACCCCATCGGACCTCCCCCACAACACCCCTCGAGGGACCCCCCCCCCAGCGACCCCCAGGAACCCCCTCCCAGGGACCCCCCAGGATTGCCCAGGGCTAAGGGACCCCCAAGACACCCCCAGGGACACCCCCATGATCCAGAGAGCCCCAGACCCCCTCAGGAATCCCCCCAGGGACCCCCCAGGGCCAAGGGATGCCCAAGACACCCCAACCCCCCCCAGACACCTCCTCCAAAGTCATCCCCCCCCCCCGGAAACCCCCAAGACTCCCCCATGACCCCCCCTCCAAGGTCTGCAGACCCCCTCAAGACCCACCCAGGGACCCCCAATACCCCTCAGGACCTCCCAGGACGCCCCAAGACCCCTTCAGAACCCCTCCAAGACCACTCAGCACCCCCCAAGACCCCTCCAGAGCCCCCCAGGACCCCTCGAGACCCACCAAGATGCTTCAGGGACTCCTTTCATGGCCCAAGAGACCCCCAATACCCCTCCAGGGACCCCCAGGATTCCCACCAGGGTCCTCCCCAGGGGCCAAGAGACACCCGAGACCCCTCCAAGACCCCTCCAAGATTCCTCAGAACCCCCCATGACCCACCCCCAGCATCCCCCAAGACCCCTCAAGACCCCCCCAAGGACCTCCCAAGCCCCCTCAGAACCCCTCAAGACTCCCTTAACCCCCGAATATCCCCCCAGGACCCCCTAAGACCCCTCAGGACCTCCCAAGATGCCTCCAGAACCCCTCCAAGACTGATCAGGACCCCAAGACCCCCCACAGCCCCCACCATGGGCCAAGAGATCCCCACTATTCCCCCCTAGGACCCTCTTTGTGGGCCAAGGGACCCCTCCAAGACCCCTCCAGACCCCCCAGGATCCCCCAAGACCCCCCTGCGAGCCCCTTCACCACCCCCAACACCCCTTAGGACATCCCCAAGATCCCCCAGGGACCCCATTCATGGGTCAAGGGACCCTCAAGATCTCCTCAGGACCCCCAAGATCATCTCGGGACCCCCCATGATCGCCTCAGGACCCCTCCAGGACCCCCCCCCGGTACCGGCGGTGCCACTGTAGGCGCCGAGGCGGAGGCGGTAATGGTCCTCAGGGCTGGCCACGGCGAAGTCACGGTAGCGGGCGAAGGCGGCGTCCTGCGGCGTGCGGAGATCCACCCGCAGCTCCGTCGGGGTCCCCGCCGTCAACGCGTGCAGCGCCTCGTTCCCTGCGCCCCCGCGACCACGTCTGGCCACCGCTCGGGTGCTGGGGTACCGCCCCCCCCCGGGTGCCAGGGTCCCCCCCCGGGTCCCCCCTGAGACACCTGGGTCCGCCCCCCCCCGGGGCCCACCTGGATGCCCGGGTCCCCCCTTTGGTCACCGAGCTGGACCCCTGGGTCCCCCTAAGTCCCCCCAGATGCCTGGGTCACTCACTGGGTCCCCCCTCGGTCACTCACTGGGACCCCCAGGTCCCCCCAGACACCTGGATCCCCCTAAGTCCTCCCAGATGCTTGGGGCCCCCTCCTCCCCCAAACACAGAGGTCCCCCCCGGACACCTGGATCCCCCCCAGATGCCTGGATCCCTCCCTGGGTCACCCTGCTGGACCCCTGGGTCCCTCCCGGATGCCTGGGACCCGCCCCCCCCCCCCGGGTCCCCCCCCAGATGCTTGGATCCCCCCAGTCCCCCAGCCGGACCCCTGGGTGTCCCCCCCAGACACTTGGATCCCCCTAAAAGTCTCCCTAGACACCTGGGTCTCCCTAAGTCACCCAGCTGGACCCCTGGGTCCCCCTAAGTCCCCCCAGATGCCTGGGTACCCCCTTAGTCACCCAGCCAGACCCTTGGGTGTCCCCCCCTTGGACACCTGGGTCCCTGGGGCCCCCCTGGGTGCCCCCCTGGTCACCCAGTTGGATGTCTGGGCCCCCCCTGGATGCCTGGGCCACCCCCTCCGGTCCCCCCCCCCCCCCCAGATGCCTGGGTCCCCCCCAGTCACCCAGCTGGACCCCTGGGTCCCCCTAAGTCTCCCCGGACCCCTAGGTCCCCCCCGGTCACCCAGCCAGACCCCTGGGTCGTTCCCCCCCCCCGGACCCCTGGGTCCCCCCCCAGACACAGAGGTCCCCCCCAGATGCCGGGGTCCCCCCCCCACCGGACGTGGGGGTCCTCACCCAGCCAGAACTCCCCGGTGACGTTGCCGAAGCCGTGGGCATAGGCGTCCCACCCCCGCCAGAAATCGGTGCCCCCATCCTGGCGGCGCTGGAACACCTTGGGGGGGGTGTCGGGAGGGTCGGGGCGGGGGGGCACCAACACCCCTCACTGATCCCCATCGAGACCCCCCAGACCCCCTAATGCCCCATAGTGACCCCCATTGCCCCCCAGGACCCCCCATTATCCCCCCATGGAACCTCCCAGACCCCCCCCCCCCCCAGTGTCCCCTCCAAGACCCCCCCCACTGACCCCCTTTCCCCCCAGACCCCCCCAGTGCCCCCCAGTGCCCTCTAACACCCCCATTTCTCCCCATAACCCCCCCATATCCCCCAATAACCCCCCCAGAAGCCCCCCAGTCTCTCCCAGTGCCCCCCCAGTCCTCCTGCTCCCCTCAAGACCCCCCCAATGCCACCCAAGACCCCCATTTCCCCCCATAACCCCCCCCCCAGAAGCCCCCCAGCCCCTCCCAGCGCCTCCCAGTTCTGCCCAGTCGCCCCACCAGCCAGCCGCCACCGTCGGTCTCCATGTCGCAGAAGACGCGCAGGGGGGTCCCGGGGTCTCCCCCGAGGAAGATGAGGGTCTCGCGCGAAGGCCCCGGCCCGTTCAGCTGCTCCTCGGCGCAGTCCCGGGGGTGCGGGTGGGGGAGAGGAGCTGGGGGGGGGGGTGTGCAACGGGGAGGTGGGGACCTGGGCATCCAGGTGTGCCCCCACCCAAGGACCCAGTGCCCCCCACCCAAGGACTCAGCGCCCCCCACCCCAGAACCCAGCACCCCCCACCCAAGGACTCAGCACCCCCCACTCAAGAACCCAGCACCCCCCACCCAAGGACTCAGCACCCCCCACTCAAGAACCCAGCACCCCCCACCCCAGAACCCAGCGCCCCCCACCCAAGGACCCAGCACCCCCCACGCCAGAACCCAGCGCCCCCCACGCCAGAACCCAGCGCCCCCCACCCAAGGACTCAGCGCCCCCCACCCAAGGACCCAGGTGTCCGGGTGCCCCCTCCCCCCACCATGGACCCAGTCTCACGGGTGTCAAAGGTCACTTCCAGGGGGGGGTGGGGGGTGTCCCCTCCCCGCCCCCACAGCTGCACCCCATAGCGCCCCGCCGGCTCCAGGCCCCACAGCTGATGGGATGTCACCTCGGGGGGCAGCCGCAGCGTCTGGGGGGGGGGCACGGGGGGGGTTTTGGCATGTCCCAAGGGGGGATTGGGGGTCCCACAAGGGATATTGGGGTGCACAGGGGGATATTGGGGTCCTGCAAGGAATATTGGGGTCCCCAAGGGGTTATTGGGGTCCCACAAGGAGTTATTGGGGTCCCCAGGGGGTTATTTAGGTCTCAGAGAGGGCACAGGGGTGCCCTAAAGGAGTATTGGGGGTCCCATATTGGGGTGCACCTGGGAGGTATTGGGGTCCCTGGGGGCTATTGGGGTCCCAGAAGGAAAGTAGGGGTCCTACAAGGGAAGTTGGGGTCTCCTGGGGGGGGGAGTGGGGTCTCCAAGGGATTATTGGGGCCTGTGGGGAGGTACTGGGGTCCCACAAGGAATATTGGGGTCCCCAGGGGGGTTACGGGGTGCCCCAGGGGGATTCGGGGGTTTCAGGGTGTTTGGGGCGGGGGGGGTTGTTACCTGCTGGGGTCCTCCGGGGGGGCCATAGATGAGGTCGTAGCCATCAGGGGGGGTGTGGGGGGGTGCCCAGTGCAGCCAGGCGCTGCGGGGCCACACGGTCCCCACCCAGAGGGTCCCCGGGGCGCCTGCGCGGGGCGGGGGGAGGTCACTGACATGCCCACCCCACCCCCAGCCCCCGAGACTCACCCCCAAATTGCTTCCCTGTGGACAGAGACAACCCCCACACCCCCATCTTACCACCACAGCCCCCCCAACCCCAAAGAAACCCCCATGGACCCCCCATCACCAGACCCCCCCGTAGCACCCCAGGGTTCCCCACCCAGAGCCCCCAGGGGACTCTCCTAGGTTGGACCCGCACCAGGGACACCCCACCCAGGACTCCAAGACACCATCTCTTCAACCATCCAGGCATCCAGTCAGCAACCGTCCAACCATCAACCGCCCATCCCGCTGTCCAACCGTCCATCCATCAACCACCCACCCACCCACCAAACCACCCATCCAAAAGTCCAACCATTCAACCATCCAATCATCAGAACATCCAACTGTCCAATCAGCCAACCATCCCTCCATCCATAAAACCACCGACCCATCTTTCCAACCATCCCACCACCCATAACACATCCATCCATCCATCCATCCATCCCCCCACCCACCCAGTCACCATATGTCCATCTTTTCACTCACCCATCCCTCATCCCTCCCCACCGTCTCCAGAGCCGTGTGCCCTTCCATTGGCCCACACATTCCTCTGCCCATGACTACATCAGTCTACCCAATCGTCCTTCCCATCCATCCAATCACCCATCCAACCCTTCATTGTCCATGCATCTGTTCAACCAACCTTCAGTCGATTCACCCATTGCACCAACCAACTAAACATCCATCCATCCACCCAACCCTCCAACCTTGCACACACCCATCCCATCATCCACGCACTTCTAGCACCCAAGAGATGTTCCCGCAAGACCCAAGATACAAGGATGGGCCCTGCCCCAGCTCCTGTCACCACCCCAAAAACAGCGCCCAAAGGAGATGCAGAAATGCTCCACAGATGTCCTCACCTGTGACAGCATCGGTGGAGACGGGGCCCAGGCGTTTCTGACCCCACACCCCGTACAGGTTGAACTTGTAGCGGCGGGATGGTGACAGCCCAGGCACCGTCACCGTGCGTGAACCACCGTCCACGGGCAACACCTGGGGCTGGCCTTGGGCATCCTTGTACTGCACCGTGAAGGAGTCAAAGGTGCCCTCGGGGACGCTCCACTCCAGCTGGACGGAGTCGGGGCTGACATGAGGGGCCGTGAGCTCGCCCAGGCGAGGCTGGGCTGGTGGTTTCTCCTTTTGTAGAGCTGGGGCTGCAACGGAGAGGACACAATGCAGGGCATACTCATCAACTGATCCACCCATCCATCTGTTGAACAACCAAAAAAATACTCCTCCAGCCATCTGTCCATCCATCCTCCATGCACCTTCATCCATCCATTTAACCATCCATTCATCTATCCATGCCACAATCCCTCCACTCATCCATCCCTCCATCCAATCATGTGTCCGCCTGTCCATCTGTCCATCCATCCCTTCCTCCATCCAACCACATATCCATTCATCCAAGCACTGAACCATCCATCCATCAATATCTGCCAATTCCTTCAAACTTGCATGTTCCCATCCATCCGCCTGTCCGTCTGTCCATCCATCCACCAAACCATCCAATCAAGCAACCATCCATCCATCCATCCATCCATCCATCCTTCCAACAAACAATCTTCCATCAACATATCCCTCCATCCCTCCAACCTTTCATGCTCCCATACCTCCATCCAGCCCCCACTCAGTGCCCAAGAGATGTTCCCAGTCCCCACCAGGCCCAAGGGACCAGCACAGGCCCTGCCCCAACTCCTGCCGCACTCCAAACCCAGTGCCCACAGGGGACATGGATAGATCCAGCACATGCCCTCACCTGTGATGGTGTCAAGGGAGATGGGGCCCAGACGTTTCTGCCCCAAAACCCCGTACAAGTAGAAATTATAACGGTGGGATGGTGACAGCCCAGGCACCGTCACCGTGCGAGAACTACCATCCACGAGCAGTGACTCAGGCTGGCCTTGGGCATCCCTGTACTGCACCATGAAGGAGTCAAAGGTGCCCTTGGGGATGCTCCACTCCAGCTGGACGGAGTCGGGGCTGACATGGGAGGCTGTGAGCTCGCCCAGGATGGGCTGCGATGGTGGTTCCTCTTCTTGTGGAGCTGGGTGTGCAATGGAGAGCGCACAAAGCAGGACATAAACATTGAGCCATACCTCCATCCATCAGGAAAACAAACGTTCAACCATGCAATGCTCCCTCCATCTTTCATGTTATCAGTTATCCATCCATCCACTCAACTAATCAGCCTTACAGTTATCAGTTCACTTGAGCATCCACCCACCTGCCCGTCCACACAGCCTTAACACTCTTCTACCCATCAGCCTCCCTACCAACCACACCTGCAGCCTTCTACTCACCATCTCACTCTCCATTCATCCACCTAATCATCCAACCATCAGCCAAATTCCCCAAACAAACATTTTACCAGACATCTACCTACTCTCGTTAAGGCAGCTCTTTGGTCACCCATGTCCAACATCCATTCATTCATCCATGTGTTCATCACTCTCTTAATCTCCCATCAATCCCTTTGTCTCTCTAACCATGCAAACTCCTCTCCCTCCATTTCGACCCCCAAGCAGCCATGCTTCCATCAATCCAGTCAGCCATTTTTCCATCAACTATTTCATCCGTCAGTCCTTGAATTGGTTCCTCTACCCAACCATCCTATCACCATCTTCCATCAAAACACCCATCAATCCTGGCAACCATCTGCTCAATCATCTCACCATCCAAACAACCTATTCAACAATCATACACCATCACAGAAACATTCAAACATCCACCCACCCATCCATCCATCCATCCATCTCCTCACCCAACGAGCCACACACTCGTCCAACCGCCCATAACCCCATCCCTCCCTCCCTCCTTCCCTCCGACCTTCCCTCTCTCCCCTCCCTTACTGCCCTCAACCCTGCCTGCACCCATCCCTCCATCCAACCCCCAATCAACACCCACCAAGAGAACTTCCCAGTTCCCACATGGGCCAACCATCTGCAACAGGCCCTGCCCAAGCTCCTGACACACTCCAAACCCAGGGCCAGCGAGGACACGCATGGTCCCACAGCACCACTCACCTGTGACGGCATCGGTGGAGACGGGGCCCAGGCGTTTCCGACCCCACACCCCGTACAGGTTGAACTTGTAGCGGCGGGATGGTGACAGCCCAGGCACCGTCACCGTGCGTGAACCACCGTCCACGGGCAACACCTGGGGCTGGCCTTGGGCATCCTTGTACTGCACCGTGAAGGAGTCAAAGGTGCCCTCGGGGACGCTCCACTCCAGCTGGACGGATTCAGGGCTGACGTGGGAGGCCGTGAGCTCGCCCAGGATGGGCTGCGATGGTGGCTCCTCCTCTGGCTCGGACGCAGCTGTAACAGAGAGGGCACAATGCAGGGAAGAATCATCTGTCCATCCACTCAACTAATCATCCCTACAACTATGAGTTCACCTGAGCATCCACCCACCTGCTCTTCCACACATTCTTAACACTCTCCTGCCCATCAACCTTCCAGGCGGGCACATCTGCACCCTTCTACTCACCATCTGGCCATCTGTTCTTCCATTCAATCATCCAATCGTTGGCCAAATCACCCAAAGAAACATTTTACCACCACCTGTCTACCATCTTTGGACAGGCTGGATCAATGGGCCGAGGCCAACTGGATGAGGTTTACGAAGGCCAAGTGCCGGGATCCTCCACTTCGGTCACAACAACCCCCTGGCAGTGCTACAGGCTTGGAGCAGAGTGGCTGCCAAGCTGCCCAGTGGAAAAGGACCTGGGGGTGTTGACTGACCACGGGGTGAACATGAGCCAGCAGTGTGCCCAGGTGGCCAAGAAGGCCAACAGCATCCTGGCTTGGATCAGGAATAGTGTGGCCAGCAGGAGCAGGGAGGTGATTGTGCCCCTGCACTCTGCTGTGGCGAGGCCGCGCCTCCACTACTGTGTTCAGTTTTGGGCCCCTCACTCCAAGAAGGACACTGAGGTGCTGGAGCGAGTCCAGAGAAGGGCAACGAAGCTGGTGAAGGGTCTGGAGCACAACTCCTGTGAGGAGTGGCTGAGGGAACTGGGGTTGTTTAGCCTGGAGAAGAGGAGGCTGCGGGGAGACCTGATCGCTCTCTACAGCTGCCTCAAAGGAGGGCATAGTGAGGTGGGTGTTGGTCTCTTCTCCCAAGTAACTAGTGACAGGACGAGAGGAAATGGCCTCATGTTGCATCAGGGGAGGTTTAGATTGGATATTAGGTTCTTCACCGAAAGAGTGGTCAGGCATTGGAACAGGCTGCCCAGAGATGTTGTGGAGTCACTAACCCTGGAGGTGTTCAACAAATGTTTAGAAGTGGCACTTTGGGACGTGGTTTAGTAGGCATGGTGATGTTGGGTTGAGAGTTGGACATGATGATCTAAGAGGCCTTTTCCAACCTTAATGATTCTATGATTCTGTTCTATGCTTCCATCCAGCTGATCAACCATTTTACCGTAAGCCATTTCATCCATCGGTCCTTGATTCCTTTTCCCTACCCAACCATCCTATCACCCGTCTTCCATCAAAAAACCCATTTATCCAGGCAACCAACTGCTCAATCATCTCTCCATCCAATCTACTGGATCAACAACCACTCACCATCACCCAAACATCCATCCATCCATCCATCCATCCATCCATCTCCTCATCCAATGGGCCACACACTCATCAACCACCCATACCCCCATCCCTCCCTCCCTCCCTCTCGCCTTCCCTCTCTCCCCTCCCTTACTGCCCTCAACCCTGCTTGCACCCATCCCTCCATCCAGCCCCCAATCAACACCCACCAAGAGAACTTCCCAGTTCCCACATGGGCCAACCATCTGCAACGGGCCCTGCCCAAGCTCCTGACACACTCCAAACCCAGGGCCAGCGAGGACACGCATGGTCCCACAGCACCACTCACCTGTGACGGCATCGGTGGAGACGGGGCCCAGGCGTTTCCGACCCCACACCCCGTACAGGTTGAACTTGTAGCGGCGGGATGGTGACAGCCCAGGCACCGTCACCGTGCGTGAACCTCCGTCCACGGGCAACACCTGGGGCTGGCCTTGGGCATCCTTGTACTGCACCGTGAAGGAGTCAAAGGTGCCCTCGGGGACGCTCCACTCCAGCTGGACGGAGTCGGGGCTGACATGAGGGGCCGTGAGCTCGCCCAGGATGGGCTGCGATGGTGGCTCCTCTTCTTGTGGAGCTGGGCGTGCAATGCAGAGAGCACAATGCAGGATGGAAACATTGAGCCTTACGTCCATCCGTCAGGAAGACAAACATTCATCCATGCAATGCTCCCTCCGTCTTTCATATTACCACTGGTTCATCCATTCACCCATCCATCCAACCCAGTCAGCACCAAAGAGATGTTCCCACATCCCAGAAGGCATAAAATACCCAGGAGAGACCCTGACCCATATAAAACCCCGTTCAAAAGGAGACATAGAAGAGGCTCACAGAAGCCCTCACCTGTGACGGCATCGGTGGAGACGGGGCCCAGGCGTTTCCGACCCCACACCCCGTACAGGTTGAACTTGTAGCGGCGGGATGGTGACAGCCCAGGCACCGTCACCGTGC
The DNA here is from genome assembly GCF_028858705.1 of Grus americana. Taxonomy (NCBI): domain Eukaryota; kingdom Metazoa; phylum Chordata; class Aves; order Gruiformes; family Gruidae; genus Grus; species Grus americana. The sequence goes on along the minus strand of NC_072883.1, from coordinate 1,936,109 downwards.
GTGAACCACCGTCCACGGGCAACACCTGGGGCTGGCCTTGGGCATCCCTGTACTGCACCGTGAAGGAGTCAAAGGTGCCCTCGGGGACGCTCCACTCCAGCTGGACGGAGTCGGGGCTGACGTGGGAGGCCGTGAGCTCGCCCAGGATGGGCTGCGATGGTGGCTCCTCCTCTGGCTCGGACGCAGCTGTAACAGAGAGGGCACAATGCAGGGAAGAATCATCTGTCCATCCACTCAACTAATCATCCCTACAACTATGAGTTCACCTGAGCATCCGCCCACCTGCTCTTCCACACATTCTTAACACTCTCCTGCCCATCAACCTTCCAGGCGGGCACATCTGCACCCTTCTACTCACCATCTGGCCATCTGTTCTTCCATTCAATCATCCAATCGTTGGCCAAATCACCCAAAGAAACATTTTACCACCACCTGTCTACCATCTTTGGACAGGCTGGATCAATGGGCCGAGGCCAACTGGATGAGGTTTACGAAGGCCAAGTGCCGGGATCCTCCACTTCGGTCACAACAACCCCCTGGCAGTGCTACAGGCTTGGAGCAGAGTGGCTGCCAAGCTGCCCAGTGGAAAAGGACCTGGGGGTGTTGACTGACCACGGGGTGAACATGAGCCAGCAGTGTGCCCAGGTGGCCAAGAAGGCCAACAGCATCCTGGCTTGGATCAGGAATAGTGTGGCCAGCAGGAGCAGGGAGGTGATTGTGCCCCTGCACTCTGCTGTGGCGAGGCCGCGCCTCCACTACTGTGTTCAGTTTGGGGCCCCTCACTCCAAGAAGGACACTGAGGTGCTGGAGCGAGTCCAGAGAAGGGCAACGAAGCTGGTGAAGGGTCTGGAGCACAACTCCTGTGAGGAGTGGCTGAGGGAACTGGGGTTGTTTAGCCTGGAGAAGAGGAGGCTGCGGGGAGACCTGATCGCTCTCTACAGCTGCCTCAAAGGAGGGCATAGTGAGGTGGGTGTTGGTCTCTTCTCCCAAGTAACTAGTGACAGGACGAGAGGAAATGGCCTCATGTTGCATCAGGGGAGGTTTAGATTGGATATTAGGTTCTTCACCGAAAGAGTGGTCAGGCATTGGAACAGGCTGCCCAGAGATGTTGTGGAGTCACTAACCCTGGAGGTGTTCAACAAATGTTTAGAAGTGGCACTTTGGGACGTGGTTTAGTAGGCATGGTGATGTTGGGTTGAGAGTTGGACATGATGATCTAAGAGGCCTTTTCCAACCTTAATGATTCTATGATTCTGTTCTATGCTTCCATCCAGCTGATCAACCATTTTACCGTAAGCCATTTCATCCATCGGTCCTTGATTCCTTTTCCCTACCCAACCATCCTATCACCCGTCTTCCATCAAAAAACCCATTTATCCAGGCAACCAACTGCTCAATCATCTCTCCATCCAATCTACTGGATCAACAACCACTCACCATCACCCAAACATCCATCCATCCATCCATCTCCTCATCCAATGGGCCACACACTCATCAACCACCCATACCCCCATCCCTCCCTCCCTCCCTCTCGCCTTCCCTCTCTCCCCTCCCTTACTGCCCTCAACCCTGCTTGCACCCATCCCTCCATCCAGCCCCCAATCAACACCCACCAAGAGAACTTCCCAGTTCCCACATGGGCCAACCATCTGCAACGGGCCCTGCCCAAGCTCCTGACACACTCCAAACCCAGGGCCAGCGAGGACACGCATGGTCCCACAGCACCACTCACCTGTGACGGCATCGGTGGAGACGGGGCCCAGGCGTTTCCGACCCCACACCCCGTACAGGTTGAACTTGTAGCGGCGGGATGGTGACAGCCCAGGCACCGTCACCGTGCGTGAACCACCGTCCACGGGCAACACCTGGGGCTGGCCTTGGGCATCCTTGTACTGCACCGTGAAGGAGTCAAAGGTGCCCTCGGGGACGCTCCACTCCAGCTGGACGGAGTCGGGGCTGACATGAGGGGCCGTGAGCTCGCCCAGGATGGGCTGCGATGGTGGCTCCTCTTCTTGTGGAGCTGGGCGTGCAATGCAGAGAGCACAATGCAGGATGGAAACATTGAGCCTTACGTCCATCCGTCAGGAAGACAAACATTCATCCATGCAATGCTCCCTCCGTCTTTCATATTACCACTGGTTCATCCATTCACCCATCCATCCAACCCAGTCAGCACCAAAGAGATGTTCCCACATCCCAGAAGGCATAAAATACCCAGGAGAGACCCTGACCCATATAAAACCCCGTTCAAAAGGAGACATAGAAGAGGCTCACAGAAGCCCTCACCTGTGACGGCATCGGTGGAGACGGGGCCCAGGCGTTTCCGACCCCACACCCCGTACAGGTTGAACTTGTAGCGGCGGGATGGTGACAGCCCAGGCACCGTCACCGTGCGTGAACCACCGTCCACGGGCAACACCTGGGGCTGGCCTTGGGCATCCCTGTACTGCACCGTGAAGGAGTCAAAGGTGCCCTCGGGGACGCTCCACTCCAGCTGGACGGAGTCGGGGCTGACGTGGGAGGCCGTGAGCTCGCCCAGGATGGGCTGCGATGGTGGCTCCTCCTCTGGCTCGGACGCAGCTGTAACAGAGAGGGCACAATGCAGGGAAGAATCATCTGTCCATCCACTCAACTAATCATCCCTACAACTATGAGTTCACCTGAGCATCCGCCCACCTGCTCTTCCACACATTCTTAACACTCTCCTGCCCATCAACCTTCCAGGCGGGCACATCTGCACCCTTCTACTCACCATCTGGCCATCTGTTCTTCCATTCAATCATCCAATCGTTGGCCAAATCACCCAAAGAAACATTTTACCACCACCTGTCTACCATCTTTGGACAGGCTGGATCAATGGGCCGAGGCCAACTGGATGAGGTTTACGAAGGCCAAGTGCCGGGATCCTCCACTTCGGTCACAACAACCCCCTGGCAGTGCTACAGGCTTGGAGCAGAGTGGCTGCCAAGCTGCCCAGTGGAAAAGGACCTGGGGGTGTTGACTGACCACGGGGTGAACATGAGCCAGCAGTGTGCCCAGGTGGCCGAGGCGGCCAACAGCATCCTGGCTTGTGTCAGGAATAGTGTGGCCAGCAGGAGCAGGGACGTGGTTGTGCCCCTGCACTCTGCTGTGGCGAGGCCGCGCCTCCACTACTGTGTTCAGTTTGGGGCCCCTCACTCCAAGAAGGACACTGAGGTGCTGGAGCGAGTCCAGAGAAGGGCAACGAAGCTGGTGAAGGGTCTGGAGCACAACTCCTGTGAGGAGTGGCTGAGGGAACTGGGGTTGTTTAGCCTGGAGAAGAGGAGGCTGCGGGGAGACCTGATCGCTCTCTACAGCTGCCTCAAAGGAGGGCATAGTGAGGTGGGTGTTGGTCTCTTCTCCCAAGTAACTAGTGACAGGACGAGAGGAAATGGCCTCATGTTGCATCAGGGGAGGTTTAGATTGGATATTAGGTTCTTCACCGAAAGAGTGGTCAGGCATTGGAACAGGCTGCCCAGAGATGTTGTGGAGTCACTAACCCTGGAGGTGTTCAACAAATGTTTAGAAGTGGCACTTTGGGACGTGGTTTAGTAGGCATGGTGATGTTGGGTTGAGAGTTGGACATGATGATCTAAGAGGCCTTTTCCAACCTTAATGATTCTATGATTCTGTTCTATGCTTCCATCCAGCTGATCAACCATTTTACCGTAAGCCATTTCATCCATCGGTCCTTGATTCCTTTTCCCTACCCAACCATCCTATCACCCGTCTTCCATCAAAAAACCCATTTATCCAGGCAACCAACTGCTCAATCATCTCTCCATCCAATCTACTGGTTCAACAACCACTCACCATCACCCAAACACCCATCCATCCATCCATCCATCCATCTCCTCATCCAATGGGCCACACACTCATCAACCACCCATACCCCCATCCCTCCCTCCCTCCCTCCCTCTCGCCTTCCCTCTCTCCCCTCCCTTACTGCCCTCAACCCTGCTTGCACCCATCCCTCCATCCAGCCCCCAATCAACACCCACCAAGAGAACTTCCCAGTTCCCACATGGGCCAACCATCTGCAACGGGCCCTGCCCAAGCTCCTGACACACTCCAAACCCAGGGCCAGCGAGGACACACATGGTCCCACAGCACCACTCACCTGTGACGGCATCGGTGGAGACGGGGCCCAGGCGTTTCCGACCCCACACCCCGTACAGGTTGAACTTGTAGCGGCGGGATGGTGACAGCCCAGGCACCGTCACCGTGCGTGAACCTCCGTCCACGGGCAACACCTGGGGCTGGCCTTGGGCATCCTTGTACTGCACCGTGAAGGAGTCAAAGGTGCCCTCGGGGACGCTCCACTCCAGCTGGACGGAGTCGGGGCTGACATGAGGGGCCGTGAGCTCGCCCAGGATGGGCTGCGATGGTGGCTCCTCTTCTTGTGGAGCTGGGCGTGCAATGCAGAGAGCACAATGCAGGATGGAAACATTGAGCCTTACGTCCATCCGTCAGGAAGACAAACATTCATCCATGCAATGCTCCCTCCGTCTTTCATATTACCACTGGTTCATCCATTCACCCATCCATCCAACCCAGTCAGCACCAAAGAGATGTTCCCACATCCCAGAAGGCATAAAATACCCAGGAGAGACCCTGACCCATATAAAACCCCGTTCAAAAGGAGACATAGAAGAGGCTCACAGAAGCCCTCACCTGTGACGGCATCGGTGGAGACGGGGCCCAGGCGTTTCCGACCCCACACCCCGTACAGGTTGAACTTGTAGCGGCGGGATGGTGACAGCCCAGGCACCGTCACCGTGCGTGAACCACCGTCCACGGGCAACACCTGGGGCTGGCCTTGGGCATCCCTGTACTGCACCGTGAAGGAGTCAAAGGTGCCCTCGGGGACGCTCCACTCCAGCTGGACGGAGTCGGGGCTGACGTGGGAGGCCGTGAGCTCGCCCAGGATGGGCTGCGATGGTGGCTCCTCCTCTGGCTCGGACGCAGCTGTAACAGAGAGGGCACAATGCAGGGAAGAATCATCTGTCCATCCACTCAACTAATCATCCCTACAACTATGAGTTCACCTGAGCATCCGCCCACCTGCTCTTCCACACATTCTTAACACTCTCCTGCCCATCAACCTTCCAGGCGGGCACATCTGCACCCTTCTACTCACCATCTGGCCATCTGTTCTTCCATTCAATCATCCAATCGTTGGCCAAATCACCCAAAGAAACATTTTACCACCACCTGTCTACCATCTTTGGACAGGCTGGATCAATGGGCCGAGGCCAACTGGATGAGGTTTACGAAGGCCAAGTGCCGGGATCCTCCACTTCGGTCACAACAACCCCCTGGCAGTGCTACAGGCTTGGAGCAGAGTGGCTGCCAAGCTGCCCAGTGGAAAAGGACCTGGGGGTGTTGACTGACCACGGGGTGAACATGAGCCAGCAGTGTGCCCAGGTGGCCGAGGCGGCCAACAGCATCCTGGCTTGTGTCAGGAATAGTGTGGCCAGCAGGAGCAGGGACGTGGTTGTGCCCCTGCACTCTGCTGTGGCGAGGCCGCGCCTCCACTACTGTGTTCAGTTTGGGGCCCCTCACTCCAAGAAGGACACTGAGGTGCTGGAGCGAGTCCAGAGAAGGGCAACGAAGCTGGTGAAGGGTCTGGAGCACAACTCCTGTGAGGAGTGGCTGAGGGAACTGGGGTTGTTTAGCCTGGAGAAGAGGAGGCTGCGGGGAGACCTGATCGCTCTCTACAGCTGCCTCAAAGGAGGGCATAGTGAGGTGGGTGTTGGTCTCTTCTCCCAAGTAACTAGTGACAGGACGAGAGGAAATGGCCTCATGTTGCATCAGGGGAGGTTTAGATTGGATATTAGGTTCTTCACCGAAAGAGTGGTCAGGCATTGGAACAGGCTGCCCAGAGATGTTGTGGAGTCACTAACCCTGGAGGTGTTCAACAAATGTTTAGAAGTGGCACTTTGGGACGTGGTTTAGTAGGCATGGTGATGTTGGGTTGAGAGTTGGACATGATGATCTAAGAGGCCTTTTCCAACCTTAATGATTCTATGATTCTGTTCTATGCTTCCATCCAGCTGATCAACCATTTTACCGTAAGCCATTTCATCCATCGGTCCTTGATTCCTTTTCCCTACCCAACCATCCTATCACCCGTCTTCCATCAAAAAACCCATTTATCCAGGCAACCAACTGCTCAATCATCTCTCCATCCAATCTACTGGTTCAACAACCACTCACCATCACCCAAACACCCATCCATCCATCCATCCATCCATCTCCTCATCCAATGGGCCACACACTCATCAACCACCCATACCCCCATCCCTCCCTCCCTCCCTCCCTCTCGCCTTCCCTCTCTCCCCTCCCTTACTGCCCTCAACCCTGCTTGCACCCATCCCTCCATCCAGCCCCCAATCAACACCCACCAAGAGAACTTCCCAGTTCCCACATGGGCCAACCATCTGCAACGGGCCCTGCCCAAGCTCCTGACACACTCCAAACCCAGGGCCAGCGAGGACACACATGGTCCCACAGCACCACTCACCTGTGACGGCATCGGTGGAGACGGGGCCCAGGCGTTTCCGACCCCACACCCCGTACAGGTTGAACTTGTAGCGGCGGGATGGTGACAGCCCAGGCACCGTCACCGTGCGTGAACCTCCGTCCACGGGCAACACCTGGGGCTGGCCTTGGGCATCCTTGTACTGCACCGTGAAGGAGTCAAAGGTGCCCTCGGGGACGCTCCACTCCAGCTGGACGGAGTCGGGGCTGACATGAGGGGCCGTGAGCTCGCCCAGGATGGGCTGCGATGGTGGCTCCTCTTCTTGTGGAGCTGGGCGTGCAATGCAGAGAGCACAATGCAGGATGGAAACATTGAGCCTTACGTCCATCCGTCAGGAAGACAAACATTCATCCATGCAATGCTCCCTCCGTCTTTCATATTACCACTGGTTCATCCATTCACCCATCCATCCAACCCAGTCAGCACCAAAGAGATGTTCCCACATCCCAGAAGGCATAAAATACCCAGGAGAGACCCTGACCCATATAAAACCCCGTTCAAAAGGAGACATAGAAGAGGCTCACAGAAGCCCTCACCTGTGACGGCATCGGTGGAGACGGGGCCCAGGCGTTTCCGACCCCACACCCCGTACAGGTTGAACTTGTAGCGGCGGGATGGTGACAGCCCAGGCACCGTCACCGTGCGTGAACCACCGTCCACGGGCAACACCTGGGGCTGGCCTTGGGCATCCCTGTACTGCACCGTGAAGGAGTCAAAGGTGCCCTCGGGGACGCTCCACTCCAGCTGGACGGAGTCGGGGCTGACGTGGGAGGCCGTGAGCTCGCCCAGGATGGGCTGCGATGGTGGCTCCTCCTCTGGCTCGGACGCAGCTGTAACAGAGAGGGCACAATGCAGGGAAGAATCATCTGTCCATCCACTCAACTAATCATCCCTACAACTATGAGTTCACCTGAGCATCCGCCCACCTGCTCTTCCACACATTCTTAACACTCTCCTGCCCATCAACCTTCCAGGCGGGCACATCTGCACCCTTCTACTCACCATCTGGCCATCTGTTCTTCCATTCAATCATCCAATCGTTGGCCAAATCACCCAAAGAAACATTTTACCACCACCTGTCTACCATCTTTGGACAGGCTGGATCAATGGGCCGAGGCCAACTGGATGAGGTTTACGAAGGCCAAGTGCCGGGATCCTCCACTTCGGTCACAACAACCCCCTGGCAGTGCTACAGGCTTGGAGCAGAGTGGCTGCCAAGCTGCCCAGTGGAAAAGGACCTGGGGGTGTTGACTGACCACGGGGTGAACATGAGCCAGCAGTGTGCCCAGGTGGCCGAGGCGGCCAACAGCATCCTGGCTTGTGTCAGGAATAGCGTGGCCAGCAGGAGCAGGGACGTGGTTGTGCCCCTGCACTCTGCTGTGGCGAGGCCGCGCCTCCACTACTGTGTTCAGTTTGGGGCCCCTCACTCCAAGAAGGACACTGAGGTGCTGGAGCGAGTCCAGAGAAGGGCAACGAAGCTGGTGAAGGGTCTGGAGCACAACTCCTGTGAGGAGTGGCTGAGGGAACTGGGGTTGTTTAGCCTGGAGAAGAGGAGGCTGCGGGGAGACCTGATCGCTCTCTACAGCTGCCTCAAAGGAGGGCATAGTGAGGTGGGTGTTGGTCTCTTCTCCCAAGTAACTAGTGACAGGACGAGAGGAAATGGCCTCATGTTGCATCAGGGGAGGTTTAGATTGGATATTAGGTTCTTCACCGAAAGAGTGGTCAGGCATTGGAACAGGCTGCCCAGAGATGTTGTGGAGTCACTAACCCTGGAGGTGTTCAACAAATGTTTAGAAGTGGCACTTTGGGACGTGGTTTAGTAGGCATGGTGATGTTGGGTTGAGAGTTGGACATGATGATCTAAGAGGCCTTTTCCAACCTTAATGATTCTATGATTCTGTTCTATGCTTCCATCCAGCTGATCAACCATTTTACCGTAAGCCATTTCATCCATCGGTCCTTGATTCCTTTTCCCTACCCAACCATCCTATCACCCGTCTTCCATCAAAAAACCCATTTATCCAGGCAACCAACTGCTCAATCATCTCTCCATCCAATCTACTGGTTCAACAACCACTCACCATCACCCAAACACCCATCCATCCATCCATCCATCCATCCATCTCCTCATCCAATGGGCCACACACTCATCAACCACCCATACCCCCATCCCTCCCTCCCTCCCTCCCTCTCGCCTTCCCTCTCTCCCCTCCCTTACTGCCCTCAACCCTGCTTGCACCCATCCCTCCATCCAGCCCCCAATCAACACCCACCAAGAGAACTTCCCAGTTCCCACATGGGCCAACCATCTGCAACGGGCCCTGCCCAAGCTCCTGACACACTCCAAACCCAGGGCCAGCGAGGACACACATGGTCCCACAGCACCACTCACCTGTGACGGCATCGGTGGAGACGGGGCCCAGGCGTTTCCGACCCCACACCCCGTACAGGTTGAACTTGTAGCGGCGGGATGGTGACAGCCCAGGCACCGTCACCGTGCGTGAACCTCCGTCCACGGGCAACACCTGGGGCTGGCCTTGGGCATCCTTGTACTGCACCGTGAAGGAGTCAAAGGTGCCCTCGGGGACGCTCCACTCCAGCTGGACGGAGTCGGGGCTGACGTGGGAGGCCGTGAGCTCGCCCAGGATGGGCTGCGATGGTGGCTCCTCCTCTGGCTCGGACGCAGCTGTAACAGAGAGGGCACAATGCAGGGAAGAATCATCTGTCCATCCACTCAACTAATCATCCCTACAACTATGAGTTCACCTGAGCATCCGCCCACCTGCTCTTCCACACATTCTTAACACTCTCCTGCCCATCAACCTTCCAGGCGGGCACATCTGCACCCTTCTACTCACCATCTGGCCATCTGTTCTTCCATTCAATCATCCAATCGTTGGCCAAATCACCCAAAGAAACATTTTACCACCACCTGTCTACCATCTTTGGACAGGCTGGATCAATGGGCCGAGGCCAACTGGATGAGGTTTACGAAGGCCAAGTGCCGGGATCCTCCACTTCGGTCACAACAACCCCCTGGCAGTGCTACAGGCTTGGAGCAGAGTGGCTGCCAAGCTGCCCAGTGGAAAAGGACCTGGGGGTGTTGACTGACCACGGGGTGAACATGAGCCAGCAGTGTGCCCAGGTGGCCGAGGCGGCCAACAGCATCCTGGCTTGTGTCAGGAATAGCGTGGCCAGCAGGAGCAGGGACGTGGTTGTGCCCCTGCACTCTGCTGTGGCGAGGCCGCGCCTCCACTACTGTGTTCAGTTTGGGGCCCCTCACTCCAAGAAGGACACTGAGGTGCTGGAGCGAGTCCAGAGAAGGGCAACGAAGCTGGTGAAGGGTCTGGAGCACAACTCCTGTGAGGAGTGGCTGAGGGAACTGGGGTTGTTTAGCCTGGAGAAGAGGAGGCTGCGGGGAGACCTGATCGCTCTCTACAGCTGCCTCAAAGGAGGGCATAGTGAGGTGGGTGTTGGTCTCTTCTCCCAAGTAACTAGTGACAGGACGAGAGGAAATGGCCTCATGTTGCACCAGGGGAGGTTTAGATTGGATATTAGGTTCTTCACCGAAAGAGTGGTCAGGCATTGGAACAGGCTGCCCAGAGATGTTGTGGAGTCACTAACCCTGGAGGTGTTCAACAAATGTTTAGAAGTGGCACTTTGGGACGTGGTTTAGTAGGCATGGTGATGTTGGGTTGAGAGTTGGACATGATGATCTAAGAGGCCTTTTCCAACCTTAATGATTCTATGATTCTGTTCTATGCTTCCATCCAGCTGATCAACCATTTTACCGTAAGCCATTTCATCCATCGGTCCTTGATTCCTTTTCCCTACCCAACCATCCTATCACCCGTCTTCCATCAAAAAACCCATTTATCCAGGCAACCAACTGCTCAATCATCTCTCCATCCAATCTACTGGTTCAACAACCACTCACCATCACCCAAACATCCATCCATCCATCCATCCATCCATCTCCTCATCCAATGGGCCACACACTCATCAACCACCCATACCCCCATCCCTCCCTCCCTCCCTCCCTCTCGCCTTCCCTCTCTCCCCTCCCTTACTGCCCTCAACCCTGCTTGCACCCATCCCTCCATCCAGCCCCCAATCAACACCCACCAAGAGAACTTCCCAGTTCCCACATGGGCCAACCATCTGCAACGGGCCCTGCCCAAGCTCCTGACACACTCCAAACCCAGGGCCAGCGAGGACACGCATGGTCCCACAGCACCACTCACCTGTGACGGCATCGGTGGAGACGGGGCCCAGGCGTTTCCGACCCCACACCCCGTACAGGTTGAACTTGTAGCGGCGGGATGGTGACAGCCCAGGCACCGTCACCGTGCGTGAACCACCGTCCACGGGCAACACCTGGGGCTGGCCTTGGGCATCCCTGTACTGCACCGTGAAGGAGTCAAAGGTGCCCTCGGGGACGCTCCACTCCAGCTGGACGGAGTCGGGGCTGACGTGGGAGGCCGTGAGCTCGCCCAGGATGGGCTGCGATGGTGGCTCCTCCTCTGGCTCGGACGCAGCTGTAACAGAGAGGGCACAATGCAGGGAAGAATCATCTGTCCATCCACTCAACTAATCATCCCTACAACTATGAGTTCACCTGAGCATCCGCCCACCTGCTCTTCCACACATTCTTAACACTCTCCTGCCCATCAACCTTCCAGGCGGGCACATCTGCACCCTTCTACTCACCATCTGGCCATCTGTTCTTCCATTCAATCATCCAATCGTTGGCCAAATCACCCAAAGAAACATTTTACCACCACCTGTCTACCATCTTTGGACAGGCTGGATCAATGGGCCGAGGCCAACTGGATGAGGTTTACGAAGGCCAAGTGCCGGGATCCTCCACTTCGGTCACAACAACCCCCTGGCAGTGCTACAGGCTTGGAGCAGAGTGGCTGCCAAGCTGCCCAGTGGAAAAGGACCTGGGGGTGTTGACTGACCACGGGGTGAACATGAGCCAGCAGTGTGCCCAGGTGGCCGAGGCGGCCAACAGCATCCTGGCTTGTGTCAGGAATAGCGTGGCCAGCAGGAGCAGGGACGTGGTTGTGCCCCTGCACTCTGCTGTGGCGAGGCCGCGCCTCCACTACTGTGTTCAGTTTGGGGCCCCTCACTCCAAGAAGGACACTGAGGTGCTGGAGCGAGTCCAGAGAAGGGCAACGAAGCTGGTGAAGGGTCTGGAGCACAACTCCTGTGAGGAGTGGCTGAGGGAACTGGGGTTGTTTAGCCTGGAGAAGAGGAGGCTGCGGGGAGACCTGATCGCTCTCTACAGCTGCCTCAAAGGAGGGCATAGTGAGGTGGGTGTTGGTCTCTTCTCCCAAGTAACTAGTGACAGGACGAGAGGAAATGGCCTCATGTTGCACCAGGGGAGGTTTAGATTGGATATTAGGTTCTTCACCGAAAGAGTGGTCAGGCATTGGAACAGGCTGCCCAGAGATGTTGTGGAGTCACTAACCCTGGAGGTGTTCAACAAATGTTTAGAAGTGGCACTTTGGGACGTGGTTTAGTAGGCATGGTGATGTTGGGTTGAGAGTTGGACATGATGATCTAAGAGGCCTTTTCCAACCTTAATGATTCTATGATTCTGTTCTATGCTTCCATCCAGCTGATCAACCATTTTACCGTAAGCCATTTCATCCATCGGTCCTTGATTCCTTTTCCCTACCCAACCATCCTATCACCCGTCTTCCATCAAAAAACCCATTTATCCAGGCAACCAACTGCTCAATCATCTCTCCATCCAATCTACTGGTTCAACAACCACTCACCATCACCCAAACATCCATCCATCCATCCATCCATCCATCTCCTCATCCAATGGGCCACACACTCATCAACCACCCATACCCCCATCCCTCCCTCCCTCCCTCCCTCTCGCCTTCCCTCTCTCCCCTCCCTTACTGCCCTCAACCCTGCTTGCACCCATCCCTCCATCCAGCCCCCAATCAACACCCACCAAGAGAACTTCCCAGTTCCCACATGGGCCAACCATCTGCAACGGGCCCTGCCCAAGCTCCTGACACACTCCAAACCCAGGGCCAGCGAGGACACGCATGGTCCCACAGCACCACTCACCTGTGACGGCATCGGTGGAGACGGGGCCCAGGCGTTTCCGACCCCACACCCCGTACAGGTTGAACTTGTAGCGGCGGGATGGTGACAGCCCAGGCACCGTCACCGTGCGTGAACCTCCGTCCACGGGCAACACCTGGGGCTGGCCTTGGGCATCCTTGTACTGCACCGTGAAGGAGTCAAAGGTGCCCTCGGGGACGCTCCACTCCAGCTGGACGGAGTCGGGGCTGACATGAGGGGCCGTGAGCTCGCCCAGGATGGGCTGCGATGGTGGCTCCTCTTCTTGTGGAGCTGGGCGTGCAATGCAGAGAGCACAATGCAGGATGGAAACATTGAGCCTTACGTCCATCCGTCAGGAAGACAAACATTCATCCATGCAATGCTCCCTCCGTCTTTCATATTACCACTGGTTCATCCATTCACCCATCCATCCAACCCAGTCAGCACCAAAGAGATGTTCCCACATCCCAGAAGGCATAAAATACCCAGGAGAGACCCTGACCCATATAAAACCCCGTTCAAAAGGAGACATAGAAGAGGCTCACAGAAGCCCTCACCTGTGACGGCATCGGTGGAGACGGGGCCCAGGCGTTTCCGACCCCACACCCCGTACAGGTTGAACTTGTAGCGGCGGGATGGTGACAGCCCAGGCACCGTCACCGTGCGTGAACCACCGTCCACGGGCAACACCTGGGGCTGGCCTTGGGCATCCCTGTACTGCACCGTGAAGGAGTCAAAGGTGCCCTCGGGGACGCTCCACTCCAGCTGGACGGAGTCGGGGCTGACGTGGGAGGCCGTGAGCTCGCCCAGGATGGGCTGCGATGGTGGCTCCTCCTCTGGCTCGGACGCAGCTGTAACAGAGAGGGCACAATGCAGGGAAGAATCATCTGTCCATCCACTCAACTAATCATCCCTACAACTATGAGTTCACCTGAGCATCCGCCCACCTGCTCTTCCACACATTCTTAACACTCTCCTGCCCATCAACCTTCCAGGCGGGCACATCTGCACCCTTCTACTCACCATCTGGCCATCTGTTCTTCCATTCAATCATCCAATCGTTGGCCAAATCACCCAAAGAAACATTTTACCACCACCTGTCTACCATCTTTGGACAGGCTGGATCAATGGGCCGAGGCCAACTGGATGAGGTTTACGAAGGCCAAGTGCCGGGATCCTCCACTTCGGTCACAACAACCCCCTGGCAGTGCTACAGGCTTGGAGCAGAGTGGCTGCCAAGCTGCCCAGTGGAAAAGGACCTGGGGGTGTTGACTGACCACGGGGTGAACATGAGCCAGCAGTGTGCCCAGGTGGCCGAGGCGGCCAACAGCATCCTGGCTTGTGTCAGGAATAGCGTGGCCAGCAGGAGCAGGGACGTGGTTGTGCCCCTGCACTCTGCTGTGGCGAGGCCGCGCCTCCACTACTGTGTTCAGTTTGGGGCCCCTCACTCCAAGAAGGACACTGAGGTGCTGGAGCGAGTCCAGAGAAGGGCAACGAAGCTGGTGAAGGGTCTGGAGCACAACTCCTGTGAGGAGTGGCTGAGGGAACTGGGGTTGTTTAGCCTGGAGAAGAGGAGGCTGCGGGGAGACCTGATCGCTCTCTACAGCTGCCTCAAAGGAGGGCATAGTGAGGTGGGTGTTGGTCTCTTCTCCCAAGTAACTAGTGACAGGACGAGAGGAAATGGCCTCATGTTGCACCAGGGGAGGTTTAGATTGGATATTAGGTTCTTCACCGAAAGAGTGGTCAGGCATTGGAACAGGCTGCCCAGAGATGTTGTGGAGTCACTAACCCTGGAGGTGTTCAACAAATGTTTAGAAGTGGCACTTTGGGACGTGGTTTAGTAGGCATGGTGATGTTGGGTTGAGAGTTGGACATGATGATCTAAGAGGCCTTTTCCAACCTTAATGATTCTATGATTCTGTTCTATGCTTCCATCCAGCTGATCAACCATTTTACCGTAAGCCATTTCATCCATCGGTCCTTGATTCCTTTTCCCTACCCAACCATCCTATCACCCGTCTTCCATCAAAAAACCCATTTATCCAGGCAACCAACTGCTCAATCATCTCTCCATCCAATCTACTGGTTCAACAACCACTCACCATCACCCAAACATCCATCCATCCATCCATCCATCCATCCATCCATCTCCTCATCCAATGGGCCACACACTCATCAACCACCCATACCCCCATCCCTCCCTCCCTCCCTCTCGCCTTCCCTCTCTCCCCTCCCTTACTGCCCTCAACCCTGCTTGCACCCATCCCTCCATCCAGCCCCCAATCAACACCCACCAAGAGAACTTCCCAGTTCCCACATGGGCCAACCATCTGCAACGGGCCCTGCCCAAGCTCCTGACACACTCCAAACCCAGGGCCAGTGAGGACACGCATGGTCCCACAGCACCACTCACCTGTGACGGCATCGGTGGAGACGGGGCCCAGGCGTTTCCGACCCCACACCCCGTACAGGTTGAACTTGTAGCGGCGGGATGGTGACAGCCCAGGCACCGTCACCGTGCGTGAACCTCCGTCCACGGGCAACACCTGGGGCTGGCCTTGGGCATCCTTGTACTGCACCGTGAAGGAGTCAAAGGTGCCCTCGGGGACGCTCCACTCCAGCTGGACGGAGTCGGGGCTGACATGAGGGGCCGTGAGCTCGCCCAGGATGGGCTGCGATGGTGGCTCCTCTTCTTGTGGAGCTGGGCGTGCAATGCAGAGAGCACAATGCAGGATGGAAACATTGAGCCTTACGTCCATCCGTCAGGAAGACAAACATTCATCCATGCAATGCTCCCTCCGTCTTTCATATTACCACTGGTTCATCCATTCACCCATCCATCCAACCCAGTCAGCACCAAAGAGATGTTCCCACATCCCAGAAGGCATAAAATACCCAGGAGAGACCCTGACCCATATAAAACCCCGTTCAAAAGGAGACATAGAAGAGGCTCACAGAAGCCCTCACCTGTGACGGCATCGGTGGAGACGGGGCCCAGGCGTTTCCGACCCCACACCCCGTACAGGTTGAACTTGTAGCGGCGGGATGGTGACAGCCCAGGCACCGTCACCGTGCGTGAACCACCGTCCACGGGCAACACCTGGGGCTGGCCTTGGGCATCCCTGTACTGCACCGTGAAGGAGTCAAAGGTGCCCTCGGGGACGCTCCACTCCAGCTGGACGGAGTCGGGGCTGACGTGGGAGGCCGTGAGCTCGCCCAGGATGGGCTGCGATGGTGGCTCCTCCTCTGGCTCGGACGCAGCTGTAACAGAGAGGGCACAATGCAGGGAAGAATCATCTGTCCATCCACTCAACTAATCATCCCTACAACTATGAGTTCACCTGAGCATCCACCCACCTGCTCTTCCACACATTCTTAACACTCTCCTGCCCATCAACCTTCCAGGCGGGCACATCTGCACCCTTCTACTCACCATCTGGCCATCTGTTCTTCCATTCAATCATCCAATCGTTGGCCAAATCACCCAAAGAAACATTTTACCACCACCTGTCTACCATCTTTGGACAGGCTGGATCAATGGGCCGAGGCCAACTGGATGAGGTTTACGAAGGCCAAGTGCCGGGATCCTCCACTTCGGTCACAACAACCCCCTGGCAGTGCTACAGGCTTGGAGCAGAGTGGCTGCCAAGCTGCCCAGTGGAAAAGGACCTGGGGGTGTTGACTGACCACGGGGTGAACATGAGCCAGCAGTGTGCCCAGGTGGCCGAGGCGGCCAACAGCATCCTGGCTTGTGTCAGGAATAGTGTGGCCAGCAGGAGCAGGGACGTGGTTGTGCCCCTGCACTCTGCTGTGGCGAGGCCGCGCCTCCACTACTGTGTTCAGTTTGGGGCCCCTCACTCCAAGAAGGACACTGAGGTGCTGGAGCGAGTCCAGAGAAGGGCAACGAAGCTGGTGAAGGGTCTGGAGCACAACTCCTGTGAGGAGTGGCTGAGGGAACTGGGGTTGTTTAGCCTGGAGAAGAGGAGGCTGCGGGGAGACCTGATCGCTCTCTACAGCTGCCTCAAAGGAGGGCATAGTGAGGTGGGTGTTGGTCTCTTCTCCCAAGTAACTAGTGACAGGACGAGAGGAAATGGCCTCATGTTGCATCAGGGGAGGTTTAGATTGGATATTAGGTTCTTCACCGAAAGAGTGGTCAGGCATTGGAACAGGCTGCCCAGAGATGTTGTGGAGTCACTAACCCTGGAGGTGTTCAACAAATGTTTAGAAGTGGCACTTTGGGACGTGGTTTAGTAGGCATGGTGATGTTGGGTTGAGAGTTGGACATGATGATCTAAGAGGCCTTTTCCAACCTTAATGATTCTATGATTCTGTTCTATGCTTCCATCCAGCTGATCAACCATTTTACCGTAAGCCATTTCATCCATCGGTCCTTGATTCCTTTTCCCTACCCAACCATCCTATCACCCGTCTTCCATCAAAAAACCCATTTATCCAGGCAACCAACTGCTCAATCATCTCTCCATCCAATCTACTGGATCAACAACCACTCACCATCACCCAAACATCCATCCATCCATCCATCCATCCATCTCCTCATCCAATGGGCCACACACTCATCAACCACCCATACCCCCATCCCTCCCTCCCTCCCTCTCGCCTTCCCTCTCTCCCCTCCCTTACTGCCCTCAACCCTGCTTGCACCCATCCCTCCATCCAGCCCCCAATCAACACCCACCAAGAGAACTTCCCAGTTCCCACATGGGCCAACCATCTGCAACGGGCCCTGCCCAAGCTCCTGACACACTCCAAACCCAGGGCCAGCGAGGACACACATGGTCCCACAGCACCACTCACCTGTGACCGCATCGGTGGAGACGGGGCCCAGGCGTTTCCGACCCCACACCCCGTACAGGTTGAACTTGTAGCGGCGGGATGGTGACAGCCCAGGCACCGTCACCGTGCGTGAACCTCCGTCCACGGGCAACACCTGGGGCTGGCCTTGGGCATCCTTGTACTGCACCGTGAAGGAGTCAAAGGTGCCCTCGGGGACGCTCCACTCCAGCTGGACGGAGTCGGGGCTGACATGAGGGGCCGTGAGCTCGCCCAGGATGGGCTGCGATGGTGGCTCCTCTTCTTGTGGAGCTGGGCGTGCAATGCAGAGAGCACAATGCAGGATGGAAACATTGAGCCTTACGTCCATCCGTCAGGAAGACAAACATTCATCCATGCAATGCTCCCTCCGTCTTTCATATTACCACTGGTTCATCCATTCACCCATCCATCCAACCCAGTCAGCACCAAAGAGATGTTCCCACATCCCAGAAGGCATAAAATACCCAGGAGAGACCCTGACCCATATAAAACCCCGTTCAAAAGGAGACATAGAAGAGGCTCACAGAAGCCCTCACCTGTGACGGCATCGGTGGAGACGGGGCCCAGGCGTTTCCGACCCCACACCCCGTACAGGTTGAACTTGTAGCGGCGGGATGGTGACAGCCCAGGCACCGTCACCGTGCGTGAACCACCGTCCACGGGCAACACCTGGGGCTGGCCTTGGGCATCCCTGTACTGCACCGTGAAGGAGTCAAAGGTGCCCTCGGGGACGCTCCACTCCAGCTGGACGGAGTCGGGGCTGACGTGGGAGGCCGTGAGCTCGCCCAGGATGGGCTGCGATGGTGGCTCCTCCTCTGGCTCGGACGCAGCTGTAACAGAGAGGGCACAATGCAGGGAAGAATCATCTGTCCATCCACTCAACTAATCATCCCTACAACTATGAGTTCACCTGAGCATCCACCCACCTGCTCTTCCACACATTCTTAACACTCTCCTGCCCATCAACCTTCCAGGCGGGCACATCTGCACCCTTCTACTCACCATCTGGCCATCTGTTCTTCCATTCAATCATCCAATCGTTGGCCAAATCACCCAAAGAAACATTTTACCACCACCTGTCTACCATCTTTGGACAGGCTGGATCAATGGGCCGAGGCCAACTGGATGAGGTTTACGAAGGCCAAGTGCCGGGATCCTCCACTTCGGTCACAACAACCCCCTGGCAGTGCTACAGGCTTGGAGCAGAGTGGCTGCCAAGCTGCCCAGTGGAAAAGGACCTGGGGGTGTTGACTGACCACGGGGTGAACATGAGCCAGCAGTGTGCCCAGGTGGCCGAGGCGGCCAACAGCATCCTGGCTTGTGTCAGGAATAGCGTGGCCAGCAGGAGCAGGGACGTGGTTGTGCCCCTGCACTCTGCTGTGGCGAGGCCGCGCCTCCACTACTGTGTTCAGTTTGGGGCCCCTCACTCCAAGAAGGACACTGAGGTGCTGGAGCGAGTCCAGAGAAGGGCAACGAAGCTGGTGAAGGGTCTGGAGCACAACTCCTGTGAGGAGTGGCTGAGGGAACTGGGGTTGTTTAGCCTGGAGAAGAGGAGGCTGCGGGGAGACCTGATCGCTCTCTACAGCTGCCTCAAAGGAGGGCATAGTGAGGTGGGTGTTGGTCTCTTCTCCCAAGTAACTAGTGACAGGACGAGAGGAAATGGCCTCATGTTGCATCAGGGGAGGTTTAGATTGGATATTAGGTTCTTCACCGAAAGAGTGGTCAGGCATTGGAACAGGCTGCCCAGAGATGTTGTGGAGTCACTAACCCTGGAGGTGTTCAACAAATGTTTAGAAGTGGCACTTTGGGACGTGGTTTAGTAGGCATGGTGATGTTGGGTTGAGAGTTGGACATGATGATCTAAGAGGCCTTTTCCAACCTTAATGATTCTATGATTCTGTTCTATGCTTCCATCCAGCTGATCAACCATTTTACCGTAAGCCATTTCATCCATCGGTCCTTGATTCCTTTTCCCTACCCAACCATCCTATCACCCGTCTTCCATCAAAAAACCCATTTATCCAGGCAACCAACTGCTCAATCATCTCTCCATCCAATCTACTGGATCAACAACCACTCACCATCACCCAAACATCCATCCATCCATCCATCCATCCATCCATCTCCTCATCCAATGGGCCACACACTCATCAACCACCCATACCCCCATCCCTCCCTCCCTCCCTCTCGCCTTCCCTCTCTCCCCTCCCTTACTGCCCTCAACCCTGCTTGCACCCATCCCTCCATCCAGCCCCCAATCAACACCCACCAAGAGAACTTCCCAGTTCCCACATGGGCCAACCATCTGCAACGGGCCCTGCCCAAGCTCCTGACACACTCCAAACCCAGGGCCAGCGAGGACACACATGGTCCCACAGCACCACTCACCTGTGACCGCATCGGTGGAGACGGGGCCCAGGCGTTTCCGACCCCACACCCCGTACAGGTTGAACTTGTAGCGGCGGGATGGTGACAGCCCAGGCACCGTCACCGTGCGTGAACCACCGTCCACGGGCAACACCTGGGGCTGGCCTTGGGCATCCCTGTACTGCACCGTGAAGGAGTCAAAGGTGCCCTCGGGGACGCTCCACTCCAGCTGGACGGAGTCGGGGCTGACGTGGGAGGCCGTGAGCTCGCCCAGGATGGGCTGCGATGGTGGCTCCTCCTCTGGCTCGGACGCAGCTGTAACAGAGAGGGCACAATGCAGGGAAGAATCATCTGTCCATCCACTCAACTAATCATCCCTACAACTATGAGTTCACCTGAGCATCCACCCACCTGCTCTTCCACACATTCTTAACACTCTCCTGCCCATCAACCTTCCAGGCGGGCACATCTGCACCCTTCTACTCACCATCTGGCCATCTGTTCTTCCATTCAATCATCCAATCGTTGGCCAAATCACCCAAAGAAACATTTTACCACCACCTGTCTACCATCTTTGGACAGGCTGGATCAATGGGCCGAGGCCAACTGGATGAGGTTTACGAAGGCCAAGTGCCGGGATCCTCCACTTCGGTCACAACAACCCCCTGGCAGTGCTACAGGCTTGGAGCAGAGTGGCTGCCAAGCTGCCCAGTGGAAAAGGACCTGGGGGTGTTGACTGACCACGGGGTGAACATGAGCCAGCAGTGTGCCCAGGTGGCCGAGGCGGCCAACAGCATCCTGGCTTGTGTCAGGAATAGTGTGGCCAGCAGGAGCAGGGACGTGGTTGTGCCCCTGCACTCTGCTGTGGCGAGGCCGCGCCTCCACTACTGTGTTCAGTTTGGGGCCCCTCACTCCAAGAAGGACACTGAGGTGCTGGAGCGAGTCCAGAGAAGGGCAACGAAGCTGGTGAAGGGTCTGGAGCACAACTCCTGTGAGGAGTGGCTGAGGGAACTGGGGTTGTTTAGCCTGGAGAAGAGGAGGCTGCGGGGAGACCTGATCGCTCTCTACAGCTGCCTCAAAGGAGGGCATAGTGAGGTGGGTGTTGGTCTCTTCTCCCAAGTAACTAGTGACAGGACGAGAGGAAATGGCCTCATGTTGCATCAGGGGAGGTTTAGATTGGATATTAGGTTCTTCACCGAAAGAGTGGTCAGGCATTGGAACAGGCTGCCCAGAGATGTTGTGGAGTCACTAACCCTGGAGGTGTTCAACAAATGTTTAGAAGTGGCACTTTGGGACGTGGTTTAGTAGGCATGGTGATGTTGGGTTGAGAGTTGGACATGATGATCTAAGAGGCCTTTTCCAACCTTAATGATTCTATGATTCTGTTCTATGCTTCCATCCAGCTGATCAACCATTTTACCGTAAGCCATTTCATCCATCGGTCCTTGATTCCTTTTCCCTACCCAACCATCCTATCACCCGTCTTCCATCAAAAAACCCATTTATCCAGGCAACCAACTGCTCAATCATCTCTCCATCCAATCTACTGGATCAACAACCACTCACCATCACCCAAACATCCATCCATCCATCCATCCATCCATCTCCTCATCCAATGGGCCACACACTCATCAACCACCCATACCCCCATCCCTCCCTCCCTCCCTCTCGCCTTCCCTCTCTCCCCTCCCTTACTGCCCTCAACCCTGCTTGCACCCATCCCTCCATCCAGCCCCCAATCAACACCCACCAAGAGAACTTCCCAGTTCCCACATGGGCCAACCATCTGCAACGGGCCCTGCCCAAGCTCCTGACACACTCCAAACCCAGGGCCAGCGAGGACACACATGGTCCCACAGCACCACTCACCTGTGACCGCATCGGTGGAGACGGGGCCCAGGCGTTTCCGACCCCACACCCCGTACAGGTTGAACTTGTAGCGGCGGGATGGTGACAGCCCAGGCACCGTCACCGTGCGTGAACCTCCGTCCACGGGCAACACCTGGGGCTGGCCTTGGGCATCCTTGTACTGCACCGTGAAGGAGTCAAAGGTGCCCTCGGGGACGCTCCACTCCAGCTGGACGGAGTCGGGGCTGACATGAGGGGCCGTGAGCTCGCCCAGGATGGGCTGCGATGGTGGCTCCTCTTCTTGTGGAGCTGGGCGTGCAATGCAGAGAGCACAATGCAGGATGGAAACATTGAGCCTTACGTCCATCCGTCAGGAAGACAAACATTCATCCATGCAATGCTCCCTCCGTCTTTCATATTACCACTGGTTCATCCATTCACCCATCCATCCAACCCAGTCAGCACCAAAGAGATGTTCCCACATCCCAGAAGGCATAAAATACCCAGGAGAGACCCTGACCCATATAAAACCCCGTTCAAAAGGAGACATAGAAGAGGCTCACAGAAGCCCTCACCTGTGACGGCATCGGTGGAGACGGGGCCCAGGCGTTTCCGACCCCACACCCCGTACAGGTTGAACTTGTAGCGGCGGGATGGTGACAGCCCAGGCACCGTCACCGTGCGTGAACCACCGTCCACGGGCAACACCTGGGGCTGGCCTTGGGCATCCCTGTACTGCACCGTGAAGGAGTCAAAGGTGCCCTCGGGGACGCTCCACTCCAGCTGGACGGAGTCGGGGCTGACGTGGGAGGCCGTGAGCTCGCCCAGGATGGGCTGCGATGGTGGCTCCTCCTCTGGCTCGGACGCAGCTGTAACAGAGAGGGCACAATGCAGGGAAGAATCATCTGTCCATCCACTCAACTAATCATCCCTACAACTATGAGTTCACCTGAGCATCCACCCACCTGCTCTTCCACACATTCTTAACACTCTCCTGCCCATCAACCTTCCAGGCGGGCACATCTGCACCCTTCTACTCACCATCTGGCCATCTGTTCTTCCATTCAATCATCCAATCGTTGGCCAAATCACCCAAAGAAACATTTTACCACCACCTGTCTACCATCTTTGGACAGGCTGGATCAATGGGCCGAGGCCAACTGGATGAGGTTTACGAAGGCCAAGTGCCGGGATCCTCCACTTCGGTCACAACAACCCCCTGGCAGTGCTACAGGCTTGGAGCAGAGTGGCTGCCAAGCTGCCCAGTGGAAAAGGACCTGGGGGTGTTGACTGACCACGGGGTGAACATGAGCCAGCAGTGTGCCCAGGTGGCCGAGGCGGCCAACAGCATCCTGGCTTGTGTCAGGAATAGCGTGGCCAGCAGGAGCAGGGACGTGGTTGTGCCCCTGCACTCTGCTGTGGCGAGGCCGCGCCTCCACTACTGTGTTCAGTTTGGGGCCCCTCACTCCAAGAAGGACACTGAGGTGCTGGAGCGAGTCCAGAGAAGGGCAACGAAGCTGGTGAAGGGTCTGGAGCACAACTCCTGTGAGGAGTGGCTGAGGGAACTGGGGTTGTTTAGCCTGGAGAAGAGGAGGCTGCGGGGAGACCTGATCGCTCTCTACAGCTGCCTCAAAGGAGGGCATAGTGAGGTGGGTGTTGGTCTCTTCTCCCAAGTAACTAGTGACAGGACGAGAGGAAATGGCCTCATGTTGCATCAGGGGAGGTTTAGATTGGATATTAGGTTCTTCACCGAAAGAGTGGTCAGGCATTGGAACAGGCTGCCCAGAGATGTTGTGGAGTCACTAACCCTGGAGGTGTTCAACAAATGTTTAGAAGTGGCACTTTGGGACGTGGTTTAGTAGGCATGGTGATGTTGGGTTGAGAGTTGGACATGATGATCTAAGAGGCCTTTTCCAACCTTAATGATTCTATGATTCTGTTCTATGCTTCCATCCAGCTGATCAACCATTTTACCGTAAGCCATTTCATCCATCGGTCCTTGATTCCTTTTCCCTACCCAACCATCCTATCACCCGTCTTCCATCAAAAAACCCATTTATCCAGGCAACCAACTGCTCAATCATCTCTCCATCCAATCTACTGGATCAACAACCACTCACCATCACCCAAACATCCATCCATCCATCCATCCATCCATCCATCTCCTCATCCAATGGGCCACACACTCATCAACCACCCATACCCCCATCCCTCCCTCCCTCCCTCTCGCCTTCCCTCTCTCCCCTCCCTTACTGCCCTCAACCCTGCTTGCACCCATCCCTCCATCCAGCCCCCAATCAACACCCACCAAGAGAACTTCCCAGTTCCCACATGGGCCAACCATCTGCAACGGGCCCTGCCCAAGCTCCTGACACACTCCAAACCCAGGGCCAGCGAGGACACACATGGTCCCACAGCACCACTCACCTGTGACCGCATCGGTGGAGACGGGGCCCAGGCGTTTCCGACCCCACACCCCGTACAGGTTGAACTTGTAGCGGCGGGATGGTGACAGCCCAGGCACCGTCACCGTGCGTGAACCACCGTCCACGGGCAACACCTGGGGCTGGCCTTGGGCATCCCTGTACTGCACCGTGAAGGAGTCAAAGGTGCCCTCGGGGACGCTCCACTCCAGCTGGACGGAGTCGGGGCTGACGTGGGAGGCCGTGAGCTCGCCCAGGATGGGCTGCGATGGTGGCTCCTCCTCTGGCTCGGACGCAGCTGTAACAGAGAGGGCACAATGCAGGGAAGAATCATCTGTCCATCCACTCAACTAATCATCCCTACAACTATGAGTTCACCTGAGCATCCACCCACCTGCTCTTCCACACATTCTTAACACTCTCCTGCCCATCAACCTTCCAGGCGGGCACATCTGCACCCTTCTACTCACCATCTGGCCATCTGTTCTTCCATTCAATCATCCAATCGTTGGCCAAATCACCCAAAGAAACATTTTACCACCACCTGTCTACCATCTTTGGACAGGCTGGATCAATGGGCCGAGGCCAACTGGATGAGGTTTACGAAGGCCAAGTGCCGGGATCCTCCACTTCGGTCACAACAACCCCCTGGCAGTGCTACAGGCTTGGAGCAGAGTGGCTGCCAAGCTGCCCAGTGGAAAAGGACCTGGGGGTGTTGACTGACCACGGGGTGAACATGAGCCAGCAGTGTGCCCAGGTGGCCGAGGCGGCCAACAGCATCCTGGCTTGTGTCAGGAATAGCGTGGCCAGCAGGAGCAGGGACGTGGTTGTGCCCCTGCACTCTGCTGTGGCGAGGCCGCGCCTCCACTACTGTGTTCAGTTTGGGGCCCCTCACTCCAAGAAGGACACTGAGGTGCTGGAGCGAGTCCAGAGAAGGGCAACGAAGCTGGTGAAGGGTCTGGAGCACAACTCCTGTGAGGAGTGGCTGAGGGAACTGGGGTTGTTTAGCCTGGAGAAGAGGAGGCTGCGGGGAGACCTGATCGCTCTCTACAGCTGCCTCAAAGGAGGGCATAGTGAGGTGGGTGTTGGTCTCTTCTCCCAAGTAACTAGTGACAGGACGAGAGGAAATGGCCTCATGTTGCATCAGGGGAGGTTTAGATTGGATATTAGGTTCTTCACCGAAAGAGTGGTCAGGCATTGGAACAGGCTGCCCAGAGATGTTGTGGAGTCACTAACCCTGGAGGTGTTCAACAAATGTTTAGAAGTGGCACTTTGGGACGTGGTTTAGTAGGCATGGTGATGTTGGGTTGAGAGTTGGACATGATGATCTAAGAGGCCTTTTCCAACCTTAATGATTCTATGATTCTGTTCTATGCTTCCATCCAGCTGATCAACCATTTTACCGTAAGCCATTTCATCCATCGGTCCTTGATTCCTTTTCCCTACCCAACCATCCTATCACCCGTCTTCCATCAAAAAACCCATTTATCCAGGCAACCAACTGCTCAATCATCTCTCCATCCAAGCTACTGGTTCAACAACCACTCACCATCACCCAAACATCCATCCATCCATCCATCCATCCATCCATCCATCCATCTCCTCATCCAATGGGCCACACACTCATCAACCACCCATACCCCCATCCCTCCCTCCCTCCCTCTCGCCTTCCCTCTCTCCCCTCCCTTACTGCCCTCAACCCTGCTTGCACCCATCCCTCCATCCAGCCCCCAATCAACACCCACCAAGAGAACTTCCCAGTTCCCACATGGGCCAACCATCTGCAACGGGCCCTGCCCAAGCTCCTGACACACTCCAAACCCAGGGCCAGTGAGGACACGCATGGTCCCACAGCACCACTCACCTGTGACGGCATCGGTGGAGACGGGGCCCAGGCGTTTCCGACCCCACACCCCGTACAGGTTGAACTTGTAGCGGCGGGATGGTGACAGCCCAGGCACCGTCACCGTGCGTGAACCTCCGTCCACGGGCAACACCTGGGGCTGGCCTTGGGCATCCTTGTACTGCACCGTGAAGGAGTCAAAGGTGCCCTCGGGGACGCTCCACTCCAGCTGGACGGAGTCGGGGCTGACATGAGGGGCCGTGAGCTCGCCCAGGATGGGCTGCGATGGTGGCTCCTCTTCTTGTGGAGCTGGGCGTGCAATGCAGAGAGCACAATGCAGGATGGAAACATTGAGCCTTACGTCCATCCGTCAGGAAGACAAACATTCATCCATGCAATGCTCCCTCCGTCTTTCATATTACCACTGGTTCATCCATTCACCCATCCATCCAACCCAGTCAGCACCAAAGAGATGTTCCCACATCCCAGAAGGCATAAAATACCCAGGAGAGACCCTGACCCATATAAAACCCCGTTCAAAAGGAGACATAGAAGAGGCTCACAGAAGCCCTCACCTGTGACGGCATCGGTGGAGACGGGGCCCAGGCGTTTCCGACCCCACACCCCGTACAGGTTGAACTTGTAGCGGCGGGATGGTGACAGCCCAGGCACCGTCACCGTGCGTGAACCACCGTCCACGGGCAACACCTGGGGCTGGCCTTGGGCATCCCTGTACTGCACCGTGAAGGAGTCAAAGGTGCCCTCGGGGACGCTCCACTCCAGCTGGACGGAGTCGGGGCTGACGTGGGAGGCCGTGAGCTCGCCCAGGATGGGCTGCGATGGTGGCTCCTCCTCTGGCTCGGACGCAGCTGTAACAGAGAGGGCACAATGCAGGGAAGAATCATCTGTCCATCCACTCAACTAATCATCCCTACAACTATGAGTTCACCTGAGCATCCACCCACCTGCTCTTCCACACATTCTTAACACTCTCCTGCCCATCAACCTTCCAGGCGGGCACATCTGCACCCTTCTACTCACCATCTGGCCATCTGTTCTTCCATTCAATCATCCAATCGTTGGCCAAATCACCCAAAGAAACATTTTACCACCACCTGTCTACCATCTTTGGACAGGCTGGATCAATGGGCCGAGGCCAACTGGATGAGGTTTACGAAGGCCAAGTGCCGGGATCCTCCACTTCGGTCACAACAACCCCCTGGCAGTGCTACAGGCTTGGAGCAGAGTGGCTGCCAAGCTGCCCAGTGGAAAAGGACCTGGGGGTGTTGACTGACCACGGGGTGAACATGAGCCAGCAGTGTGCCCAGGTGGCCGAGGCGGCCAACAGCATCCTGGCTTGTGTCAGGAATAGCGTGGCCAGCAGGAGCAGGGACGTGGTTGTGCCCCTGCACTCTGCTGTGGCGAGGCCGCGCCTCCACTACTGTGTTCAGTTTGGGGCCCCTCACTCCAAGAAGGACACTGAGGTGCTGGAGCGAGTCCAGAGAAGGGCAACGAAGCTGGTGAAGGGTCTGGAGCACAACTCCTGTGAGGAGTGGCTGAGGGAACTGGGGTTGTTTAGCCTGGAGAAGAGGAGGCTGCGGGGAGACCTGATCGCTCTCTACAGCTGCCTCAAAGGAGGGCATAGTGAGGTGGGTGTTGGTCTCTTCTCCCAAGTAACTAGTGACAGGACGAGAGGAAATGGCCTCATGTTGCATCAGGGGAGGTTTAGATTGGATATTAGGTTCTTCACCGAAAGAGTGGTCAGGCATTGGAACAGGCTGCCCAGAGATGTTGTGGAGTCACTAACCCTGGAGGTGTTCAACAAATGTTTAGAAGTGGCACTTTGGGACGTGGTTTAGTAGGCATGGTGATGTTGGGTTGAGAGTTGGACATGATGATCTAAGAGGCCTTTTCCAACCTTAATGATTCTATGATTCTGTTCTATGCTTCCATCCAGCTGATCAACCATTTTACCGTAAGCCATTTCATCCATCGGTCCTTGATTCCTTTTCCCTACCCAACCATCCTATCACCCGTCTTCCATCAAAAAACCCATTTATCCAGGCAACCAACTGCTCAATCATCTCTCCATCCAATCTACTGGATCAACAACCACTCACCATCACCCAAACATCCATCCATCCATCCATCCATCCATCCATCCATCCATCTCCTCATCCAATGGGCCACACACTCATCAACCACTCATACCCCCATCCCTCCCTCCCTCCCTCTCGCCTTCCCTCTCTCCCCTCCCTTACTGCCCTCAACCCTGCTTGCACCCATCCCTCCATCCAGCCCCCAATCAACACCCACCAAGAGAACTTCCCAGTTCCCACATGGGCCAACCATCTGCAACGGGCCCTGCCCAAGCTCCTGACACACTCCAAACCCAGGGCCAGCGAGGACACACATGGTCCCACAGCACCACTCACCTGTGACCGCATCGGTGGAGACGGGGCCCAGGCGTTTCCGACCCCACACCCCGTACAGGTTGAACTTGTAGCGGCGGGATGGTGACAGCCCAGGCACCGTCACCGTGCGTGAACCTCCGTCCACGGGCAACACCTGGGGCTGGCCTTGGGCATCCTTGTACTGCACCGTGAAGGAGTCAAAGGTGCCCTCGGGGACGCTCCACTCCAGCTGGACGGAGTCGGGGCTGACATGAGGGGCCGTGAGCTCGCCCAGGATGGGCTGCGATGGTGGCTCCTCTTCTTGTGGAGCTGGGTGTGCAATGCAGAGAGCACAATGCAGGATGGAAACATTGAGCCTTACGTCCATCCGTCAGGAAGACAAACATTCATCCATGCAATGCTCCCTCCGTCTTTCATATTACCACTGGTTCATCCATTCACCCATCCATCCAACCCAGTCAGCACCAAAGAGATGTTCCCACATCCCAGAAGGCATAAAATACCCAGGAGAGACCCTGACCCATATAAAACCCCGTTCAAAAGGAGACATAGAAGAGGCTCACAGAAGCCCTCACCTGTGACGGCATCGGTGGAGACGGGGCCCAGGCGTTTCCGACCCCACACCCCGTACAGGTTGAACTTGTAGCGGCGGGATGGTGACAGCCCAGGCACCGTCACCGTGCGTGAACCACCGTCCACGGGCAACACCTGGGGCTGGCCTTGGGCATCCCTGTACTGCACCGTGAAGGAGTCAAAGGTGCCCTCGGGGACGCTCCACTCCAGCTGGACGGAGTCGGGGCTGACGTGGGAGGCCGTGAGCTCGCCCAGGATGGGCTGCGATGGTGGCTCCTCCTCTGGCTCGGACGCAGCTGTAACAGAGAGGGCACAATGCAGGGAAGAATCATCTGTCCATCCACTCAACTAATCATCCCTACAACTATGAGTTCACCTGAGCATCCACCCACCTGCTCTTCCACACATTCTTAACACTCTCCTGCCCATCAACCTTCCAGGCGGGCACATCTGCACCCTTCTACTCACCATCTGGCCATCTGTTCTTCCATTCAATCATCCAATCGTTGGCCAAATCACCCAAAGAAACATTTTACCACCACCTGTCTACCATCTTTGGACAGGCTGGATCAATGGGCCGAGGCCAACTGGATGAGGTTTACGAAGGCCAAGTGCCGGGATCCTCCACTTCGGTCACAACAACCCCCTGGCAGTGCTACAGGCTTGGAGCAGAGTGGCTGCCAAGCTGCCCAGTGGAAAAGGACCTGGGGGTGTTGACTGACCACGGGGTGAACATGAGCCAGCAGTGTGCCCAGGTGGCCGAGGCGGCCAACAGCATCCTGGCTTGTGTCAGGAATAGCGTGGCCAGCAGGAGCAGGGACGTGGTTGTGCCCCTGCACTCTGCTGTGGCGAGGCCGCGCCTCCACTACTGTGTTCAGTTTGGGGCCCCTCACTCCAAGAAGGACACTGAGGTGCTGGAGCGAGTCCAGAGAAGGGCAACGAAGCTGGTGAAGGGTCTGGAGCACAACTCCTGTGAGGAGTGGCTGAGGGAACTGGGGTTGTTTAGCCTGGAGAAGAGGAGGCTGCGGGGAGACCTGATCGCTCTCTACAGCTGCCTCAAAGGAGGGCATAGTGAGGTGGGTGTTGGTCTCTTCTCCCAAGTAACTAGTGACAGGACGAGAGGAAATGGCCTCATGTTGCATCAGGGGAGGTTTAGATTGGATATTAGGTTCTTCACCGAAAGAGTGGTCAGGCATTGGAACAGGCTGCCCAGAGATGTTGTGGAGTCACTAACCCTGGAGGTGTTCAACAAATGTTTAGAAGTGGCACTTTGGGACGTGGTTTAGTAGGCATGGTGATGTTGGGTTGAGAGTTGGACATGATGATCTAAGAGGCCTTTTCCAACCTTAATGATTCTATGATTCTGTTCTATGCTTCCATCCAGCTGATCAACCATTTTACCGTAAGCCATTTCATCCATCGGTCCTTGATTCCTTTTCCCTACCCAACCATCCTATCACCCGTCTTCCATCAAAAAACCCATTTATCCAGGCAACCAACTGCTCAATCATCTCTCCATCCAATCTACTGGATCAACAACCACTCACCATCACCCAAACATCCATCCATCCATCCATCCATCCATCCATCTCCTCATCCAATGGGCCACACACTCATCAACCACCCATACCCCCATCCCTCCCTCCCTCCCTCTCGCCTTCCCTCTCTCCCCTCCCTTACTGCCCTCAACCCTGCTTGCACCCATCCCTCCATCCAGCCCCCAATCAACACCCACCAAGAGAACTTCCCAGTTCCCACATGGGCCAACCATCTGCAACGGGCCCTGCCCAAGCTCCTGACACACTCCAAACCCAGGGCCAGCGAGGACACACATGGTCCCACAGCACCACTCACCTGTGACCGCATCGGTGGAGACGGGGCCCAGGCGTTTCCGACCCCACACCCCGTACAGGTTGAACTTGTAGCGGCGGGATGGTGACAGCCCAGGCACCGTCACCGTGCGTGAACCACCGTCCACGGGCAACACCTGGGGCTGGCCTTGGGCATCCCTGTACTGCACCGTGAAGGAGTCAAAGGTGCCCTCGGGGACGCTCCACTCCAGCTGGACGGAGTCGGGGCTGACGTGGGAGGCCGTGAGCTCGCCCAGGATGGGCTGCGATGGTGGCTCCTCCTCTGGCTCGGACGCAGCTGTAACAGAGAGGGCACAATGCAGGGAAGAATCATCTGTCCATCCACTCAACTAATCATCCCTACAACTATGAGTTCACCTGAGCATCCACCCACCTGCTCTTCCACACATTCTTAACACTCTCCTGCCCATCAACCTTCCAGGCGGGCACATCTGCACCCTTCTACTCACCATCTGGCCATCTGTTCTTCCATTCAATCATCCAATCGTTGGCCAAATCACCCAAAGAAACATTTTACCACCACCTGTCTACCATCTTTGGACAGGCTGGATCAATGGGCCGAGGCCAACTGGATGAGGTTTACGAAGGCCAAGTGCCGGGATCCTCCACTTCGGTCACAACAACCCCCTGGCAGTGCTACAGGCTTGGAGCAGAGTGGCTGCCAAGCTGCCCAGTGGAAAAGGACCTGGGGGTGTTGACTGACCACGGGGTGAACATGAGCCAGCAGTGTGCCCAGGTGGCCGAGGCGGCCAACAGCATCCTGGCTTGTGTCAGGAATAGCGTGGCCAGCAGGAGCAGGGACGTGGTTGTGCCCCTGCACTCTGCTGTGGCGAGGCCGCGCCTCCACTACTGTGTTCAGTTTGGGGCCCCTCACTCCAAGAAGGACACTGAGGTGCTGGAGCGAGTCCAGAGAAGGGCAACGAAGCTGGTGAAGGGTCTGGAGCACAACTCCTGTGAGGAGTGGCTGAGGGAACTGGGGTTGTTTAGCCTGGAGAAGAGGAGGCTGCGGGGAGACCTGATCGCTCTCTACAGCTGCCTCAAAGGAGGGCATAGTGAGGTGGGTGTTGGTCTCTTCTCCCAAGTAACTAGTGA
This sequence comes from Grus americana, assembly GCF_028858705.1. Classification (NCBI taxonomy): domain Eukaryota; kingdom Metazoa; phylum Chordata; class Aves; order Gruiformes; family Gruidae; genus Grus; species Grus americana. The sequence continues at coordinate 1,904,190 of NC_072883.1, read as the reverse complement.
CAGGACGAGAGGAAATGGCCTCATGTTGCATCAGGGGAGGTTTAGATTGGATATTAGGTTCTTCACCGAAAGAGTGGTCAGGCATTGGAACAGGCTGCCCAGAGATGTTGTGGAGTCACTAACCCTGGAGGTGTTCAACAAATGTTTAGAAGTGGCACTTTGGGACGTGGTTTAGTAGGCATGGTGATGTTGGGTTGAGAGTTGGACATGATGATCTAAGAGGCCTTTTCCAACCTTAATGATTCTATGATTCTGTTCTATGCTTCCATCCAGCTGATCAACCATTTTACCGTAAGCCATTTCATCCATCGGTCCTTGATTCCTTTTCCCTACCCAACCATCCTATCACCCGTCTTCCATCAAAAAACCCATTTATCCAGGCAACCAACTGCTCAATCATCTCTCCATCCAAGCTACTGGTTCAACAACCACTCACCATCACCCAAACATCCATCCATCCATCCATCCATCCATCCATCCATCCATCCATCTCCTCATCCAATGGGCCACACACTCATCAACCACCCATACCCCCATCCCTCCCTCCCTCCCTCTCGCCTTCCCTCTCTCCCCTCCCTTACTGCCCTCAACCCTGCTTGCACCCATCCCTCCATCCAGCCCCCAATCAACACCCACCAAGAGAACTTCCCAGTTCCCACATGGGCCAACCATCTGCAACGGGCCCTGCCCAAGCTCCTGACACACTCCAAACCCAGGGCCAGTGAGGACACGCATGGTCCCACAGCACCACTCACCTGTGACGGCATCGGTGGAGACGGGGCCCAGGCGTTTCCGACCCCACACCCCGTACAGGTTGAACTTGTAGCGGCGGGATGGTGACAGCCCAGGCACCGTCACCGTGCGTGAACCTCCGTCCACGGGCAACACCTGGGGCTGGCCTTGGGCATCCTTGTACTGCACCGTGAAGGAGTCAAAGGTGCCCTCGGGGACGCTCCACTCCAGCTGGACGGAGTCGGGGCTGACATGAGGGGCCGTGAGCTCGCCCAGGATGGGCTGCGATGGTGGCTCCTCTTCTTGTGGAGCTGGGCGTGCAATGCAGAGAGCACAATGCAGGATGGAAACATTGAGCCTTACGTCCATCCGTCAGGAAGACAAACATTCATCCATGCAATGCTCCCTCCGTCTTTCATATTACCACTGGTTCATCCATTCACCCATCCATCCAACCCAGTCAGCACCAAAGAGATGTTCCCACATCCCAGAAGGCATAAAATACCCAGGAGAGACCCTGACCCATATAAAACCCCGTTCAAAAGGAGACATAGAAGAGGCTCACAGAAGCCCTCACCTGTGACGGCATCGGTGGAGACGGGGCCCAGGCGTTTCCGACCCCACACCCCGTACAGGTTGAACTTGTAGCGGCGGGATGGTGACAGCCCAGGCACCGTCACCGTGCGTGAACCACCGTCCACGGGCAACACCTGGGGCTGGCCTTGGGCATCCCTGTACTGCACCGTGAAGGAGTCAAAGGTGCCCTCGGGGACGCTCCACTCCAGCTGGACGGAGTCGGGGCTGACGTGGGAGGCCGTGAGCTCGCCCAGGATGGGCTGCGATGGTGGCTCCTCCTCTGGCTCGGACGCAGCTGTAACAGAGAGGGCACAATGCAGGGAAGAATCATCTGTCCATCCACTCAACTAATCATCCCTACAACTATGAGTTCACCTGAGCATCCACCCACCTGCTCTTCCACACATTCTTAACACTCTCCTGCCCATCAACCTTCCAGGCGGGCACATCTGCACCCTTCTACTCACCATCTGGCCATCTGTTCTTCCATTCAATCATCCAATCGTTGGCCAAATCACCCAAAGAAACATTTTACCACCACCTGTCTACCATCTTTGGACAGGCTGGATCAATGGGCCGAGGCCAACTGGATGAGGTTTACGAAGGCCAAGTGCCGGGATCCTCCACTTCGGTCACAACAACCCCCTGGCAGTGCTACAGGCTTGGAGCAGAGTGGCTGCCAAGCTGCCCAGTGGAAAAGGACCTGGGGGTGTTGACTGACCACGGGGTGAACATGAGCCAGCAGTGTGCCCAGGTGGCCGAGGCGGCCAACAGCATCCTGGCTTGTGTCAGGAATAGCGTGGCCAGCAGGAGCAGGGACGTGGTTGTGCCCCTGCACTCTGCTGTGGCGAGGCCGCGCCTCCACTACTGTGTTCAGTTTGGGGCCCCTCACTCCAAGAAGGACACTGAGGTGCTGGAGCGAGTCCAGAGAAGGGCAACGAAGCTGGTGAAGGGTCTGGAGCACAACTCCTGTGAGGAGTGGCTGAGGGAACTGGGGTTGTTTAGCCTGGAGAAGAGGAGGCTGCGGGGAGACCTGATCGCTCTCTACAGCTGCCTCAAAGGAGGGCATAGTGAGGTGGGTGTTGGTCTCTTCTCCCAAGTAACTAGTGACAGGACGAGAGGAAATGGCCTCATGTTGCATCAGGGGAGGTTTAGATTGGATATTAGGTTCTTCACCGAAAGAGTGGTCAGGCATTGGAACAGGCTGCCCAGAGATGTTGTGGAGTCACTAACCCTGGAGGTGTTCAACAAATGTTTAGAAGTGGCACTTTGGGACGTGGTTTAGTAGGCATGGTGATGTTGGGTTGAGAGTTGGACATGATGATCTAAGAGGCCTTTTCCAACCTTAATGATTCTATGATTCTGTTCTATGCTTCCATCCAGCTGATCAACCATTTTACCGTAAGCCATTTCATCCATCGGTCCTTGATTCCTTTTCCCTACCCAACCATCCTATCACCCGTCTTCCATCAAAAAACCCATTTATCCAGGCAACCAACTGCTCAATCATCTCTCCATCCAATCTACTGGATCAACAACCACTCACCATCACCCAAACATCCATCCATCCATCCATCCATCCATCCATCCATCTCCTCATCCAATGGGCCACACACTCATCAACCACTCATACCCCCATCCCTCCCTCCCTCCCTCTCGCCTTCCCTCTCTCCCCTCCCTTACTGCCCTCAACCCTGCTTGCACCCATCCCTCCATCCAGCCCCCAATCAACACCCACCAAGAGAACTTCCCAGTTCCCACATGGGCCAACCATCTGCAACGGGCCCTGCCCAAGCTCCTGACACACTCCAAACCCAGGGCCAGCGAGGACACACATGGTCCCACAGCACCACTCACCTGTGACCGCATCGGTGGAGACGGGGCCCAGGCGTTTCCGACCCCACACCCCGTACAGGTTGAACTTGTAGCGGCGGGATGGTGACAGCCCAGGCACCGTCACCGTGCGTGAACCTCCGTCCACGGGCAACACCTGGGGCTGGCCTTGGGCATCCTTGTACTGCACCGTGAAGGAGTCAAAGGTGCCCTCGGGGACGCTCCACTCCAGCTGGACGGAGTCGGGGCTGACATGAGGGGCCGTGAGCTCGCCCAGGATGGGCTGCGATGGTGGCTCCTCTTCTTGTGGAGCTGGGTGTGCAATGCAGAGAGCACAATGCAGGATGGAAACATTGAGCCTTACGTCCATCCGTCAGGAAGACAAACATTCATCCATGCAATGCTCCCTCCGTCTTTCATATTACCACTGGTTCATCCATTCACCCATCCATCCAACCCAGTCAGCACCAAAGAGATGTTCCCACATCCCAGAAGGCATAAAATACCCAGGAGAGACCCTGACCCATATAAAACCCCGTTCAAAAGGAGACATAGAAGAGGCTCACAGAAGCCCTCACCTGTGACGGCATCGGTGGAGACGGGGCCCAGGCGTTTCCGACCCCACACCCCGTACAGGTTGAACTTGTAGCGGCGGGATGGTGACAGCCCAGGCACCGTCACCGTGCGTGAACCACCGTCCACGGGCAACACCTGGGGCTGGCCTTGGGCATCCCTGTACTGCACCGTGAAGGAGTCAAAGGTGCCCTCGGGGACGCTCCACTCCAGCTGGACGGAGTCGGGGCTGACGTGGGAGGCCGTGAGCTCGCCCAGGATGGGCTGCGATGGTGGCTCCTCCTCTGGCTCGGACGCAGCTGTAACAGAGAGGGCACAATGCAGGGAAGAATCATCTGTCCATCCACTCAACTAATCATCCCTACAACTATGAGTTCACCTGAGCATCCACCCACCTGCTCTTCCACACATTCTTAACACTCTCCTGCCCATCAACCTTCCAGGCGGGCACATCTGCACCCTTCTACTCACCATCTGGCCATCTGTTCTTCCATTCAATCATCCAATCGTTGGCCAAATCACCCAAAGAAACATTTTACCACCACCTGTCTACCATCTTTGGACAGGCTGGATCAATGGGCCGAGGCCAACTGGATGAGGTTTACGAAGGCCAAGTGCCGGGATCCTCCACTTCGGTCACAACAACCCCCTGGCAGTGCTACAGGCTTGGAGCAGAGTGGCTGCCAAGCTGCCCAGTGGAAAAGGACCTGGGGGTGTTGACTGACCACGGGGTGAACATGAGCCAGCAGTGTGCCCAGGTGGCCGAGGCGGCCAACAGCATCCTGGCTTGTGTCAGGAATAGTGTGGCCAGCAGGAGCAGGGACGTGGTTGTGCCCCTGCACTCTGCTGTGGCGAGGCCGCGCCTCCACTACTGTGTTCAGTTTTGGGCCCCTCACTCCAAGAAGGACACTGAGGTGCTGGAGCGAGTCCAGAGAAGGGCAACGAAGCTGGTGAAGGGTCTGGAGCACAACTCCTGTGAGGAGTGGCTGAGGGAACTGGGGTTGTTTAGCCTGGAGAAAGGAGGCTGCGGGGAGACCTGATCGCTCTCTACAGCTGCCTCAAAGGAGGGCATAGTGAGGTGGGTGTTGGTCTCTTCTCCCAAGTAACTAGTGACAGGACGAGAGGAAATGGCCTCATGTTGCACCAGGGGAGGTTTAGATTGGATATTAGGTTCTTCACCGAAAGAGTGGTCAGGCATTGGAACAGGCTGCCCAGAGATGTTGTGGAGTCACTAACCCTGGAGGTGTTCAACAAATGTTTAGAAGTGGCACTTTGGGACGTGGTTTAGTAGGCATGGTGATGTTGGGTTGAGAGTTGGACATGATGATCTAAGAGGCCTTTTCCAACCTTAATGATTCTATGATTCTGTTCTATGCTTCCATCCAGCTGATCAACCATTTTACCGTAAGCCATTTCATCCATCGGTCCTTGATTCCTTTTCCCTACCCAACCATCCTATCACCCGTCTTCCATCAAAAAACCCATTTATCCAGGCAACCAACTGCTCAATCATCTCTCCATCCAATCTACTGGTTCAACAACCACTCACCATCACCCAAACATCCATCCATCCATCCATCTCCTCATCCAATGGGCCACACACTCATCAACCACCCATACCCCCATCCCTCCCTCCCTCCCTCTCGCCTTCCCTCTCTCCCCTCCCTTACTGCCCTCAACCCTGCTTGCACCCATCCCTCCATCCAGCCCCCAATCAACACCCACCAAGAGAACTTCCCAGTTCCCACATGGGCCAACCATCTGCAACGGGCCCTGCCCAAGCTCCTGACACACTCCAAACCCAGGGCCAGCGAGGACACACATGGTCCCACAGCACCACTCACCTGTGACCGCATCGGTGGAGACGGGGCCCAGGCGTTTCCGACCCCACACCCCGTACAGGTTGAACTTGTAGCGGCGGGATGGTGACAGCCCAGGCACCGTCACCGTGCGTGAACCTCCGTCCACGGGCAACACCTGGGGCTGGCCTTGGGCATCCTTGTACTGCACCGTGAAGGAGTCAAAGGTGCCCTCGGGGACGCTCCACTCCAGCTGGACGGAGTCGGGGCTGACATGAGGGGCCGTGAGCTCGCCCAGGATGGGCTGCGATGGTGGCTCCTCTTCTTGTGGAGCTGGGCGTGCAATGCAGAGAGCACAATGCAGGATGGAAACATTGAGCCTTACGTCCATCCGTCAGGAAGACAAACATTCATCCATGCAATGCTCCCTCCGTCTTTCATATTACCACTGGTTCATCCATTCACCCATCCATCCAACCCAGTCAGCACCAAAGAGATGTTCCCACATCCCAGAAGGCATAAAATACCCAGGAGAGACCCTGACCCATATAAAACCCCGTTCAAAAGGAGACATAGAAGAGGCTCACAGAAGCCCTCACCTGTGACGGCATCGGTGGAGACGGGGCCCAGGCGTTTCCGACCCCACACCCCGTACAGGTTGAACTTGTAGCGGCGGGATGGTGACAGCCCAGGCACCGTCACCGTGCGTGAACCACCGTCCACGGGCAACACCTGGGGCTGGCCTTGGGCATCCCTGTACTGCACCGTGAAGGAGTCAAAGGTGCCCTCGGGGACGCTCCACTCCAGCTGGATGGAGTCGGGGCTGACGTGGGAGGCCGTGAGCTCGCCCAGGATGGGCTGCGATGGTGGCTCCTCCTCTGGCTCGGACGCAGCTGTAACAGAGAGGGCACAATGCAGGGAAGAATCATCTGTCCATCCACTCAACTAATCATCCCTACAACTATGAGTTCACCTGAGCATCCACCCACCTGCTCTTCCACACATTCTTAACACTCTCCTGCCCATCAACCTTCCAGGCGGGCACATCTGCACCCTTCTACTCACCATCTGGCCATCTGTTCTTCCATTCAATCATCCAATCGTTGGCCAAATCACCCAAAGAAACATTTTACCACCACCTGTCTACCATCTTTGGACAGGCTGGATCAATGGGCCGAGGCCAACTGGATGAGGTTTACGAAGGCCAAGTGCCGGGATCCTCCACTTCGGTCACAACAACCCCCTGGCAGTGCTACAGGCTTGGAGCAGAGTGGCTGCCAAGCTGCCCAGTGGAAAAGGACCTGGGGGTGTTGACTGACCACGGGGTGAACATGAGCCAGCAGTGTGCCCAGGTGGCCGAGGCGGCCAACAGCATCCTGGCTTGTGTCAGGAATAGCGTGGCCAGCAGGAGCAGGGACGTGGTTGTGCCCCTGCACTCTGCTGTGGCGAGGCCGCGCCTCCACTACTGTGTTCAGTTTGGGGCCCCTCACTCCAAGAAGGACACTGAGGTGCTGGAGCGAGTCCAGAGAAGGGCAACGAAGCTGGTGAAGGGTCTGGAGCACAACTCCTGTGAGGAGTGGCTGAGGGAACTGGGGTTGTTTAGCCTGGAGAAGAGGAGGCTGCGGGGAGACCTGATCGCTCTCTACAGCTGCCTCAAAGGAGGGCATAGTGAGGTGGGTGTTGGTCTCTTCTCCCAAGTAACTAGTGACAGGACGAGAGGAAATGGCCTCATGTTGCATCAGGGGAGGTTTAGATTGGATATTAGGTTCTTCACCGAAAGAGTGGTCAGGCATTGGAACAGGCTGCCCAGAGATGTTGTGGAGTCACTAACCCTGGAGGTGTTCAACAAATGTTTAGAAGTGGCACTTTGGGACGTGGTTTAGTAGGCATGGTGATGTTGGGTTGAGAGTTGGACATGATGATCTAAGAGGCCTTTTCCAACCTTAATGATTCTATGATTCTGTTCTATGCTTCCATCCAGCTGATCAACCATTTTACCGTAAGCCATTTCATCCATCGGTCCTTGATTCCTTTTCCCTACCCAACCATCCTATCACCCGTCTTCCATCAAAAAACCCATTTATCCAGGCAACCAACTGCTCAATCATCTCTCCATCCAATCTACTGGTTCAACAACCACTCACCATCACCCAAACATCCATCCATCCATCCATCTCCTCATCCAATGGGCCACACACTCATCAACCACCCATACCCCCATCCCTCCCTCCCTCCCTCTCGCCTTCCCTCTCTCCCCTCCCTTACTGCCCTCAACCCTGCTTGCACCCATCCCTCCATCCAGCCCCCAATCAACACCCACCAAGAGAACTTCCCAGTTCCCACATGGGCCAACCATCTGCAACGGGCCCTGCCCAAGCTCCTGACACACTCCAAACCCAGGGCCAGCGAGGACACACATGGTCCCACAGCACCACTCACCTGTGACCGCATCGGTGGAGACGGGGCCCAGGCGTTTCCGACCCCACACCCCGTACAGGTTGAACTTGTAGCGGCGGGATGGTGACAGCCCAGGCACCGTCACCGTGCGTGAACCTCCGTCCACGGGCAACACCTGGGGCTGGCCTTGGGCATCCTTGTACTGCACCGTGAAGGAGTCAAAGGTGCCCTCGGGGACGCTCCACTCCAGCTGGACGGAGTCGGGGCTGACATGAGGGGCCGTGAGCTCGCCCAGGATGGGCTGCGATGGTGGCTCCTCTTCTTGTGGAGCTGGGCGTGCAATGCAGAGAGCACAATGCAGGATGGAAACATTGAGCCTTACGTCCATCCGTCAGGAAGACAAACATTCATCCATGCAATGCTCCCTCCGTCTTTCATATTACCACTGGTTCATCCATTCACCCATCCATCCAACCCAGTCAGCACCAAAGAGATGTTCCCACATCCCAGAAGGCATAAAATACCCAGGAGAGACCCTGACCCATATAAAACCCCGTTCAAAAGGAGACATAGAAGAGGCTCACAGAAGCCCTCACCTGTGACGGCATCGGTGGAGACGGGGCCCAGGCGTTTCCGACCCCACACCCCGTACAGGTTGAACTTGTAGCGGCGGGATGGTGACAGCCCAGGCACCGTCACCGTGCGTGAACCTCCGTCCACGGGCAACACCTGGGGCTGGCCTTGGGCATCCCTGTACTGCACCGTGAAGGAGTCAAAGGTGCCCTCGGGGACGCTCCACTCCAGCTGGACGGAGTCGGGGCTGACGTGGGAGGCCGTGAGCTCGCCCAGGATGGGCTGCGATGGTGGCTCCTCCTCTGGCTCGGACGCAGCTGTAACAGAGAGGGCACAATGCAGGGAAGAATCATCTGTCCATCCACTCAACTAATCATCCCTACAACTATGAGTTCACCTGAGCATCCACCCACCTGCTCTTCCACACATTCTTAACACTCTCCTGCCCATCAACCTTCCAGGCGGGCACATCTGCACCCTTCTACTCACCATCTGGCCATCTGTTCTTCCATTCAATCATCCAATCGTTGGCCAAATCACCCAAAGAAACATTTTACCACCACCTGTCTACCATCTTTGGACAGGCTGGATCAATGGGCCGAGGCCAACTGGATGAGGTTTACGAAGGCCAAGTGCCGGGATCCTCCACTTCGGTCACAACAACCCCCTGGCAGTGCTACAGGCTTGGAGCAGAGTGGCTGCCAAGCTGCCCAGTGGAAAAGGACCTGGGGGTGTTGACTGACCACGGGGTGAACATGAGCCAGCAGTGTGCCCAGGTGGCCGAGGCGGCCAACAGCATCCTGGCTTGTGTCAGGAATAGCGTGGCCAGCAGGAGCAGGGACGTGGTTGTGCCCCTGCACTCTGCTGTGGCGAGGCCGCGCCTCCACTACTGTGTTCAGTTTGGGGCCCCTCACTCCAAGAAGGACACTGAGGTGCTGGAGCGAGTCCAGAGAAGGGCAACGAAGCTGGTGAAGGGTCTGGAGCACAACTCCTGTGAGGAGTGGCTGAGGGAACTGGGGTTGTTTAGCCTGGAGAAGAGGAGGCTGCGGGGAGACCTGATCGCTCTCTACAGCTGCCTCAAAGGAGGGCATAGTGAGGTGGGTGTTGGTCTCTTCTCCCAAGTAACTAGTGACAGGACGAGAGGAAATGGCCTCATGTTGCATCAGGGGAGGTTTAGATTGGATATTAGGTTCTTCACCGAAAGAGTGGTCAGGCATTGGAACAGGCTGCCCAGAGATGTTGTGGAGTCACTAACCCTGGAGGTGTTCAACAAATGTTTAGAAGTGGCACTTTGGGACGTGGTTTAGTAGGCATGGTGATGTTGGGTTGAGAGTTGGACATGATGATCTAAGAGGCCTTTTCCAACCTTAATGATTCTATGATTCTGTTCTATGCTTCCATCCAGCTGATCAACCATTTTACCGTAAGCCATTTCATCCATCGGTCCTTGATTCCTTTTCCCTACCCAACCATCCTATCACCCGTCTTCCATCAAAAAACCCATTTATCCAGGCAACCAACTGCTCAATCATCTCTCCATCCAATCTACTGGTTCAACAACCACTCACCATCACCCAAACATCCATCCATCCATCCATCCATCCATCCATCTCCTCATCCAATGGGCCACACACTCATCAACCACTCATACCCCCATCCCTCCCTCCCTCCCTCTCGCCTTCCCTCTCTCCCCTCCCTTACTGCCCTCAACCCTGCTTGCACCCATCCCTCCATCCAGCCCCCAATCAACACCCACCAAGAGAACTTCCCAGTTCCCACATGGGCCAACCATCTGCAACGGGCCCTGCCCAAGCTCCTGACACACTCCAAACCCAGGGCCAGCGAGGACACACATGGTCCCACAGCACCACTCACCTGTGACCGCATCGGTGGAGACGGGGCCCAGGTGTTTCCGACCCCACACCCCGTACAGGTTGAACTTGTAGCGGCGGGATGGTGACAGCCCAGGCACCGTCACCGTGTGTGAACCACCGTCCACGGGCAACACCTGGGGCTGGCCTTGGGCATCCTTGTACTGCACCGTGAAGGAGTCAAAGGTGCCCTTGGGGACGCTCCACTCCAGCTGGACGGAGTCGGGGCTGACATGAGGGGCCGTGAGCTCGCCCAGGATGGGCTGCGATGGTGGCTCCTCTTCTTGTGGAGCTGGGCGTGCAATGCAGAGAGCACAATGCAGGATGGAAACATTGAGCCTTACGTCCATCCGTCAGGAAGACAAACATTCATCCATGCAATGCTCCCTCTGTCTTTCATATTACCACTGGTTCATCCATTCACCCATCCATCCAATCCAGTCAGCACCAAAGAGATGTTCCCACATCCCAGAAGGCATAAAATACCCAGGAGAGACCCTGACCCATATAAAACCCCGTTCAAAAGGAGACATAGAAGAGGCTCACAGAAGCCCTCACCTGTGACGGCATCGGTGGAGACGGGGCCCAGGCGTTTCCGACCCCACACCCCGTACAGGTTGAACTTGTAGCGGCGGGATGGTGACAGCCCAGGTACCGTCACCGTGCGTGAACCACCGTCCACGGGCAACACCTGGGGCTGGCCTTGGGCATCCCTGTACTGCACCGTGAAGGAGTCAAAGGTGCCCTCGGGGACGCTCCACTCCAGCTGGACGGAGTCGGGGCTGACGTGGGAGGCTGTGAGCTCGCCCAGGATGGGCTGCGATGGTGGCTCCTCCTCTGGCTCGGACGCAGCTGTAACAGAGAGGGCACAATGCAGGGAAGAATCATCTGTCCATCCACTCAACTAATCATCCCTACAACTATGAGTTCACCTGAGCATCCACCCACCTGCTCTTCCACACATTCTTAACACTCTCCTGCCCATCAACCTTCCAGGCAGGCACATCTGCACCCTTCTACTCACCATCTGGCCATCTGTTCTTCCATTCAATCATCCAATCGTTGGCCAAATCACCCAAAGAAACATTTTACCACCACCTGTCTACCATCTTTGGACAGGCTGGATCAATGGGCCGAGGCCAACTGGATGAGGTTTACGAAGGCCAAGTGCCGGGATCCTCCACTTCGGTCACAACAACCCCCTGGCAGTGCTACAGGCTTGGAGCAGAGTGGCTGCCAAGCTGCCCAGTGGAAAAGGACCTGGGGGTGTTGACTGACCACGGGGTGAACATGAGCCAGCAGTGTGCCCAGGTGGCCGAGGCGGCCAACAGCATCCTGGCTTGTGTCAGGAATAGCGTGGCCAGCAGGAGCAGGGACGTGGTTGTGCCCCTGCACTCTGCTGTGGCGAGGCCGCGCCTCCACTACTGTGTTCAGTTTGGGGCCCCTCACTCCAAGAAGGACACTGAGGTGCTGGAGCGAGTCCAGAGAAGGGCAACGAAGCTGGTGAAGGGTCTGGAGCACAACTCCTGTGAGGAGTGGCTGAGGGAACTGGGGTTGTTTAGCCTGGAGAAGAGGAGGCTGCGGGGAGACCTGATCGCTCTCTACAGCTGCCTCAAAGGAGGGCATAGTGAGGTGGGTGTTGGTCTCTTCTCCCAAGTAACTAGTGACAGGACGAGAGGAAATGGCCTCATGTTGCATCAGGGGAGGTTTAGATTGGATATTAGGTTCTTCACCGAAAGAGTGGTCAGGCATTGGAACAGGCTGCCCAGAGATGTTGTGGAGTCACTAACCCTGGAGGTGTTCAACAAATGTTTAGAAGTGGCACTTTGGGACGTGGTTTAGTAGGCATGGTGATGTTGGGTTGAGAGTTGGACATGATGATCTAAGAGGCCTTTTCCAACCTTAATGATTCTATGATTCTGTTCTATGCTTCCATCCAGCTGATCAACCATTTTACCGTAAGCCATTTCATCCATCGGTCCTTGATTCCTTTTCCCTACCCAACCATCCTATCACCCGTCTTCCATCAAAAAACCCATTTATCCAGGCAACCAACTGCTCAATCATCTCTCCATCCAATCTACTGGATCAACAACCACTCACCATCACCCAAACATCCATCCATCCATCCATCCATCCATCCATCCATCCATCTCCTCATCCAATGGGCCACACACTCATCAACCACCCATACCCCCATCCCTCCCTCCCTCCCTCTCGCCTTCCCTCTCTCCCCTCCCTTACTGCCCTCAACCCTGCTTGCACCCATCCCTCCATCCAGCCCCCAATCAACACCCACCAAGAGAACTTCCCAGTTCCCACATGGGCCAACCATCTGCAACGGGCCCTGCCCAAGCTCCTGACACACTCCAAACCCAGGGCCAGCGAGGACACACATGGTCCCACAGCACCACTCACCTGTGACCGCATCGGTGGAGACGGGGCCCAGGCGTTTCCGACCCCACACCCCGTACAGGTTGAACTTGTAGCGGCGGGATGGTGACAGCCCAGGTACCGTCACCGTGCGTGAACCACCGTCCACGGGCAACACCTGGGGCTGGCCTTGGGCATCCTTGTACTGCACCGTGAAGGAGTCAAAGGTGCCCTCGGGGACGCTCCACTCCAGCTGGACGGAGTCGGGGCTGACGTGGGAGGCCGTGAGCTCGCCCAGGATGGGCTGCGATGGTGGCTCCTCCTCTGGCTCGGACGCAGCTGTAACAGAGAGGGCACAATGCAGGGAAGAATCATCTGTCCATCCACTCAACTAATCATCCCTACAACTATGAGTTCACCTGAGCATCCACCCACCTGCTCTTCCACACATTCTTAACACTCTCCTGCCCATCAACCTTCCAGGCAGGCACATCTGCACCCTTCTACTCACCATCTGGCCATCTGTTCTTCCATTCAATCATCCAATCGTTGGCCAAATCACCCAAAGAAACATTTTACCACCACCTGTCTACCATCTTTGGACAGGCTGGATCAATGGGCCGAGGCCAACTGGATGAGGTTTACGAAGGCCAAGTGCCGGGATCCTCCACTTCGGTCACAACAACCCCCTGGCAGTGCTACAGGCTTGGAGCAGAGTGGCTGCCAAGCTGCCCAGTGGAAAAGGACCTGGGGGTGTTGACTGACCACGGGGTGAACATGAGCCAGCAGTGTGCCCAGGTGGCCGAGGCGGCCAACAGCATCCTGGCTTGTGTCAGGAATAGCGTGGCCAGCAGGAGCAGGGACGTGGTTGTGCCCCTGCACTCTGCTGTGGCGAGGCCGCGCCTCCACTACTGTGTTCAGTTTGGGGCCCCTCACTCCAAGAAGGACACTGAGGTGCTGGAGCGAGTCCAGAGAAGGGCAACGAAGCTGGTGAAGGGTCTGGAGCACAACTCCTGTGAGGAGTGGCTGAGGGAACTGGGGTTGTTTAGCCTGGAGAAGAGGAGGCTGCGGGGAGACCTGATCGCTCTCTACAGCTGCCTCAAAGGAGGGCATAGTGAGGTGGGTGTTGGTCTCTTCTCCCAAGTAACTAGTGACAGGACGAGAGGAAATGGCCTCATGTTGCATCAGGGGAGGTTTAGATTGGATATTAGGTTCTTCACCGAAAGAGTGGTCAGGCATTGGAACAGGCTGCCCAGAGATGTTGTGGAGTCACTAACCCTGGAGGTGTTCAACAAAAGTTTAGAAGTGGCACTTTGGGACGTGGTTTAGTAGGCATGGTGATGTTGGGTTGAGAGTTGGACATGATGATCTAAGAGGCCTTTTCCAACCTTAATGATTCTATGATTCTGTTCTATGCTTCCATCCAGCTGATCAACCATTTTACCGTAAGCCATTTCATCCATCGGTCCTTGATTCCTTTTCCCTACCCAACCATCCTATCACCCGTCTTCCATCAAAAAACCCATTTATCCAGGCAACCAACTGCTCAATCATCTCTCCATCCAATCTACTGGATCAACAACCACTCACCATCACCCAAACATCCATCCATCCATCCATCCATCCATCTCCTCATCCAATGGGCCACACACTCATCAACCACCCATACCCCCATCCCTCCCTCCCTCCCTCTCGCCTTCCCTCTCTCCCCTCCCTTACTGCCCTCAACCCTGCTTGCACCCATCCCTCCATCCAGCCCCCAATCAACACCCACCAAGAGAACTTCCCAGTTCCCACATGGGCCAACCATCTGCAACGGGCCCTGCCCAAGCTCCTGACACACTCCAAACCCAGGGCCAGTGAGGACACACATGGTCCCACAGCACCACTCACCTGTGACCGCATCGGTGGAGACGGGGCCCAGGCGTTTCCGACCCCACACCCCGTACAGGTTGAACTTGTAGCGGCGGGATGGTGACAGCCCAGGCACCGTCACCGTGCGTGAGCCACCGTCCACGGGCAACACCTGGGGCTGGCCTTGGGCATCCCTGTACTGCACCGTGAAGGAGTCAAAGGTGCCCTCGGGGACGCTCCACTCCAGCTGGACGGAGTCGGGGCTGACGTGGGAGGCTGTGAGCTCGCCCAGGATGGGCTGCGATGGTGGCTCCTCCTCTGGCTCGGACGCAGCTGTAACAGAGAGGGCACAATGTAGGGATGAATCAACCAACCTTCCTTCCTTCCTTCCTTCCTTCCTTCCTTCCTTCCTTCCTTCCTTCCTTCCTTCCTTCCTTCCTTCCTTCCTTCCTTCCTTCCTTCCTTCCTTCCACCCAGCACAAGGAATTAGACCTACAGTTATCAGTTCAGCCGAGCATCCACCCAGCTGCCCGTCCACACATCCTTAACACTCTTCTACCCATCAGCCTGCCAACCAACCACACCTGCAGCCTTCTACTCACCATCTTGCTCTCCATTCATCCACCTAATCATCCAACCATCAGCCAAATTCCCCCAAACAAACATTTTACCAGACATCTACCTACTCTCTTTAAGGCAGGTTTTCGGTCAACCATGGCATCATCCATGCATTCATGCATGTGTTCTTCACTTTCTCCATCTACGCACCAATCCCTTTGTCCATCTATCCATGCAAACTTCTCTCCATCCATTTCTACACCCAACCAGCCATGCTTCCATCCAGCCGATCAACCATTCTTGTGTCCAGTATTTCATCCATTGGTTCTTGAATCTGTTCCTCTACCCAAACATCCTATCACCCATCTTCCAGCAAAATACTCATCAATCCAGGCAACCAATCATCTCTCCATCCAAACAACCTGTTCAACAACCACCCACCATCACCCAAACATCCATCCATCCATCCATCCATCCATCCATCCATCCATCTCCTCACCCAACAAGCCATATAATCATCCAACTGCCCATAACCCCATCCCTCCCTCCCAACACTCCTTCCCTCCCTCTGGGCTTCCCTCTCTCCCCTCCCTTACTGCCCTCAACCCTGCCTGCACCCATCCCTCCATCCAGCCCCCAATCAACACCCACCAAGAGAACTTCCCAGTTCCCACATGGGCCAACCATCTGCAACGGGCCCTGCCCAAGCTCCTGACACACTCCAAACCCAGGGCCAGCGAGGACACACATGGTCCCACAGCACCACTCACCTGTGACCGCATCGGTGGAGACGGGGCCCAGGCGTTTCCGACCCCACACCCCGTACAGGTTGAACTTGTAGCGGCGGGATGGTGACAGCCCAGGCACCGTCACCGTGCGTGAACCAC
The DNA here is from genome assembly GCF_028858705.1 of Grus americana. Taxonomy (NCBI): domain Eukaryota; kingdom Metazoa; phylum Chordata; class Aves; order Gruiformes; family Gruidae; genus Grus; species Grus americana. Next base: position 1,888,164 of record NC_072883.1, on the reverse strand, counting down.
CGTCCACGGGCAGCACCTGGGGCTGGCCTTGGGCATCCTTGTACTGCACCGTGAAGGAGTCAAAGGTGCCCTCGGGGACGCTCCACTCCAGCTGGACGGAGTCGGGGCTGACGTGGGAGGCCGTGAGCTCGCCCAGGATGGGCTGCGATGGTGGCTCCTCCTCTGGCTCGGCTGCAGCTGTAACAGAGAGCCACATCCACCCTGGCCTTTAGACAGCCAGGGAAGGGGCCTCCACAACCTCTCTGGGCAACCTGTTCCAGTAATTCAGCACCCTCGCAGGGAAGCATTTCCTTCTAACACAGAATCATAGAATGGTTTGGGTTGGAAGGGACCTTAAAGGTCATCTATTTCCAACCCCCCTGCTGCAGGCAGGGACACCCTCCACTAGACCACGTTGCCCAAAGCCTCATCCAACCTGGTCTTAAACACTTCCAGGGAGCCAGTGCCTCACCACTCTAACAGTAAAGAATTTCTTTCTAACTTCTAATCTAAATCGACCCTCCTTCAGCTTGAACCCACTCCCCCTTGTCCTGTCACTACACTCCCTGATAAACAGCCCCTCCCCATCTTTCCTGTAGGCCCCTTCAGGTACTGGTAAGCCACAATTAGGTCTCTCCAGAGCCTTCTCTTCTTCAGGCTGAACCAGCCTAACTCTCTCAGCCTGTCCTCATAGGAGAGGTGCTCCAAGCTCTCTGATCAGCTTCATGGCCCTCCTCTGGACTCATTCCAACAGCTCCATGTCTCTCCTGTACTGAGGCCCCCAGAGCTGGATGCAGTACTCCAGGTGGGGTCTCACCAGAGTGGAGTAGAGGGGGCAGGATCACCTCCCTCGACCTGCTCGTCACACCTCTTTTGATGCAGCCCAGGACATGGTTGGGCTTTCTGGGCTGCAAGTGCACACTGCCAGCTCATGTTGAGCTTCTCATGAACCAATGCGCCCAAGTCCTTCTCCTCAGGGCTGCTTTCAATCCATTCCTTGCCCGCCTATAGTCATGCTTGGGATTGTGCCGACCCACATGCAGGACCTTGCACTTGGCTTTGTTGAACTTCATGCAGTTTGCACGGGCCCACCTCTCCAGCCTGTCAAGTTCCCTCTGGATGGCATCCCTTCCCTCCAGCGTGTCGACCACACCACACAGCTTGGTGTCATCGGCAAACTCGCTGAGGGTGCACTCGATCCCACAGTCCATGTCGCCGACAAAGATGTTGAACAGCGCCAGTCCCAGTACCGACCCCTGAGGAATGCCACTCGTCACTGTTCTCCACTTGGACATCGAGCCGTTGACCACAACTCTTTGAGTGCGACCGTCTTGCCAATTCCTTATCCTCTGAGAGGTCCATCCGTCAAATCCATGTCTCTCCAATTTAGAGACAAGGATGTCGTGCGGGACAGTGTCAAATGCTTTGCACAAGTCCAGTTAGATGACATCAGCCACTCTCCCTTCTCCACCAACACTGTAACCCCATCAGAGAAGGCCACCAAATGTGTCAGGCACGATTTGCCCTTAGTGAAGCCACGTTGGCTGTCACCAATCACCTCCTTGTTTTCCATGTGCCTGAGCATATTCTCCAGGAGGATCTGCTCCATGATCTTGCCAGGCAAGGAGGTGAGACTGACCGGTCTATAGTTCCCCAGGTCTTCCTTTTCTCCCTTCTGAAAAATGGGGGTTCTGTTTCCCCTTTTCCACTCAGTGGGAACGTCACCAGACCGCCAGGACTTTTCAAATATGATAGAGAGTGGCCTGGCCACTTCATCCACCAGTTCCCTCAGGACCCGCGGATGCATCTCATCAGGTCCCATGGACTTGTGCACCTTCAGGTTCCTTAGATGTTCTCGAACCTTCTCCTACAGTGGGCGGTTCTTCATTCTCCCAGTCCCTGCCTTTGCCTTCTGTGACCTGGGCAGTGTGGCTTGAGCCCTTGCCGGTGAAGACTGAGGCAAAAAAATCATTGAGAACCTCAGCCTTCTCCATATCCCAGGTAACCAGGTCTCCTGTTTCATTCCAGAGAGGGCCCACATTTTCCCTCATCTTCTTTTTATCACTGATATACCTATAGAACATTTTCTTCTTGTCCTTGATGTCCCTGGCCGATTTTAATTCTACCAGGGCTTTGGCTTTCCTAACCTAATCCCTGGCTGCTCGGACAGTTTCTTGGTATTCCTGCCAGCCTACCTGCCCTTGCTTCCACCCTCTGGAGGCTTCCTTTTTGCGTTTGAGTTTGCCCAGGAGCTCCTTGTTCATCCATGCAGGCCTCTTGGTGGTTTTGCCTGACTGGCTCTTTGATGGGATGCATCGCTCCTGAGCTTGGAGGAGGTGATCCTTGAATACGAATCACCTTTCTTGGGCCCTTCTTCCCTCCAGGGCTTTCTCCCATGGTACTGTAAACATCCATGCTCCCATCTCTTCCTCCTCCTCATCCCATCCCCAAACAGATGATCTCATTTCAAACAAAGTCCAAGGGCCCTCACCAAACTCATGTCCTAGTCCTCAACCTGGGTCTACAGGGAACATGCATGGAGCCCACAGCCCCACTCACCTGTGACGGCATCGGTGGAGACAGGGCCCAGGCGTTTCTGACCCCACACCCCATAAAGGTTGAACTTGTAGCGGCGGGATGGTGACAGCCCAGGCACCGTCACCGTGCGTGAACCACCGTCCACAGGCAGCACCTGGGGCTGGCCTTGGGCATCCCTGTACTGCACCGTGAAGGAGTCAAAGGTGCCCTTGGGGACGTTCCACTCCAGCTGGACGGAGTCGGGGCTGACGTGGGAGGCCGTGAGCTCGCCCAGGATGGGCTGCGGTGGTGGTTCTTCTTCTGGCTCAGCCACAGCTGTAACAGGGATCAATGCAAGGAAGAATCATCCATCCATCCATCCATCCCTTCAACAAATCATCCCTGCAGTTATCAGTTCAGCAAAGCATCCACTGACTTCTCCTTCCACACCTCCTTAATATTCCACTACTCATCAGCCTGCCAACCAGCCACACCTGCAGCCTTCTACTTACCATCTCGCAGTCTACTCACCATCTTTCATTCCTTCACCAAATCATCCATCCATCAGCCAAATCACCCAATCAAACATTTTACCACATATCCATCTACTCATTAAGGCAGGTCTTTGGTCACCCATGTCCTACATCCATTGATTCATCCATGTTCTTCACCAGTCTTTTCATCTACACAACAATTCCTTTGTCTCTCTATCCATGCAACCTTCTCTCCCTCCATTTCGACCCCCAAGCAGCCATGCTTCCATCCAGCTGATCTACCATTTTCCTGTCCATTATTTCAGCCAGTGGTCCTTGAATCTGTTCCTCTACCCAACCATCCTGTCACCCACCTTCCATCAAAACCCTCATCAATCCAGGGAACCATCTCCTCATTCATCTCTCCATCCAATCAACCTGTTCAACCACCACCCACCATCATCCAAACATCCACCCATCCATCCATCCATCCATTAGGGCTCCAGAAGGTAAGGAGGTCCAAGAGAGCTGGTCAACATTCAAGCACCACTTCCTCCGAGGTCAGGATCCTGAAGAACAGGAAATCAAGCAAAGGAGGCAGGAGACCTGCATGGATGAGCAAGGAGCTCCTGGAGAAACTCCAAGGGAAGAAGGAAATTTACAGACTGTGGAAAAAGGGACTGGCCACTTGGGAGCAATACAGGGATGTAGTCAGAAAATGTAGGGATGCAACGAGGCAGGTTGATGCCCACTTGGAATTAAAACTGTCAAGGGATGTCAAGGACAACAAGAAGGGCTTTTTCAAATATATCAGCAGCAAAAGGAAGACTAGGGAAAATGTGGTCCCGCTGCTGAATGAGGTGGGTGCCCTGGTGATGCCGGACACAGAGAAGGCGGAGTTACTGAATGCTGCCTTTGCTTCAGCCTTTACTGCTAAGGCCGGCCCACAGGAATCCCAGACCCTGGAAGTAGGAGAGAAAGTCTGCAGAAAGGAAGACCTTCCCTTGGTCGAGGACGATCGAGTTAAAAAACATCTAGGCAAACTTGACATCCACATGGGATGCACCCATGAGTGCTGTGTTGGGTTTGCATGGCAAGGTTTTGGTAGCGGGGGGGGAGGCTACAGGGGTGGCTTCTGTGAGAAGCTGCTAGAAGCTCCCCCTGTGTCTGATAGAGCCAATGCCAGCCGGCTCCAAGACGGACCTGCCCCTGGCCAAGGCCAAGCCAATCCGCGCCTCTGGGATAACATATTTAAGAAGAAGAAAAACAGTTAGAGAGAGGGAACTTTTGCAGCCAGAGAGAGGAGTGAGAAGATGTAAGAAACTCTGCAGACACGCAGGTCAGTGCAGAAGGAGGGGCAGGAGGTGCTCCAGGTGCCGGAGCAGAGATCCCCCTGCAGCCCGTGGTGAAGACCATGGTGAAGCAGGCTGTCCCCCTGCAGCCCATGGAGGAAGGATGAGGGGGTGTAGAGATTCCACCTGCAGCCCGTGGAGGACCCCACGCCGGAGCAGGTGGAGGCACCTGAAGGAGGCTGTGGCCCCGTGGGAAGCCCATGCTGGAGCAAGTTCCAGGCCGGACCGGTGGACCCGTGCAGAGGGGAGCCCACGCCAGGGCAGGTTTGCTGGCAGGACTTGTGACCCCGTGGGGGACCCATGCTGGAGCAGTCTGCTCCTGAAGGTCTGCAGCCCGTGGGAGAGGCCCACGCTGGAGCAGTTCGTGAAGGACTGTAGCCCATGGGAGAGACTCCATGTGGAGCAGGGGAACGATGAGAGGAGTCCTCCCCCTGAGGATGAAGAAGCGGCAGAAACAACATGAGATGAACTGACCGCAACCCCCATTCCCCGTCCCCCTGTGCCGCTGAGGGGGGGAAAGGTTGAAGCCGGGAGTGAAGTTGAGCCAGGGAGGATGGGAAGGGTGGGGGGAGGTGTTTTAAGAGTTGATTTTATTTTCTCATTCCTCTACTCTGTTTTGCTTAGCAATAAATTAGATGAATTCCCTCTCTAAGTTCGGTCTGTTTTGCTCGTGACAACAATTAGTGAGTGATCTCTCCCTGTCCTTATCTCGACCTACAAGCATTTCGTTATACTTTTTCTCCCCTGTTTAGTGAAGGAGGGGAGTGAGAGAGCGGCTCTGGTGGGCACCTGGCCCCCAGCCAGGGTCAACCCACCACAGTGCTCTGGGAGCTGGCAGATGTTCTTGCTAAGCTGCTCTCCCTCATCTTTGAAAGGTCCTGGAGAACAGGAGAGGTGCCTGAGGACTGGAGGAAAGCCAATGTCACTCCGGTCTTCAAAAAGGGCAAGAAGGAGGACCCAGGAAACTACAGGCCAGTCAGCCTCACCTCCATCCCTGCAAACGTGATGGAACAACTTATTCTGGGGGTTATCAATAAGCATGTGGAGGAGGAAGAGGCTATTGGGAGCGGTCAACATGGATTCACCAAGGGCAAATCATGCCTGACCAATCTGATAACCTTCTATGATGACATGACCGGCTGGGTGGATGAGGGGAGAGCAGTGGATGTTGTCTCCCTTGACTTCAGCAAGGCTTTTGACACTATCTCTCATACCATCCTCATTAGCAAGCTTAGGAAGCGTTGGTTGGATGAGTGGACAGTGAGGTGGGGCGAGAACTGGCTCAATGGCAGAGCCCAGGGGGTTGTGGTAAGCAGCACAGAGTCTAGTTGGAAGCCTGTAGGTAGTGGTGTGCCCCAAGGGTCAGTGCTTGGTCTGCTCTTATTCAACATATTCACCAGTGACCTGGACAACGGGACAGAGTGGACCCTCAGCAAGTTTCCTGATGATACACAACTGGGAGGAGTGGCCGACACAGCAGAAGGCTGCACTGCCATTCAGTGAGGTCTGGACAGGCTGGAGAGTTGGGTGGAGAGGAACCAAATGAAGTTCAACCAGGGCAAGTGTAGGGTCCTGCTCCGAGGGAAGAACAACCCCAGATGAGGGGTTAACCTGCTGGGAAGCAGCGCTGCGGAGAAGGACCTGGGGGGCCTGGTGGACAAGCAGCTCTCCATGAGCCAGTAATGTGCCCTCGTGGCCAAGAAGGCCACTGGTGTCCTGGGGTGCCTTGAGAAGAACGTGGCCAGCAGGTCGAGGGAGGTTCTCCTTCCCCTCTACTCTGCCCTGGTGAGGCCACATCTGGAGTTGTGTGTCCAGTTCTGGGCTCCCAGTTCAAGACAGACAGGGAACTACTGGAGAGAGTCCAGCAGAGGGCTGCAAGGATGACGAGGGGACTGGAGCATCTCTGGTGTGAGGAAAGGCTGAGAGAGCTGGGGCTGTTTAGCCTGGAGAAGAGAAGACTGAGAAGGGATCTGATCAATGCTTCTAAATATCTAAAGGGCGGATGTCTAAAGGAAGGGGCCAGACTCTTCTCAGTGGTGCCCAGTGACAGGACAAGGGGAAATGGGCACAAACTGGAATACAGGAAGCTCCATCTCAATATGATGAAAAACTTCTTCACTCTGATGGTGACAGAGCACTGGGACAGGCTGCCCAGAGAGGTTGTGGAGTCTTCTTCTCTGGAGAGATTCAAAACCTGCCTGGATGCAATCCTGTGCAACCTGCTCGAGGTGATCCTGCTCTAGCAAGAGGGTTGGACTAGATGATCTCCAGAGGCCCCTTCCAACCCCTACCAACCTGTGAATCTGTGAATCTGTGAATCTCTGAATCTGAGAATGTCCTCACCCAATGAGCCACACACTCATCCGTCTGCCCGTACCCCCATCACTCCCTCCCTCCAAACTTCCCTCTCTCCCCCACTCCCTTACTGCCCTCAACCCTGCCTGCACCCATCCCTCCATCCAGTCTCCAATCAACACCCACCAAGAGAACTTCCCAGTTCCCACATGGGCCAACCATCTGCAACGGGCCCTGCCCAAGCTCCTGACACACTCCAAACCCAGGGCCAGCGAGGACACGCATGGTCCCACAGCACCACTCACCTGTGACGGCATCGGTGGAGACGGGGCCCAGGCGTTTCCGACCCCACACCCCGTACAGGTTGAACTTGTAGCGGCGGGATGGTGACAGCCCAGGCACCGTCACCGTGCGTGAACCACCGTCCACGGGCAGCACCTGGGGCTGGCCTTGGGCATCCTTGTACTGCACCGTGAAGGAGTCAAAGGTGCCCTCGGGGACGTTCCACTCCAGCTGGACGGATTCAGGGCTGACGTGGGAGGCTGTGAGGTCGCCCAGGATGGGCTGGGATGGTGGTTCCTTCTTTGGTGGGGCTGGGGCTGCAACAGGGATAGCACCATGCAGGACACAATGGGTACGTACAGACATCCATCCATCCATCCATCCATCCATCCATCCATCCATCCATCTTTCCGCCTGCCTCTCCATTCATCCAATCACCCACCCATTATTCAACTCACCCAACAATCTCATCTTCCATACATTTTCCATTCCTCCAGCTGTTTGTCCACTCATCCACTCATCCATCCAATTATCCCTTTGTCAGGCAATTCAAACCTTCCAGAAATCCATCCATCCATGTGTCTTCCCGCCCACTCATGCTTACTTCCACCCAGTCATCCATCATCTTTCCATGACCCTTCTCCATCACATCTTTTCATGGATCCATGAACCCCGCTAGCCAAACACGCAACCATCCATCTATTCATTCATTAAATAGTCTGGTTGTCCATCTGACCACCCCTGCTTCCATCCATCCATGCTGCTGTGCATTCATCTATCCAGCCATCAATCAGTATACCCAGCCATTTTTCCAGCCACTCATCTAAAATCTATATATCCAATCCCAACCATCCATCCAATCCCAACCATCCATCATCCATCTCCCCATCCCCACCCATCCACCCACCTTCCCACCATCCACCTAACCACCCACACACTCATCCAATCATCCATCCTTTCATACAAACAGCCCTCCATCCCTCTGACCTTCATGCACCCACACCCACCACCAAATCAAGGACAAGATGCTCTTCCCATATCTCTCAAGGTCAAAGGACCTGCAAAGGTTCCTGATTCGCTCCAAACCCAGTGCCCACAGAGGACATAGAGGGGGCCCAGAGATGTCCTCACCTGTGACAGCATCAGTAGAGATAAGACCAATCCGTTTCCGACCCCACACCCCGTACAGGTTGAACTTGTAGCGGCGGGACGGTGACAGCCCAGGCACCGTCACTGTGCGGGACCCGCCATCAACTGCAAGTGCCTGAGGCTGGCCTTGTGCATCCCTGTACTGCACCGTGAAGGAGTCAAAGGTGCCCTCAAGGACACTCCACTCCAGCTGGATGGAGCCAGAGGTGACATGGGAGACCGTGAGCTCGCCCAGGCGGGGCCGGAGTGGTGGTTCCTCCGATGGCGGAGCTGGCACTGCAATGGAGGTGGCACAAAGAACATGAAGATCCACCCACCCATGCATCCTTCTGCTGAACCAGCTATCCATCCACCCATCTGTCTAACCATGCACCTTTCAATCCAAGCACCCAACCATCCACCCATCCTCCCATTGATCCAACTGGGTGTCTGACCGTCCATCCAATCGTCTGTTCATTCTGTTATTTCTCCATTGTTCCATCCATCAATCCGTCTATCTGTCTGTCCCCTCATTTGTCCATTCAAGGAACCAGGCTTCCATCCAATCAATGACCTGCTTTTCCATTCACTTTTCCTTACATAAGTCTTTGAATCCACCCACCCACCTATCCATCCAACCTTCCATCCATCCAAACACCCATCCATCCATCCATCCTTCCATCCACGCACCCATCCAACCATCCATCCTTCCACCCATCCATCCATCTTTCCATCCATCCACCCACCCACCTATCTATCCAACATTGCATCCGTCATCCATCCATCCACCCACTCACCCATCCCAACCGTCCAATCACCATCCATCCATCCATGCAACCATCCAACCATCCATCTGACCATCCACAACTTGTCTTCCAAGAGCAGGTCAGCCTGAACATCTGGGTCCCTCCCATCTGATGGTACCTGCTTTGGCTATAGCACTTTTGGGCTCCGTCAACTCCATCTCATACTTGTGCTCCCAGTCCGGCGGGGGCTCATCGGTGCCACCCACCCCTGCACCCAAAAGAGGAGTAGGTGGTTATGGGATGTCCCTGTGCAATGTTATCCCCATCTCCATGTCCATCCCCATCACCCACCTGCCGTCACCAGGAATGTGTAGGACTTGGAGACTTGCCCCCGCACCACGCCGTGCACCTCCACCCGGTACATGGCCCCTGGCACCAGCCCTGGCACCCGGGCCACCGCTGTGTCCCCTGGCACCTGCAGCTCCCCCTCGGCCCCCTCTGGCTCTTCCAGGAGCCGGTAACGGATCACCACAGTCTCTGCATGGCCCCGTAGCCCGTCCAGGTCCACCAGAGCCTCACCAGCAGCCCCTGGCATCAGCTGGGGCTTGGGGTGGGGGATCTGGCGAAGGAGCTGGTGACGCAACGGGGCCGGGCTGCGACGCAGAAGGTAAGAGAGGATGGCGCGGGCCACTGCCGGCACCGTTTGGTTGCCCCGGAGGGGGAAGTTTGTAGCCCGGAGGTGGCTCTCCAGGCGCTGCAGCAAGGAGCCATTGTAGGAGGAGAGCTTGGCCCCCAGGTCATGCAGAGATGGGCCAACTGGGAGCACTGGGGACAGCGGGGATGCTGGGGACACTGGGGACCATGGAGATGGAGGTGACACAGGAGATTGTGGTGATGCTGGGGACCATGGAGTCACAGGTGACCTTGGGGACACTGGGGATACTGGTGCCTCTGGGGACCTTGGGGACACTGATGACCCTGGGGATTTAGGGGACACTGGTGATGCCGGGGACTCTGGTGACACTGGAGACCTCGGGGATGCTGGGGACCCCGGCGAGCCTCGAGATACTGGGGAGGATGGAAACCTTGGAGATGCTGGTGACCCCAAAGACCCTGGTGACCCCAAGGATGCATCCGGTGACACTGGTGATGCCGGTGATCCCAGAGACCCTGGTGACCCTGGGGATGCTGGAGACCCTCGGGCAGATGGTGACGCTGGGGCCACTGGTGATGCTGGGGACCCCAGGGAACCCTGAGGGGACCCTGGGGACCCCCCATGGGTGGGCAGAGTCTGGGCAAGCACTGTGAGAGCAAAGGGGACCAGGGTCATCAACCCGTCCCCAAAAATCTCCCCAGAGCTTGGGGGGACACAGGGACAGATGGACACGGGAAGGGATGGGGACAGACGGACTCATAGGGACAGGCTGGGGACATCCAGACTAATGGGAACAGACTGGGATAGATGGACTGACTGGGACAAACTGGAGACATCCGGATCACACGGGGGAGCACCAGGAGACGTGACAACACATGGACCCATGAGGACACACGAGCCCATGGGGACACGTGGGGACAGATGCAGATAGGCAGACCCAAGGGGACACACAGACCCACAGGGGACAGACCAGTGACACACAGACCCACCAGGACAGACAGACGCATGTGGACCCACAGAGCCATGGGGACACATGGACACGTGGAGACGGACAGAGGCTGCAGGCACTGTCCCTTGTCCCCATGCCCATCCCAGTCCCTGTCCCCACCCCTGTGGCCGTGACATCCCCATCCCTGTACACATCCCTCTGCCACCCCCATGCTTGTCACCATCCCTGTTCCCATGTCCATGCTGTCCTCACCCCCATGCTTGCATCATCCCTGTCCCCATGCTGTCCCTGTGCCATCCCTACGCTGTCCTCATCCATGTGTTGTCCCCATCACCATCCCCATGTTGTCCCTGTAACCATGTCTGTGCCCATACCATCCCCATCCTCGTGCCATCCATGTGCCCATGCCATCTCCATGGCTCTCTCCATCACTGTCCCCATCCCTGTGGTCGTGCCATCCATGTCCCCAGGCTTTTCCCATCCCCATGCCATCCCTGTCCCCATGTCCATGCCATTCCCATCCCTGTGTCATCCCTGGCCCCATGCTGTCCCCATTGCTGTCCCCCACAACCATGACCATGCCATCACCATCCCCTACCCCATGCATGTGCCATCTCCATCCCTGTCCCCCTGCCCACACCCGTTGCCATCCCCGTTGTTGTCCTCATCCCCACGTCTGTCCCCTTGTGGTCCTTGCACTGAGTGGCTGGCACGTACCGGTGCGGACTCGCAGGGTGCCGGGTGCCCCGAGGTGCTGCTCCCGCTGGGCCTGGATGAAGAGCTCAAAGGCGTGGCCGGGTGCCAGCCCCGTCACCTCGAAGGTGACAGCGGAGCCAGGCAGCTCATGGGTGGTCATCGCTGCTGGCTCGTCCTAGGAACAAGGGACATGCCAAGGACATGCTGGGGACACCACGGTGGGACTTAGTCCTGAGTGAGGCAGCAGGCAGGTGGCCACAGCCAAGAGCTTCTCCCAGGTCTGGGTGACATATTGGGGACACACTGGGGATGTGTTGGGGACAGCTAAGGAGGGACACACTGGGGACAGTGTGGTGAGGACACCTCCTCATCTCTGAGCCAGGCAAGAGGCAGGTGGCTGCAGCCAATGGCTTGTCCTGGGGCTGGAGCACACGTTGGGGACACACTGGGGACATATTGGGGACACCATGGTGGGACATGTCCTGGTCCCTAAGCAGGACTGCAGGTAGGTGGCTGCAGGCAGGTGGCTCATCCTGGGGACAGGGGACATGTTGGGGACACAACCCTGTCCCCAAGCCAGGCAGCAGGAAGGTGGCCACAGCTGCTGGCTCATCTTGGGGACAAGGGATACACTGGGGAGATGACCCCATCCCTGAGTTAGGCAGCAGGAGGTGGCCTGACCACTGGCTTGCTCTGGGGACAACAGAGGACAGATTGGGGACACCATAGGGACACCCCTATGGTGCCCCCAGCGGGGCAGCAGCTGGCCACAGACGCCATCTCATCCTGGGGATGATGGCCACATTGGGGCGATGCTGGGGCCACCACACTGGGGTCACCGCAGTGCTGGGGGCATGTCCCCACCCCATCCCTGTCCCCAGCTCACCAGGGGAATGAGGGCCACCTGGTAGCCATCCACCGGCACGGGGGGGCGGGGCCAGGTCACACGGAAGGACGTCTGGTTGCGGGTGGCCAAGCGCGGTGTCACTGAGGGGATCTCTGCAGGAACACGGTCCATCAGTGGGTGCCACCACGGGGACAATTTGGGGCACCATGGGACAGGTTGCCCATGGGATGGGGACACCCTGGGGACACCATGGGACAGGGCACCCATGAGATGGGGACACCACAGGACAGGGACACCCTGAAAACACCACGGGGACACCATGAGATGGGCCACCCAGGGGATGGGGACACATCCAGACACACTCTGGGGACATCATGGGACAGCGACACCCTCAATACATGATGGGGACACCATTGGATGGGGTGCCTACGGGATGGGGGCATCATGGGGACAGGGACACCCATGGGATGGAGACACCACGGGATGGGGACACTATGGAACAGGGCACCCACTGGATGGGGACACAGGGAGACATGGAGAGGACACCCAAGGAACAAGGCCACCCAAGCCATGGGGACAGCAGGATATGGGGCACCCACAGGATGGGGACACCATGGGGACACTCAGGCCCAGGGCACTGGGAGGCACTGGAAGGACTGGGAAAGCACTGGAGGACACCAGGGGACACTGTGGACATGGGACAATACCAAGGTGGCATCAGGGTCCACCATGGCTGTGGGGCTCCAGGCAGGGGGGCACTGGGAGCACTGGGGTGGGGACACTGGGGGACACTGGGAGCAGTGGGGACCACGAGGGAAGCACTGGGGACACCTGGGGACATACCAAGGTGACATCAGAGCCCACTACAGCTGGGGGGGGGCCACTACTGAGGGGAGCACCGGGGACTCACGGGGACACTTGGGGACCCTCAGGGACCCTCAGGGACATACCAAGGGCGCAGCGGGGCCCGCCATGGCCGGGGGGACAGGCGGGGGTGGCGCAGTGGGGGCCGGTGAAGCCGGGGAAGCAGCGGCAGCGACCCCCCCGACATCGTCCCTGGTCGCTGCAGCCGAAGGGACAGGGGGGCTGGGGGGGGGAAGGGGGGCTGGGGGGAGGGGAGGGGGGGGAGGGGCAGCCGCAGCCGTCCCCGGCGGTGGGGGCACAGAGCTCCCGAGCCAGCGTGCGTCCTGCGGGGACGGGAGGGACACGGGGGTGACAAGGCCCCATGGCCCCCTACCTGCCACCCCCATGGCCCCCCATCACCCCCCCAATGTCCCCACATCCCCCCCATGTCCCTCCATATGTCCCAGTGTCCCCATGTCCCCCCATTTCCCCCCCATGTCCCCCCAATGTCCCCATGACCCCCCACAACCCCCAAAACGCCCCATGTCCCAATATCCCCATGACCCTCATGTCCCCTCCTCCCCCCACAGGTCCCCCCCGTCCCCCGTGACCCTCATGTCCCCCCCCACGTCCCTCCAAATACCCCATGTCCCTCTATATCCCCCCAGTTCCCCCCTCCATATGTCCCAGTGTCCCCATGTCCCCCATGTCCCCCCCGTGTCCCCGCAATGTCCCCGCGACCCCCATGCCCCCCCCCCCGACCCCCCATGTCCCCCCACGTACCGGTGCCAGCCTGGGGACCCTGGCTGTCCCCGCACTGATCCTGCAGCGCCCGCACTTGTCCCTCCAGCTCCCGCAGGCGCCCCAGGATGGCCACCAGCGCCGCGGCCCCACAGGTGGGACCTGGGGGACCCGGGGGGGACCGAGGGGGGGTCCCTGTCCCCCCCCTCAGCGCCAGTGCCAGCAGCAGCAGGGGCAGCCCCGGGGTCATGGTCCTGCAGGGAGGAGATGGATGGCACCCGTGGGGACACCCGTGGGGACACACAGACACCCATAGGGGACACCCAGGGGACACAGGGACACCCACGGGGGACACAGACACCGGTGGGGGCCACCCAGGGGACAAACAGACGTCATGGGGGACACAGGGACACCCGTGGGGGACACCCAGGGGACATGGACACCCAAAAAGGACAGAGCGAGAACCACAGATACCCACGGGGACACATGGACACCCGTGGGGACACATGGACACACAGGGACGTTGTGAAAGGGCACCCAGGGGACACACGGACACAGCCAGGGGACGCATGGACATCATGGGGGGGGGACACACACAGAGACACCCACAGGGGACATCAGTGGGGACACCTGGGCACCCAAGGGGACACCCAGGGGGGACACAGACACCCAGAGGGGACAGACTAAGAACTACAGACACCGGGGGGGCACAAACACCCGTGGGGACACCCAGGGGACACAGAGACGTGAAAGGGGCACACGGACACCCACAGGGGACATCGGAGGGGACACACGGACACCCACCGGGGACACGTGGACAGCTGTGGGGGACACCCAGGGGACAGAGGGACACCCATGGAGACATGGGCACATCTACAGGGGACACACAGACACCGTGAGCCACGGCACCCACCCACAGCACCCACAGCAGCACCCACCCATGGCACCCACAGCAATACTGACCCACGACACCCGCCCACGGCACTTGTGTGGCCTGGCACCAGTGCGCCCAGGAACACCAGTAATGCCCAGCAGCCCCCAGTAACACCAGTAACCTCCCCAGTGACCCCCCCAGGTCTTACTAGCTGCAGTAGCTTCATCCCTCCAGCCCCCAGTAACACCAGTAACCTCCCAGTAAGCCCCCAGTAACCCCGCTATCCAGCATCTCCACTAATTCCAGTAACTCCAGTAATCCCCAGTCTCCAGTAACATCAGTAACACCAGCACCTCCAGCAGCTCACACCAGTAACCCCAGTAACAGCAGCAACCCCAGCAACAACTCCAGTAGCACCAGTAACTTCAGTAACGTGTAGTCTCCAGTACACACCAGTAACTCCAGTAGCACCAGCAATACCAGTAACTCGTCAGCCTGCCTCCAGTAACACCAGTAACTCCAGTAGCACCAGCAACTCCTGTCACCTCCCGCAACTCCTGTCACCTCCAGCAACTCCAGTAACCCCAGTAACCCCATGTCCAGTAACTCCAGTAGCAGCAGCACCACCACCAGTACCTCCAGTCACCCCGTGTCCAGTAACACCAGTAAGTCCAGCAGCACCAGCAACACCAGTCACCTCCAGTAAGCCCAGCATATGCAACAACTCCAGTAACCCCAGTAACTCCAGCAACACCAGCAACGCCAGCGACACCAGCAACACCAGTCACCCTGTCTCCAGTAACACCAGTAACTCCAGTAGCGCCAGCAACTCCCGTCACTTCCAGCAACTCCAGTAACCCCAGCAACAGCAGCAACAGCAGCAACAGCAGTGACTTCACATGCAGCAACTCCAGTAACCCCAGTAACTCCAGCCACACCAGTCACCTCCAGTAACCCCAGTAAGTCCATTAACACCAGCGATTCCAGTCACTTCCAGCACCAGCAGCAACCCCAGTAACTCCAGTAACTCCAGTAACAGAAACACCACCAGCAATTCTGGTCACCTCCAGTAACCCCGGCGACTCCAGCAGCTCCAGTAACCCCAGTAAGTCCAGTAACCGCAGCGAGTCCAGCACTTCCAGCATAGGCAGTAACCCCAGTAACACCAGTAACCCCAGTACCTCCCGTCCCAGTCCGGCCCCGCGGCTCCACTGCGGGGTGGGGTGGGGTCGGGGCCGGCGGGAAAGGGGGGGCCTGGGGGCGTGGCCGGGGGGAGGAGCCACATCCCACGCACCTGCCCCACATCTCCCACCCCACGGGTGTCAGGGGACCCGGGTGGCCAGACCCCCCCAGTCCTGCTCCCCCAAGTCCTGCCCCACAGCCCCCCCCCCCCCGCACACAGGGGGCCCAGGCGTCCGGGCCCTGCGCCCCCCCACTCAGGACCCGTGGGTCAGAGAGGGCCCAAGTGTCCGGGCGGGGACCCAGGCGTCCGGGCGGGCCCCGCTCCCCCCCATGTGTTTATGGGGTGGCGGTCGCCGCGGTAACCAAACATCTGGGCGGGAACAGCCAGATGTGGGGTCCAGCTGCCAGAGCGGGGGGGGGGCAGAGGCCGCTCCCAGTAACACCAGTAACACCAATACCACAGCACAGCCTGCCCCACAGCTCCCAGTGCTCCCAGTAACCACAGTGCTACCTGACCCACGACTCCCAGTGCTCCCAGTAACACCAGTAACACCAATACCACAGCACAGCCTGCCCCACAGCTCCCAGTGCTCCCAGTAACCATGGTGCTACCTGCCCCACAGCTCCCAGTGCTCCCAGTAACCATGGTGCTATCTGCCCCACTGCTCCCAGTGCTCCCAGGAACCACAGCCCCATCTGACCCACAGCTCCCAGGAACCACGGTGCCACCTGCCCCACAGCTCCCAGTGCTCCCAGGAACCACAGTGCCACCTGACCCAGGGGTCCCAATGCTCCCAGTACCCACAACCCCACCTGCCCTATGGCTCCCAGTGCTTCCAGCAAACATGGTGCCATCTGACCCAGGGCTCCCAGGAACCACGGTGCCACCTGCCCCACAGCTCCCAGTGTTCCCAGTGCTCCCAGTAACCATGGTGCCACCTGACCCAGGGGTCCCAGTGCTCCCAGTACCTACAAGCCCACCTGCCCCATGGCTGCCAGTGCTCCCAGGAACCACGGTGCTACCTGACCCAGGGCTCCCAGTGCTCCTGGTACCCACAAGCCCACCTGCCCCAGTGCTCCCAGGAACCATGATGCCACCTGCCCCACCACTCCCAGTAACCACAGTCACACCTGCCCCACTGCTCCCAGTAACCATGATGCCACCTGCCTCACAGCTGCAAGGAACCACGGTGCCACCTGACCCACGGCTCCCAGTACTCCCAGGAACCACAAACCCACCTGCCCCACAGCTCCCAGTGCTCCCAGTATCCACAGTGCCATGTGCCCCACACCTCCCCGTCCCCTGTGCTATGGACCCCAGCTGTGGGGCTGTGGGGCCAGGCCATGGGGCTGAGCCGTGGTACCGTGGGTCAGGGGAGCTGTGGTCAGTGGGGCTGTGCCGTGGGTCAGCGGGGCTCCGCCGTGGGTCAGTGGGGCCACAGCACGGGGCTGCAGGGCTGAGCCATGGGACTGAGCCACGGGGATGCGCCGTGGGGCCAAGTCACGGGTGGGGTCGGGTGGGACCGTGACTCAGCCTGGCCGGGCCCCCCCCATTCCCCCCCCCCCCGCTGCTGTTGTTGTTGCTGCAGGACATGGGGGCGGGGGGACGACTCAGCCGGACGCCTGGGTCCACTGGGGGGGGGGGGTGTCAGGGGTCACCCGGATGCCTGGGTCCCCCAGAAGGCAGTGGGGGGGTGGGGGATGTGGGGCAGGGGGGACCCAGACACCTGGGTCCCCTGAGGACAGTGGGATGCCTGGGAGGGGGGTGACCTGGGGGGGGGCCCGGGTGCCCAGGTCCCCGAAGAGGCAGCGGGGGGGGGGGAGGGGGGCACGTGGGTTCGCCACGAGGTCTGGCAGGGTCGGGCGGGGGGTGGGGGCCCCGCTGGCTGGGTCCCTTGGGGCTGGGGGTGTAGGGCAGAGCTGGGGGGGCCGGACGCTCGGGTTCCTTGGCGAGGGCTGGTGTTTTGCTCATCGCCCCCGGGCTGGGCGGGTGGCCCGACACGTGTGGGGCTGGGGGGCACGTGTGGGGCTGGGAGGGCCATAGGGCAAGTGTGGGGCTGGGGGGATCCATGGGGGATGTGTGGGGCTTGGGGGAACAGGGGAGGCTGGGGGAGTCCGTGGGGCACATGTGGGGCTGGGGGGTCACGAGGGAGGCTGGGGGATCATGAGTACATGTGGGGCAGGGGAGTCCATGGGCAGTTGTGGGGCTGGCGGGGGGGGGCGTGGGACATATGTGAGGCTGGGGTGGGTCACAGTTATGTGTGGGGCTGGGGGGGGTGTCACTGTCATATGTGGGGCTGGAAGGGTCCATGCAACACATGTGGGGCTGGGGGGGGGGAGGATAGGGCAGATGTGGGGCTGGGGGGTTGCCATGGGGCAGATATGGGGCCACAGGGCCCGTGTGGGGCTGGGGAAATGTGTGGGGCACAGGCTGCGTGGGGGGAGCCCACCCTGGCGCAGCCCCACGGCTGCTCCTGCCAAGGAATTTTCTCGGCCTCCATCAACAGCATGAGGTAATGGGGGGGGCGGGGAGACCCAGCCGTCCGGGTGGGGGGAGGGGGCAGATGACCAAGACATGAGGGGGGGTGGGGTGTCATGGGGCCCCACCCCATGGTGCCCCCCAGGATCCCCAATCCCATGGGATACCCAGGACGTCCGTCACCCGTGGTCCCCACAGCCCCACCCTGAGTGACTGACGTCCCCATGGACCCCCCAGGTGGCCGATGTCCCCCCCAGCCCCACCTCAGGTGGCTGATGTCCCCACAGACCCCCCAGGTCCCCACCAGCCCCAAAGCTCTGTCCCCACTCCACAGGCTCCACTCTGCTGTCCCCATCCCAGCTGACCCTATCTCACCATCCCATCCCCACTGTCCCCATCCCGTCCCCCCCACAGTCCCCATCCTGACCCCCCATTGCCATCCCACCATCCTGTCCCCATCCTGTCCCCGTTGTCCCCGTCCCCACTGTTCCCATCCCATCCCCACCATCCCATCCTGTCCTCACTGTCCCCATCCCACCATCCTGTCCCCACCATCACTTGGTGCCCAGCCTGTCATGGGCATGTTGGACCCCTCACCCTCCATCTCCCCTCCCCCTCCTCCTTCCCCATCCCTTCCCCCCACCCTGCACCCCCTCCCCTCCTGGTTTTTGGTGTGCCCATCCCCGCACCCAGCGTCTCCACCCTGGTTCTTGGTGTCTCCATCCCACCTCTTACAGTCCCCGTCCTGGTTTGTGGTGCCCCATCCCTGTCCCTGGTCTCCCCATCCTGGTATGGGGTGTCCCCATCCCACCTCTTGGTGTCCCCATCCATGTCCTCAGGGACATCATCCCTGCCCCCAGTGTCCCCATCCCTTGGTGTCCCCATCCTGGCACCTGGTGTCCCCAGCCTCAGCTCCTGCTGTCCTTCACCCTCCTTCCCCGTGTCCCCATCCCCCGCTCTCCCCCCTCGTCCCCCACCCTGCAGCAGGTCCCAGTAGTGGCTACCTGGGCGCAGGAGCTCCCTGGGGGATCCCAGTTCATGCAGTCGTCCCCTCTCCAGCACAGCCACCCGCTGTGCCCCCATGGCCAGGGCCACCTGCCCCATCACGAGCAGCACCGCACACCTGGTCCTGCTGGCTCTGAAGATCTCCTGCTCCACCTGCGGTGGGTGACATCATCAGTGGGGACCCCTGGGTGTGGGGACACAGGGAGCAGAGACCCAGGGGACACGGGGATTGAGACCAAGGGGACATGGGGACCAAGGACCCAGGGGACATGGGGACCAAGGGCACATGGGGAGTGAGGATCCAGAGAACACGGAGAGCAGGGACCCAGGGGACATTGGACGGAGGGACCTGGGGAACACTGGGAGATAAGACCAAGGGGAGATGGAGACCTGGGACTGGGGGGCTGCTGAGAGAGGGAACCAGGGGACATGGGGACACCAGGGGACACCAGGACTGGAGGCCAAGGCAACCCAGGCAGCAGGGACACGGGGACCACAGACTGAGGGGAGACTGGAACTGGGGACCAGGGGGACACTGGGATTGGTGTATTGGGTTTGCGTGGCAAGGTTTTGGTAGCCGGGGGGGGGGCTACAGCGGTGGCTTCTGTGAGAAGCTGCTAGAAGCTCCCCCTGTGTCTGATAGAGCCAATGCCAGCCGACTCCAAGACAGGCCTGCCGCTGGCCAAGGCCAAGCCAATCCGCGCCTCTGGGATAACATAGTTAAGAAGAAGAAAAACACTTAGAGAGAGAGCTTTTGCAGCCAGAGAGAGGAGTGAGAAGATGTAAGAAACTCTGCAGACACCCAGGTCAGTGCAGAAGGAGGGGCAGGAGGTGCTCCAGGCACCGGAGCAGAGATCCCCCTGCAGCCCGTGGTGAAGGCCATGGTGAAGCAGGCTGTCCCCCTGCAGCCCATGGAGGAAGGATGAGGGGGTGTGGAGATTCCACCTGCAGCCCGTGGAGGAAGGATGAGGGGGTGTAGAGATTCCACCTGCAGCCCGTGGAGGACCCCACGCCGGAGCAGGGAGGCACCTGAAGGAGGCTGTGGCCCGTGGGAAGCCCACGCTGGAGCAAGTTCCTGGCCGGACCGGTGGACCCGTGGAGAGGGGAGCCCACGCCAGGGCAGGTTTGCTGGCAGGACTTGTGACCCCGTGGGGGACCCCATGCTGGAGCAGTTTGCTCCTGAAGGTCTGCACCCCGTGAGAGGGACTCCATGCTGGAGCAGGGGAAGGATGAGAGGAGTCCTCCCCCTGAGGATGAAGAAGCGGCAGAAACACCGTGAGATGAACTGACCGTAACCCCCACTCCCCGTCCCCCTGTGCTGCTGAGGGGGGGGAAGGTTGAAGCCAGGAGTGAAGTTGAGCCCGGGAAGATGGGAGGGGTGGGGGGAGGTGTTTTAAGAGTTGATTTTATTTTCTCATTCCTCTACTCTGTTTTGCCTAGTAATAAATTAGATGAATTCCCTCTCTAAGTTCAGTCTGTTTTGCTCGTGACGATAATTAGTGAGTGATCTCTCCCTGTCCTTGTCTCGACCTACAAGCATTTCGTTATGCCTTTTCTCCCCTGTTTAGTGAATAAGGGGAGTGAGAGAGCGGCTCTGGTGGGCACCTGGCCTCCAGCCAGGGTCAACCCACCACAATTGGCAACCAAAGGGACACTGAGATTGGCGACCAATGGGACACAGGGACCAAGGACCCAGGAGATGATGGAAAGAGGAGACCCAGGGGGACCCTCAGGGACTGGGGTGCTGCTGGACAGGATGATCGAGGGGACATGGGTGTCACTTCCCACCTGCAGCTGGCTCTCAGCATCCAGGGTGCTGGTGGGTTCATCGAGGACAAGGACACAAGGGTCCCTCACCAAGGCACGAGCAATGGCCACCCCCTGCCGCTGTCCCCCGGGGAGCTGCCCCCCCCAGCTCGCCCACCTCTGCGTGAAACAGCCGTCAGTGTGGGGACATGGGGACAGCGAGGGGGAGGGGCACCTCCTCCCTGTGTCATAGCCCCGGGGCAGGCGGGTGATAAAGGTGTGGGCACCCGCACGGGTGGCTGCCACTGTCACCTGCGCCGGGCTCCAGCTCTCCGGCCCGTAGGCGATGTTGGCGTGGAGTGAGCGGGAGAAGAGCGCCAGCTCCTGGGGGACGGCGGCCACCTGCGGCACAGGGGACGGCTGGGGACACGGTGGGGATGTGGGGGGGGGACATGGTGTGGAAGTGGGGGTAGATGGTGGGGACGTGGCTGGGGACGCTGCAGGGACGTGGTGGGGATGGTTGGGGACAGAACCATTGCATCACAGACTGGTTTGGGTTGGAAGGGACCTCACAGCCCATCCAGTTCTAACCCCCTGCCACAGGCAGGGACATCCTCCACTAGCCCAGCTTGCCCAAAGCCCCATCCAACCTGGCCTTCAACACTGCCAGGGAGCCAGGGGCAGCCACAGCTTCTCTGGGCACCCTGTGCCAGGGCCTCACCACCCTCACAGGGAAGAATTTCTGCCTCACATCTCATCTCCATCTCCCCTCCTGCAGCTTTAGGCCATCACCTCTCAAGCCTGGAAGGGATGCCATCCAGAGGCACCCTTCCCTGAGTGCGACCGTCCAGCCAATTCCTTATCCTCCATCCGTCAAATCCACGTCTCTCCAATTTAGAGACAAGGACGTTGTGTGGGACAGTGTCAAATGCTTTGCACAGGTCCAGGTAGATGACATCAGTCGCTCTCCTTGTCCAGCAACACTGTAACCCCATCAGAGAAGGTCACCAAAGTTCTTAGGCATGATTTGCTCTTAGTGAAGCCACATTGGCTGTCACCAATTTTAATGGCCCAGCCCACTCAGTGCGTTAGGGTGAGGTTAACTTTTTACTCCTGAGTACCGTGCAGAGAATTAACGACAATTACTCTAACGGTTCAAACACACTGCTTGGCCAGCAGTGAGTGCGTCCTGGAGCCAGCTGGAAGTGACTCCATCCAACACGGGGGCAGCTCCTGGCATCTCCTCAGAGAAGCCCCCCACTACCAAACCCTTGCCACGTAAACCCAACAGTCCCCAGCACCGGGAAGGACCTTTCTCCACCAGCTCCCTCACGTGGTTCCCATCAGAACTGAGGCCTTGCTGCACACATAAGGCCGTTGCTTTGAGCAGCTTGAACTCCAGAGATCATGGTCCTTCAGGAACAAACACGGTTCTTGGCCCTGCACCGGGATCCTGCAACAGGAAGCAAATACACTGCTGGTACCATCGGGTTAGCGGGTGTCCCCTCAGGCACCGGGAGGGGACAAGGGCTGCCTGCAAGGGACAGTCCCAGCAGACACGTCCCACCAGGCCTCTGCCCATCCCACCGCAGGGTGGTTTCCGCATGGGACTCACCTCTGGTTGAAGCTGCTGCCATCCACCCACTCCAGGCGCTCGCCTTGTCTCCGCAGCCCAAGCCAGACATCAGTGTTGCCCTTGAGGCGCAAGAGAAACTCCTGGGTAGGAAAGACAAGCCAACAGTCAGGAGCTGCTGCCGGCCCCACGCTGGTCCCTGCCGGCCTCGCAGGCAGCCCCAGCCCTGCACCACCACCACTGGCCCTGGGATGGCAGCAGCTCCCTCCCAACGGCTGCTCCAACAGGCTCCAGCGCTTCTGAACGAGCTCACCAGCCCCAGGCTCCACACCCAGGGTCTGCACCCAACCCAGGAAACCCCCTTCCTTCACCCCCCCGCAGCCACAACAGCCCCTCACTCACCATTTCCCACTCCCTCTGGAGCACAGCCAGCGAGGCCCCGTGTGAGGAGCACCACTCCTGGCTCCACTCCCAGCTCCCCTCCTCATTCGAGAGGTAGTAGCAGACTTTGCGATACCCAACCCAGTCGTCAGGACAGGCCAGCACCAGAGTTGGACAGCCTTCATGTCTCCCTGCTGGAGAGGGAAAAGGAGAAGGGAAGAAGGTCAGAGGATTCTCCTCCGCAGGGAGCAGGGGACACAGCTCTGCAGGGCAGGGAAGGAGGTAACCACGGGCTCCCCCCACAGGGATCCCCAATTTGCTCCCAGGGACCGAGAAGGAGCAGACACCCCAGGCGTTAACAGCCTGTCCCCACAGCACAGGTGAGGGTGTCCCTGCTCCTCCCCAGGACCCCTCAGACAGGGTGGGGGCACAGCCATTCCAAGGGCCTGGCCCCATCACGCTCCCCCCACACCAACAGTTGCCCCAGCCCAGAGGGGAAGGGGCCACATCCAGCCTGGTACTGCGTGGGCCGGGTTGCTGGCAGCACACACGGTCCTGTGCCAAGGGGCCAGAAGGAGGCAGCTGCTCCTCCCTTACCTGATTGTACAGGAAGAGCGGCAGCCAAAGCTAGGACCACAACCACCACCAGGATGTACGCTAGATAGGGACCGCACCGCTTGCCTGCGGGAGGAAAAAGTCACTCGAAACAGACGGTGCTGTCCCAGAGCAGGCACGGCCCTCACATCCCCGCCACCCTCAACACAAGCTACCCAGGGATCGCGGGAGGGACCCCCCAGGGGACGGCCCACAGCAGGAGAGCTGCCAGACAGATGGCGAAGTGGTGGGGAGCTGCTACAGACCACCTGATGGGAACTGAGCACAAGACGAGGCCTTTTCCAGACAGCTGGAAGAAGCGTCACACTTGCCAGCCCCAATCCTCCCAGGGTGACACCACCACCAAGACATTGTCCCCTCCCTACAGGTCACAGGGGTGGCCCCACACTCACCCAGAACTCTTCTGTGTGTCCTTTTGTCTGGATACCCAGGCACCTCTGTGTGGGAGGATGCCTCTTCGTCCTGGGGACCCAGGGGCTCCTCCATGTTCCTACTGGTACAGGGGAATGCCTCCTCCTCCCCTTGTCCCATGGGAAAGGGATGTAGAAGCACTTTGCTTGTGATAAGCAGAGTCTTGTGCCCAAGGCATCACAGCTGCTGGCAGAGGCTGTTCCAAGCCAGGCTTAGATCTTGTTTTACCATCACAGCTGCTATTGGGAGATTGCCAAGAACATGCTGAGGACACACCAGACCAGGACTTCTAATTCTATTAATAGAAGCAAGGCACTCGCTGGCTAGGAGTGTCTCCCTTCCCGGCTCAGCCGACACACAGGAAGGAAGCACCAGCACCCAGAGAGGCAGGAACGGGGTGCACCTGGCAGAACAAGGCACCACAGCAGCCCCCAGACACCAAAATCGGAGGCCCAGGGTGTCCTTAACAAAACATCAAGGATACCGAGTCAAAGTCGGCACACAACATCCCACCCCCACCTGGGCAGAGGATACCGAGGGTGGGTCTCAGCCCTGTTTTACAAACAGATGAGCACACAGGATTAAAGGGGGACAGGAGGACAGGGCTGCTCCCCTGCACCGCCCAGAGGCAGCTCAGCCGGAAAAGCTCCAAGTGATGCCATGCGGCGACAGGACGAGGGGGAATGGTCTTAACCAGAGGGTTTTACCCCAGAGGGCAGATGCAGCCCAGATCTAAGGGGGACACAGGCACATCCCAGCGCCTGGCTACTCCCCGCTGCTGGCACAGGACGGGGACAGCGCAGGCCGAGCCCGCCCAAGACCATCACACTGTTCACCCCAGGGGTGCTGGCGGCGGCTGGGCCAAGCAGCTCCCGCCGTGCCGGTGCCCTGAAGGGTTCCCAAGCCCCACAGACTCAGCACGGCTCCCCGCCCGGCACGGCTCAGGGCACAGCGCCAAGGGGGGGCCCACAAGCGGCCGCTCCCTCAGCAGCCCCAGGAGGGAGGCGGGAAAGCCGGGGGGAACACGGCGAGCAATACAGGGACGGGGAGCCCTCCCCGCACCCCACAACCACCGGGCCCGAGCACCACCGCCCGCCCGGCCCCTACCTCCGCCGCTGCCCACGTGCGCCCGCACCGCTCTGAGGAAAGCGCCGCTCTGCTCTTTAAAGGTGGCCCGCCCGCTCGCCCACCAATCAGCGCGCAAAAGGTGAGGAGTGGCGGGGGAAGCAGCCAATCGAGACCACTTATATTTTAGCCCCGCCCCCGTAACCTGTCGCTGCCCGCTGTGAGGGAGGTGGGGGCGGGCTGGGCTGCTGCCGCCGGAGCGGCTTTCTGGGGGGACTTGTGATGGCGGGGGGCTGTCCTTACCACACCCAACAGTTTTGCCTTTTTCTTCTGATTTTCCTCCCCATCCCATGGGGCAGGAGGAGCAGGCAAAGGGCTCGGCTGCCGGCTGGGGCTGAACCACGACAGGGCCCAACGCTGGAGCAGTTGGTGAAGAACTGGAGCCCGTGGGCACCGGACACGAGGGACAGCGGGTGCAAGGGACACCTCCCAGAAGCCCCGGGGGGTGCCCACACTCCCCAGTTTTTGTACCATTTTCCCAGCTTTTTCACCCATAAACCCCCAGGGTGGCAGAGCCGGGGTGGGGAGAGCCGTGGGGCACCTGGGTGTCCCCCTCCCCCAGGGACAGACAGGTCGTGGGGGTCTCGGGGTGCCCCAGGGGAAGGGGACAAGAGCAGGGCCGGGGGGGCGGGTGTAGAACTGTGACTTGGGGGGCCCAGGGGTGACCCCAGGCTGGGGGGGGGAGGTCTCGGGCCCTGAGGAGGGGTCGGGGGGGGCTGAGGGCTGGGTTGCCCCGTGGGGGGTCCCGGCCCGAGGATCCCGGGGGGTGGCGGGGTCCCGGTTGGTCCCGGGGAGCTCCTGTCCCCGCCCCTCCCCCCGCGCTGCCTCCGCCGCTTTCGCTGCTCCCCAACCTGCAGAGACGGGATCTGCCCGGCGCCCGGTGACGTCTGAAGCGTCTCGGGCTGCCATTGGCGGACGGGCTCTGGCGGCGCCAATCGCGGGGCGAGGCGGGTCCTGGGGCGGGGCTTGGGTCGGCGCGAGGCTCGTGGGGCCGGTGCGGGCGCGGTGCCGGAGCGGAGCGGAGCGATGGGGCCGGGCGCTGGGGCTGGGGCTTCTGCTGGGGGTCCTCGGCGGGGCGGCGAGCGGTGAGCGCGGGCGGGGACCCGGGAGCCCGTTCCTTGGCGCCGGGACCCCCCTGGACCCCCTTTCCTGGTCCCCGGTGCCCCATTCCCCGGTCACGGGGACCCCCCCTTGACCTCCCCCTCCATCCCGGGTGACCAGGATCCCCCTGGAGCCCCTTTCCTGGGCACGTGGGCACCCTCCCGGGCACCGGGACCCCCCCCCCTTGACCTTCCCTTCCGTCCCGAGGCACCGGGACCCCCTTGGACCCTCTTTGCTGCGCACCGGGACCTCCCTGGACCCCCTTTCCTGGGCACCGGGAACCCCCCCTGGCACGGGGACCCCCCCGGTCCTCCTCCCTGGACACCGAGTACCCCCTGGGAACACCCCCCAGACCCCCGGGTCTGCCTCCCTGGGCCCCGCCCCCCCCGACCATGCCCCTGATCTGCTTCTTGACGCTGGGGACCCCCCTGCACCCCCCTTCCTGGGCACCTGGGGTCCCCCACCCCCCGGGCCCCCCTTTCATTGACACCAGGGACCCCCTGGGCTTCCCTTCCTGGGAACCAGGACCCCCCTCCTGGACACACCTCGCTCCCCCAACACCCCCCCACCAGTCACAGCCCCCCTGCAGCTGCCCCCCATCCCCCCCGGATCTGCTCCCCTGGGACCCCCACCCATCCTCGTTGCCCACCCCTGGACCCCCACCCCTTGGGCACCTTCACCCCTGTCCCCCCGAGCCCCCCAATCCCTCACCGTCCCCCGTGTTCCCACAGAGCTCCATTCCCTGTGCTATTTCGATATCGGGGTGTCAGAGCCCAGCCCGGGGGTGCCCCAGTTCGTGTCCGTGGGGTACGTGGACGGGAACCTCATTGCACGCTACGACAGCGAGACAGGGAAGACGGTGCCTGGGGCGGACTGGATGAGGGACAACCTGGATCAGCGGTACTGGGACGGGCAGACCCAGATTGGACAGAACAATCAGAAGGTTAACCGTGTGAACCTGGACACACTGCGGGGCCGCTACAACCAGAGTGGGAGTGAGTGCGGGCTGGGACGGGGCTCTGTGGGGCTGGGAGGAGGCTCCGTGGGATGGGAGAGTTCCCACCCCCCCCCACAAGACCCTGCCCTGCCCCACGCTCCTGCCCCGGCTTGTGCTGACCCTTCCCTGCCCGGTGCCATTGTCAGAGGGCTCCCAGCCACCCTGTCCCCCAGTGCGAGGGGGTCCCGGCTGCCTGTCCCAGCCCCACAGTCCTTGGGATCCCTTGTCCCAGAGCCGGGGGGGCTTCTGGCCGCCCCACCCAGTGCATCCCCACCCCACAGTGCCCAGCACCCCATCCCAGGACTGGGCCACCACATCCCAGCCCCTTGCCGTCCCCACGGCAGTCGAGACCCCCAGAACCGGAGGGGGTCTCATCCCCTCGCCATTCCTGTGGTACATTGTACCCCCCACCCCAGAGGCAGAGGGGCTCCCCCCACACACCCCACCTCCTTCTCCCCCCCTGAATGGCACTCAGGACCCTGTCCCAGCTCATCACTGTCGCAGGGTGCCGTGGGGCTGGGTGCCAGCTCAGCCATGCCCTGGGCGCAGGGGGTCTGGATCACGGCTGTATGTGACGCCCCGAGTGCTGTGGGCCCTGGGCAGGATGGGGGGCAGCTCTGGTGCCGGTGCCTGATCCCCCCGGACCTCACACAGGGCTGGAGTGGTGGGCGCTGCCGGGGGGTCCATGCCCCACTGAAGGCCCAGGGCTGTGGCAGCCCCTCAGCCCCGTCTCCCTGGTCATGTTTCAGGGGCCCACACCTGGCAGTGCATGGTTGGCTGTGACCTCCTGGAGGATGGTAGCACCAGGGGGTATTCGCAGATCGCCTACGACGGGAGGGACTTCATCGCCTTTGACATGGACACGATGACGTTCACTGCGGCGGACGCAGCAGCGCAAATCACCAAGAGGAAGTGGGAGGCGGACGGGACTGAAGCTGAGCGACAGAAGCACTACCTGCAGAACACCTGCGTCGAGTGGCTGAGGAAATACGTGAGCTACGGGCAGGCCGTGCTGGAGTGGAAAGGTGAGGGCGAGACGGGGACCCCGGGGACCGGCCAGCGTGGGCGCGTGTGCCAGCCCTCACCGCCACCCCCTCCGCAGAGCGCCCCACGGTCCGAGTGTCGGGGCAGGAGACCCCCGGGATCCTGACCTTGCACTGCCGCGCTTACGGCTTCTACCCGCGGCCCATCACCGTCAGCTGGCTGAAGGACGGCGAGGTCAGGGACCACGAGACCGAGCGGGGCAGCATCGCGCCCAACAGCGACGGCACCTACTACACCTGGGCCTCCATCACGGCCCGCCCGGAGGAGAAGGACAAGTACCGGTGCCGCGTGGAGCACGCCAGCCTGCCCGAGCCCAGGCTCTTTGCGTGGGGTGAGCCCGGTGGCCTTGGGCACGTGGAGCGGTGGGCTGGGGTGGTTCCCCTTCCCCTCCTCACGGCCCTGCTCTCCCCCAGAGTCGGAGTCCAACCTGTTGGCCATCGTGTTGGGCGTGATTGTTGCCATCCTGGCTGTCATCGCCATCATCGTTGGAGTCGTCATTTTGAAGCAGAGATTAGGTAAAGCACCGGGGTGGTGAGGCAGAGGGGTGTGGGAGGAAGGCAGGGCCCGGGGGTCCAGGAGGGGCTGTGGGCACGAGCTGCTGCACTCTGGGGAGCCCCCGAGCCTGACGGTGAAGCGTGGTGGATGCTGATGCCTCTCTCTCTCTGCAGGGAAGAAGGGCTACGGCATGGCGTCAAGTGAGTACCGGGGGCAGGTCTGGCTCCAGCCGCTGCCCAGTGCCGGGGTGGTCTCGTGGCTCTGGTTTCTGGCCGCTGCCGGCATTTCCCCATCCCCCGTCCTCCCTGTGCCGCCCCTCTTTACAGCCCCGTAGCGGGGACGTGTGGCAGAGGTGGTGTCTCCCCCCCGGTGCTCGCGGTGCCATCCTCCTCTCCCGGTGGCTGCAGCGTGGCCACGGCTCCCGGGCCGGCTCCTGGCACGTGCACTGAGCCCGCAGCGAGCAGGGGGCTGGCAGCTCACGGCTATTTCTCCCTCGCAGGCACGGACAGGGGTGCTGGCAGCTCGGCCCAAGGTACGGCATGGGACCAGGGGGGGTGGACGGGGGCAACCCCAGCTCTCTGTGCTCCCCCATGGGACCTGTGGCCAGAGCAGCACCGGGCTGCGGGAGGGGGATGCTGAGACCCCCCGAGCAGAGGGTTGGGGACAGGGAGGTGGCCCTGGGTGACACTGTCTCTTCCTCTGGTCCCTGCAGTGATGAACGCCTAACCGCTCCACGAGGGACTGGGGGGCTGGATGCGGCCCCCTGCCCTCTCACCGGCTGGACACAGAGGTGCTGGAGGCGGCTGGGAGCTGCCCGCAGAGAGCTGGTCACGCTGCGCCTGCCCACCACACTACGCTTGTGGCTCTTCTGGCTGGGTGAACTGCCTTCTTTACAATACTTTTAAAATCCTGGTGCCTGGGCTGCTCTGGCAGCCTTGAGTCGAGGGCTGAGCTGGTTTTATGTGGGATAGAGCTGATTTTCTTCACAGCAGCCCAGCATGGTGAGGTGTTTAGGATTGCGTTGGGTCTGGCTGAGATGGAGTTAATTTTCCTCATATTAGCCCAGTTTCAGCTGAGAGGGTTAATCGTCTTCATAGTCAGTAGCATGGGGCTATGGTTTGGATTTGTGCTGGAAGCAGTGTTGATAACAGAGAGATGTTTTTGTTATCTGGAGCTGTTGTTGTTGAGCAGTGCTTCCCCACAGCCAAGGCCTTTGCTGGTTCTGGCACGGCCCCGCCAGCGGGATGGCTGGGGGTGCCCAAGGAGTTGGGAGGGGACACAGCCAGGACAGCTGACCCCATGGACCAAAGGGATATTCCATCCCATATGATGTCATGCTCAGTTTATAAGGGGCTGGGGGAAGGGGAAGGTGAGGAGATGGCTGTATTCACAGTGATGGCGTTTGTCTTCCCAAGTAACCGTTGCGCGTGACAGAGCCCTGCTTTCCTGGAGAGGGCTGAACAGCTGCCTGCAATGGGAAGTGGTGAATGAATTCCTTGCTTTGCTTTGCTTGTGCGCGCAGCTTTTGCTTTAGCTATTAAATTGTCTTTATCTCAACCTATGAGTTTTCTCACTTTTACTCTTCCAATTCTCTCCCCCATCCCGATGGGGGGGAGTGAGCGAGTGGCTGCGCGGTGCTCAGCTGCTGGCTGGGGTAAAACCCCGACAGTCCTTTTTGGCGCCCAACGTGGGGCTCGAAGGGTTCAAGATAATGACAGATTTGATTGGAATATGCTACATTGAATTTATAGTTCTTGCTCTTTAGCTGTTAATTGGCAGCTTCCTGTGCTTGCCCTGGGCCTTGCTTGCCTTACTGTATGTTAGAGGCTAGTGCTCGTTAGTGGCTGCTTTTTGCGTTTGCTGCTCGCCGTACTGCTTATCACCTTACTGTGCTGTTCCTGGGAACATTTTGGTAACAGCAATGGCAATGTACCCGGGCTGGCAGGTGCCCAGGGCAACGCTGCTGTTCCTGTGCTGTTCGTTATAACTTTTGCCAAGCCGCTATCTTTTGTAGTTGCGCGGAGTTTTAAGTAAATTTGTGATGTTTGAACCTCTCGAGTAATTGTCGTTACTCCCGATTACCGCACAGAGAATTAAAAAGTTAACCTCACCCACTGAGTGGGACGGGACAGTGATGTTGCGGTGGAGTGAGCAGGAGAAGAGCACCGGCTCCTGGGCGACAGCCGCCACCTGCAGCGGAGGGGAGGGCTGGGGACATGGCAGGGATGTGGGGGTATGTCGGGGGAAAGTAGGGGGGACATGGCTGGGGATGTGGCAGGGACCTGGTGGGGATGGCTGGGGACAGGGTGGGTATGGGGCAAGGAGATGGTGGGGATGGATGGGGACGCTGCAGGGGACGTGGCAGGGGACTTGGCAGGGACACGGACGGGACAGCCGAGGATGCAGCAGGGATGCAGAGGTGACATGGCAGGGACATGGCGGGGATCGGGATACAGTGGGGACACAACTAGGGACATGGCAGGGATGGCTGGGGACACAGCTGGGGACATAGCAGGGGGAACATCTGGGGACATAGCAGGGACGCGTTGGCGACATGGGGATGGCTGGGGACATGGCAGGGACATGGCGTGAGAAGTGGTGGGGACACGGTGGAAGCGGCCTGTGGATGTGGTAGGGATGTCTGGGGATGCGTCGGGGATGTCTGGTGACACGGGGTGCTGGCGAGGTCATGGTGAGGATGGCTGGTGACACGGGGGTGGCAGTGGGGACCCGTTGGGGGTGGCTGGTGACACAGGGGTGGGAGTGGGGACCAGTGGGGACATTGTGTGATAGGGCGGTGGCAGCACCTGGCAGCGCAGGTAGGCGTGCTGGTAGTCAGGGAGGGGATGACCATCCAGTAGCACCCGCCCGGCCCCCGGCGGGCGCAGGCACAGGACCAGGGACACCAGGGTGCTCTTCCCTGCCCCTGGGGGGGCCACCACCGCCAGCACTTCCCCGGGGTGCAGCTCCAGGGACACGCCCTGGGGGGGACAGAGGTGACACCCCCACACCCCCTCCTGCAGTGTCCCCGGCCCTCCCCATACTCTCCCTGCCATGTCCCCATGTCCACGTGCCATGTCCCCTCACCATGCCCCCATGCCCTCCCTGCCAGGTCCGTGTCCCCATGTCCCCCACCATGTCCCTCTGTCCCCCCAATCAAATCAGAGTAGGATAATAAGAACAAAACTCAAACCCGCTTCCCCCCATCCCTCCCTTCTTTCCAGGCTCAACTTCACTCCTGATTTATCTCCCTCCTCTCCCCCAGCACCACAGGGGGACGGGGAATGGGGGCTGTGGTCACTTCATCACCCCTTGTCTCTGATGCTCCTTCCTCCTCAGGTGGAGGACTCCTCACACTCTTCCTCTACTCCAGCACAGGGTCCCTCTGTCATGGTTTAACCCGGCTGGCAGCTAAAACCACCACATGGCTGTCTGCTCACCCCAGTGGGATGGGGGAGAGAATCAGAAAAGGAAAAAAAAAAAAAGAAGTAAAACTTGTGGGTTGAGAATAGGACAGAAAAGGAATAACAATAATAACAACAACAATAGTATACAAAACAAGTGATGAACAGCACAATTTCTCACCACCTGAAGTCGATGCTCAGCTACTTCCCAAGCTGCCCCACCTACTGGCCCACCCCCAGTTATATAAAGAACATGATGTCATACGCTATGGAACATCCCTTTGGCCAGTTTGGGTCAGCTGTCCTGGCCGTGTCCCCTCCCAGCTTCTTGGTTGCCCCTCACCTTCTCCTTGGCAGGGCAGTGTGAGAAGCTGAAAAGTCTTTGACTGCTTGGCAACAACTAAAAACATCGGTGTGTTATCAACATTACCCTCATCCTAAATCCAAAACACAGCACTGTACCCGCTGCTAGGAAGAAAATTGACTCTATCCCTGCCAAAACCAGGACAGGATCCCCCACTTGTTCTATATCATCTACATCATATCCAGGTCCCACACTTTCCAAGACATTGCAATTAATCACCACTGTTTTTCCTGTCTTCTGATATATACACACAGATATGATTCCCTTAGTCAATGGACTGTGAAGTGTAGGTAAAATATTCATAAATGTCCAGAAGATGTCTGTTGAGTTCATTTAGTCCATGACTTCTGGCTCCATCTGTCATAACAGTCTCCCAGGGCAGGGGAGATGGTGGGTGCTGTTGGGTTGCTGCATCCAGAGCTCCTAGCTGATGCATCTGGCACGGTCCACGCTGAAGCGCTGTGGGTTGAGACATCAATCTCGAGGAAGTTGCTGGGCGGTTGTTGCTAAAGCCAGTTCGGGTTTCATCACCTCTGCACCTTGCTCAGTTTCATCAAAGTTCATCATTAATCTGGATAATTCTTACTGTAATGCCATTATTACGGCACACAGCAATCAGAACAGCAATGACACGCAATATTATTTAGTAATTAACATCATACAATTTTAATCACCGGCTATTCTCACCCAAACCCAAATCCCCCTGAGGTACACATCGGACTTCCCCATCCCTCCGCATCAACCACCAGGTGCACCCAGGTCCTTGAGCAAAAGCAATGCCACAGATGGGTTTGCCTTTGCCACCTTGAGTCTCCCCTGGTGCTTTCTGCCAGAGACTCCAGGTCTGGCCATTCTCCCCGGCTGCGGTGTAGAGTACTTTTGGTTTTAACATCTGGTCCTGCCCAGGCTGGCCCAAGGGATACTCCATGGACAATTTATTGTTTGGTTTCTTCAAAGGCTTGTTGTTGCTCATGGCCCCATTTACAATCATTCTTCTTCCAGGTCACCTCATAGAGAGGGCTTACAATCAGACCGTCATTTGGGATGTGCATTCTCCAGAAACCCACAGCACCTAAGAAAGTTTGTGTTTCCTTTTTCTTGGTCAGTGGAGACATGGCTGCTGTTTTGTTACTCACATCCATTGGGATCCGATGACGCCCATCTTGCCATGTTATTCCTACACACTGGATCTCCTGTGCAGGTCCCGTGACCTTACTTTGGTTTCTGGTGAAAGCAGCTTTCAGCAGGATTTGGATTATTTTCTTCCCTTTCTCAGAAGCTTCCTCTGCTGAGTTGCCCCATGCGATGATGTCATCAATGTAGTGCAGGTGCTCCGGAGCGTCACCCTGTTCCGATGCAGCCAGGATCAGGCCATGGCAAATGGTGGGGCTGTGTTTCCACCCCTGGGGCAGTTGGGTCCAGGTGGACTGGACACCCCTCCAAGGGAAAGCCAACTGTGGCCTGCACTCTGCCGCCAAAGGGACTCAGAAAAACGCATTAGCAATATCAGTTGTGGCGTACCGCTGGGCTGCCTTTGACTCCAGTTCCTATTGAAGTTCCACCATGTCTGGCACAGCAGCACTCATCAGCGGCGTGAATTCATTCAGGCCACGATAGTCTACTGTCAGCCTCCACTCTCCATTGGACTTCTGCACTGGCCATATGGGACCGTTAAAGGGTGAGCAGGTTCTGCTGACCACTCCCTGACCCTCCAGTTGACGAATCAGCTTATGGATGGGAACCAGGGAGTCTCGGTTGGTGTGGCGTTGCCGCTGGCGCACTGTTGTGGGAGTGATTGGCACCTGTTGTTCTTCAACCCTGAGCAACCCCACAAGAGAAGGGTCCTCAGAGACCGGGCAGACTAGACAATGGTTCAATTTCCTCCGCTCCCAAGGCAGCTATTCCAAAAGCCCACCGGTAGCCTTTTGGGTCCTTGAAATACCCTCTCCGGAGGTAGTCTATGCCCAGGATGCACGGAGCCTCTGGGCCAGTCACAATGGGGGGCTTTTGCCACTCATTCCCAGTTAGACTCACTTCAGCCTCCAGCAGAGTCAACTGTTGGGATCCCCCTGTCACTACGGAAATAGGGATGGGTTCCACCCCTTCGTAGCTGCAAGGCATTAAAGTACACTCACCCACGGGAGACCTTACAGCACCCCGAGGCCTCTCTCTGCCTCCGCCCCTTGCTCCTCCACAGTGCCGGCTGCCCGACCCTCGCCCACCCAGGAGCAGGTGGCGGGTACCTCCACGCTCCTCTCCCACCAGGCTTCCTGGACGCACGGCAGCTCACGCACACGGCCGACGGAGGCACCGAGCTCCCGGCGCTGTGTGCTGGTGGTGCGTGAAGTCAGGCATTGCTGGGAGGGATCCTTCCTTGCCACAGGGACGGGCTGCTCCTTGCTGGAGGCAGCTGCCTGTGGCGGCAGCCCCTTTCCCTCCCTTCCCTTCCCTTCCCTTCCCTTCCCTTCCCTTCCCTTCCCTTCCCTTCCCTTCCCTTCCCTTCCCTTCCCTTCCCTTCCCTTCCCTTCCCTTCCCTCCTAGGCCAGCTGGCAAGGGCAGGCAAGGGCAGGCAGCCCCCTCCCCAGCTAGAGCCCTTGGCCCAGCAGGGCCAGCCCCAGCCTCAGGGGCTGCACAAAGAGCTGCCCTGGCCCTTGCCCACCTCCAGCCTTTGGAAAACCTGGGCTGCCCAGCCCCAGCCTCATGGCACCCACCTGGGCTGCCCAGCCCCAGCACACAGCTGGGAAGCTTTGTTCCTTCAGGCACATCACAAAGTCGAGCAGGGACTTGGCTACAACACTCAGTGCCCAAAGTTTCCACCATGAAACCTCCCTCAGTGGCACTTTCACAGCCCTGATAACACCGGGGCTGCGGGCTCGCCCAGCCGCCTAAACAGTCCTAACAACGCCTTACATCTGCCTGGCTGTCTACCAGAGTCCAGCTTCAAAAGAGGGCAGGGGGAGCAGAAGGATGGCCCAGAAACCCCCCAGGTCAGTGCAGTGGGGGGATCTCGTCCCCAGCCCCAGCCATCCTCTGCCCATTACCTACAGGGATGTGGCATCACTGGGAGAGGGTCCGAGCATCAGTACCGGCTGCGAGCACCCAGGCTGCCTGGGCTCTGCTTTGTTCTTCATTCCCGCAGCCCCAGTCCCTGCTTCTTGTGTGTCCCCCACCCCTTCTCATGCCCTGCCGGGTTCGGCTACCCTTCCACCCCACTCCCGGCACCCTCCCATCCCACCCCACCCCACCCCAG
The DNA here is from genome assembly GCF_028858705.1 of Grus americana. Classification (NCBI taxonomy): domain Eukaryota; kingdom Metazoa; phylum Chordata; class Aves; order Gruiformes; family Gruidae; genus Grus; species Grus americana. Next base: position 1,852,615 of record NC_072883.1, on the reverse strand, counting down.
CCAACAGTCCCTGGCTCTGCTACAGTACCAAAACCACGGAGCAGCAGCAGCCACAGCAATCAATATTGCTAAATATCACCCTAAAAGAGCCCCAGGTTGGGAAAGTCTTTCTCCACTCAGAAGGTTCCTCTGCTGCTGCAACTAAAGCCCCTCGGTTACCAAGACGGTTTTGTGCAATGAGCCCAGTCCCAAAAAAAAGCAACGAGCCACAGTCACAGGCACCGAGTGCCCAGCGAGGAAGGGGATTAGGGAAAGACCAATCACTCTTGGTCCCAACAGGATTGTGTGGTGTAGAAGGATGCTGAGAGAGCAGGGGCATCCTGGGGACAGGGGGTGCTGGCAAAGTTTGGGGGTGCCCAGAAGGAAGAGAAGGGGGTGCCTGAGTTGTGAGTGCCCCCCGCCTCCGCCCCCCACTCCCCGTGCTCATCCTGCAGGGAGCTGCCCCCAGGCTCCTGCTCCAACCACTGCTCCAACTGCGCTGGCTGGAAATGCCCTTCGCGGGCAGGCAGGAATCAGGACCAAAAGCCCCCAGGAACCAGCACGGCCACACTCCATGGTCACCCACAAAGCTTTCTTGAAGGCCATGGTGCTGTGCCTGGGCAGGGTGGGCTTGGGCAGGGCAGAGAGGGACATGTGCTGCTGCGGGATGGAGGAGAGGAGAGCGGGCAGTGTCTGCAGAAGGGCAGGGGCTCTGCTCTGGACTTCTTCATGGCCACAGGCACTTTGGGGTCACCATCCCTTCGACCCGAGCTCAAAATGCAGTTCCAGGCTGTCCGGTGCAGCAGCACAGGAACAGCAGCGATGCCCTGGCCATCGCACAGCCCACGCGTACGGCCATGGCTCTTAGCAAAGTGTTCCCAGCACAGCACAGTGCCATGATCAGCAGTACGGCAGTACAGCGAGTCGCAAAAGCAAAAATCCGCTGCTGACGTGCACCAGACTCTACCATCCAGGAAGGCAAGCAAGACCCATGGCAAGCACAGGACCCTGCCAACCAATACCTAAACAGCAGTAACAGCTATAAATACAATCTAGCATATTGCAAGCAAACCTGTCCTTGCAACCCCTTCAACATCCCTGTGCTATCAACACTGTTTCCAGCAGAAATCCAAACCTGAGTGCCATACTAGCTACTATGAAGCAAATAAACGCCAGCCCAGCTCAAACCAGCACCGGCCCTTCACTGCTCCTCTGCTCCCTGGGCTTGGGCAGGGCAGAGAGGGATATGTGCTCCTGCGGGATGGAGGAGAGGAGAGGAGAGCGGGCAGTGTCTGCAGCAGGGCAGGGGCCGTCCAGGACTGTGGTGGGGATGGAAGGGGGGCAGAGGGTGCAGGAGGTGCTGTCCCTCAGGCACAGCTGGGTTTCCTCTGTCTCCACCCAAAACCAGGGTCGGATGATCTCTCCATTGAACGAGGCTGGTGGGAAAGTGAAGATCTCAACCCCACTGTCGGCATCAATGAAAGTCACCAGCCCCTGCGTGCAGTCCAGACAGACCCAGAATCTCCTGGGGACGGGGATTGGGGACAGGGAGGTGCAAGGAGAGCTGAGAGACACAAAGTGCCCTTCGCAGTGCCCCAGTCCCCAGATCCCTCCTGCAGGGCTCAGGGCCGTATCCCCCTTCCTGTCCACAGAGTCCCTGGCCACCCCCACAGCCCACCAGGAATCACCTCCCACATCCCCCTTCACCTCCACCCCCCAGCAGTGCCTCCCCTCCCTGAACCCCTCCTGGCCCAGCACACAGCACCGAGTGTCAAATCTCTCAGGGGTGTCGGGCAGGTCCTGCCGTGCTCTTCCCCTTCTCACACTTCTCCCATCCGCTGACAGGACAAGTTGGGAATGAGCCGAGTTTGGATCCAGAGTCACCACGTCTGCAGGGGACAGGAGAAGCCAGAGCATCAGGGGCAGAGCTGCGTCGTGGGCAGGGTTTGAGCACCCTGGGGCCAGGCTCTGCCCCGCGGGGCAGCACACGGGGCATCTCCTTCCTCCTAGAGATGCCCATGACGGGGCCGGCCCCAGCACGGCCACGGCCCAGCTGGGTCACCTGGGAACAGGGAACGGTGGGGCTGCAGCCCCAGCAGGGAGGAGCAGCATGGGGAGGCAGTGGCTGGGTCTGGGCAGTGCACGGGCTCTCAGGGGGGTGGCAGAGGGCTCCTCTTGGCCCCAGGGATGCCACTCACAATGCCTTGGAAAGGCAAGAAAACGGGCTGGAGAACAGGCTAGTGCCCTGCTCGGGGGTGTCTGAGTCACCAAACACACCCAGGCACGGCCAGTCCCGGGCACTGCCCAGCCCAGATGCCCCTTGCACACAAGCACAGGGAGGAGAACCACCCAGAATGGCACTAAAATACGGGATTACCTGGATGATGGGGAAGCAGAAACTTTCTCCAGGCTACAAGGAGAGACAAGAGCTGGTCACATCCCCCAGCCGGTCCCCAGCATCTCTGGGCAGGGGGAGGGTCCAGGCCTGGGCTGGTGTCCCCGAGCTGCCCACCCTGCCAGGCACATCGCCTTGGGCTTTCCCAGAGCCAGGGGATGCAGGGATGGAGAGGACGGGCAAGGAGGGAAAGGGCCGAGCACAGAAAGCCCAGGGTAGGATCCTATGCCGTGACGGAGCTGACATAGACTCACCCATCAGTTCTGCAGTTTGTTCCTCTGGAAAGCAAAACCAAAACCAGTAAGTGATTAGAGGGGACAGCTTCTCATCCCATAGCTGCTCCCACAGGAGCAGACAGAGTTCGGGCTGACCCCCAACTCCTTCTCTTTGGGTAATGTGAAAAATGCTGAAAACCTGGGAATGGCTCCCTGCCAGCCTGGTCACGTCCCATGGCTGGTACTCAGGGCTCTAGGCAGGGGAGAGGGGACAACCCATTTCTGGTCTGCCCAAGCTGCCCACCCTCCCAGGCACATCGCCTTGGGCTTTCCCAGGGCCTAGGGATGCAGGGATGGAGAGGATGGGCAAGGAGGGAAAGGTCTGAGTACAGAGTGTCAGGGACAGCACCCCACTCGGTGATGGAGATCATGGACACTCACCCAGTAATGCATCTGTTTTTGCTGGAAGGCAAAACCAAAACCAATAAGTGATCAGAGGGGACGGCTTCTCATCCCATGGCTGCTCCCACAGGAGCAGACAGAGTTTGGGCTGACCCTCAACTCTTTCTCTTTGGGGAGTGCAAAAAAACCCCAGACACCAGGGAATGGATCCCTGCCAGCCCATCCCCCCGTCAGCCCACCCAGGCACTCTGGAGTTCAGCCGTAACTTCAGGAGCCATCCAAACCCAAGTCCCTCCCAGGGGGGCTCCTTTGCCCGGAGGTTTTGCTGGGGGAAGGGGCCAGAAGGACTCACCCAGCTCTCTGAACTGCAGCACTGAAAAGCAAAGGCAGAGGAAGAGGGGGTCAGGACAGCAGCTGGCTTCATCCCTGGGAACATCTCAAGAGGGTCTCTTGCACCTTCCCTCCAGCCAGAGATGGTCTGGCCGTGCTCCCTGTCCTCCTGCCCACACCCCACCGTGTGTCCTTGTGCCCTTCCTTCCTTTGCCCAAAGAGCTTTTTGGTGAAGGCAAAACATTCTTCTGACACCACTTACCTTTCCTTCTCCACAGATAAGCACCGAGGCCAAGGAACACCACTGAAAGCACAAGGGGCACCCCCACACCAACCATCCAGGGACGGGCATTGTGGAAAAAGGGAGCTGAGAAACAAAACCATCAGCAGGAAAAGGGATGGTTTTAGAGTCCCGTGTTTGAGCAGAAGAAGAAAAAGACAAATGCCCCAAAGCTCTAGCTCACAAGCCCCTTGTCCTGGGAGCCCTGGCCTCAAGGGGACATAGTCCTCTCTCTCCCCTGCACATACCAATGCTCACCTGAAGCACACAAGGCTCTGGTTCTCTCGTGCACTAGAACTGATGTGAAGGTACACACCCCTCCCATGCCCCCACACCCCACACCTTGCACCGGGAACCCCAGATCAAAGCTGCTCAAAGCAACGTAGGAAACCTGCTGCCAGCGCCGCAGGGTCTGGCTGCCATCGTTGCACCTGAGATGTGCAGGGACATCTCCTGCTCCTGGTTGAGGCGGCTGTTCCTGACCATGCAGGACCATTTCCCATGTCTGTTCCCATTGGACACAACGATGACGCCTTCAATGTCAAACAGGCCCATTGAATCCCAGAAATGTCCCTGGGAGACTGAGGGGAGATGCTGCCCATCGGGATCTTTCCACAGCACCTCCGGTTGTGGGTACCAGCCGGCCGATCGACACACCACCCGCATGCCTCCATCCTCATAAGCCTCCAGGCAGACCTGAGGGCAAGAGCCTGTGGCTGGGGAAGAGCCCGTGGTTGGGGTCAGTGTGGGATGGACTCAACTCAAAGGTGACGACCGAATCCGATAGCAGACACATCACAGGTCCCACCAGGGCTGGGGACTGGCCACCAAAACCACCCCAACTTGCACAGGAACTGCAGAGCACTGATGCCAAACAACCCCAGATCTCCCACAAAACAGCCCGGCAGAGCAAGACCCAGCTGCCGAGCTTCAGCACCTCAAGGCAGCATCAGCACCCACCCGTCTTTGTTCAAGAAGCCCCAACGCTTCCAGACAACGTGCCAGGTCTCCTACGGCACAAAGGGCAAAGCCAAAGCAAAGATCCAGCTGCTCAGAGCCAGGAAGAGATCTCTTCCCAGCTCCACACCTAACAGCGTCAGGTCCCAGCCTTGGCTTGGCTGGCAGCCCCAGCTCTCAGCCCAAGGAGCTGCTCAGCACCTTGTCCCCAGGGCCTTCACACCATCACCAGGACACCCTTCACAGACACCGCACACACCCAGCAAAGCCACCGCATCCATGCCGCTCTGCCCCAAAACCACCTCCAGCACCACCTGCGTGCTCCCTCCTGGGCAGGCACTGCAGGCAACAGCCCCCTCACACCCCCACCTCTCTCAACGGCTCCTGTCCTTCAGCACCTCATCCACACACCTGAGGATGGGACAGAGCTCTGGGAGGGACACACAAACCCAGGGACACCCGCAGCAGCCCCTGCAAACACCACACGCACCACAAACCTGCCACCTCCAGATCCACCATAGCTTCTCCATAAGAGGCACCATCTGTCACAGTGCAGACGAACTGACCATCATCAGAGGGTCTCAACCCAGAGATTCGCAAGTCCAGGCGTCCATGGGAGAGACCATCTCTGACCAACTCTGTTCTCCCAACATATTCCTCCATCTGCTCCCTGTACAGGTCCTCTCCATTTCGGTAGTGGTGCACCGTTTCAGAGAATGGATGCCGGATCCACCTGATGTCCAAGCTTCGAGCATCCATGCTGGGGGACAAGTGACATGGCAGCACAACATCCTGCCCCACGGTGACCTGGAGAGGGCGGTCTGGTCCCACCACTCTGAAGTCAGCTTGGTGATGGAGAAGGACACAGAGACACAGAGATTGTGCCTACATTAATTTAGGGGCATTGCATGGCAAGGGGTGAGCTTGGCGTGACCTTGGTGCACGCTCCATCCCACGGGCGTTGCTTTGCCCTCCCTGTGGTCTAAAGACACTGGAGAAAGTGGAGAGGGAGTGGGAGGACTGGAAGGAGAAAGAGGTTTCCTGGGAGCGGGAACCTGCTCCAGAAAACGACCTCCACCCCAGCCAGCCCTGCTGCAAGCCAGAAACGTTTGAGGGGAGCGGTGCAGGACGGGACCGAAGGTGCCCCCAGGGCGAGGGACGTATTGCAGAAAGAGCCCAAGGGAAAGCCAAACCCATGCGGGACCCAGCTGTGGGCTCGGCTCTCCCCACCCCACAGCAGCTCCCCTGCCCCACAGCTGTCACCCGGAGTGGGTAAAACCCCCCACCAGCCCTGCAGGATCCCTACCTGATCCCAGCCACAGGACGTGGAGAGTCACCAAATAAATCAGGAGGCCCCCGGCGCTCGCGGGGAGCCACATCTGCATGCGGAGCTGGAGAAGAGGGAGGGGAAGGGAGGCAGAGGGAGGGGGATGGGGGGTTACAGCCATCAGAGAGGGGATGGGGAAGAAGGGCTGCACCTGCCCCGAAAGAGGCTCCGGAAATCCCACCAAACCACCTGCACCAGCACCCTGACGGCAGAACAAACTCTTGCTCCAGGGCAGGACGGGACCAGACACGGCTCCCCTGGTGCAGCCCCCTGCTCTGCCCCACTCCCCCTCACCAGCATTTATTCCAAATCCCTGACAAGACTCTAAAGGAAAGGAAATATTCTAAATCCCCTGCGGAAAGAAAAGTCGCTCACCGGAAGGGGACGATCTGCAGAAGGCACCAGGCTGCTCGATTTCCAGTTCAGAATTCCTGCCTGTGGGGTGATGTTCAGGGTTTGCGTGGCAAGGTTTTGGTAGCGGGGGGCTAGAGGGGTGGCTTCTGTGAGAAGCTGCTAGAAGCTTCCCCTGTGTCTGATAGAGTCAATGCCAGCCGGCTCCAAGACAGACCCACCACTGGCCAAGGCCAAGCCCATCAGCGATGGTGGTAGCACCTCTAGGACAACAGAGATATGAAGGAGAGAAAAAAAAATAGCAACAGCTTTTGCAACGACATTAAGATGTGAGACACTTTGCAGACACCAAGATCAGTGCAGAAGGAGGTGCTCCAGGCACCGGAGCAGAGATCCCCCTGCAGCCCGTGGTGAAGACCATGGTGAAGCAGGCTGTCCCCCTGCAGCCCATGGAGGAAGGATGAGGGGGTGTAGAGATTCCACCTGCAGCCCGTGGAGGACCCCACTCTGGATCAGGTGGAGGCACCTGAAGGAGGCTGTGGCCCGTGGGAAGCCCACGCTGGAGCAGGTGGAGGCACCTGAAGGAGGCTGTGGCCCCGTGGGAAGCCCACGCTGGAGCAAGCTCCTGGCAGGACCTGTGGCCCCATGGAGAGAGGAGCCCACGTTGGAGCAGGTTTGCTGGCAGGACTTGTGACCCCGTGGGGGACCCATGTTGGAGCAGTTGGTGAAGAATGGGAAGGACTCACGTTGGAGAAGTTGGTGGAGGACTGTCTCCCATGGAAGGACCCCCATGGTAGATCAGAGGCAGAGTGTGAGGAGCCTTGCTCTGAGGAAGAAGGAGCAGCAGACAAGGTGTGATGAACTGACCACAGCCCCCATTCCCCATCCCTCTGTGATGCTGCGCTGGAACAGGTAGAAATCGGGAGTGAAGTTGAGACCGGGAAGATGGGAGGGGTGGGGGGAGGTGTTTTAAGATTTGGGTTTATTTCTCATTGCTCTACTCTCTTTTGCTTGGTAATAAATTAGATGAATTTTTTTTCCTCTACGATGAGTCTGTTTGCCCATGATGGTAATTGCTGAGTCATCTGTTCCTGTCCTTATCTCGACCCACCAGCCTTTCCTTACACTTTTCTGCCCTGTCTAGTACAGGAGGGGGAGTGATGGAGCAGCTCTGGGGGGCACCTGGCCTCCAGCCAGGGTCAACCCATCCCAGGTGACTTCAGGCTCCATCCCCCACACAAGGACCTGAGGTTCCGCATCTATGTCACCAAGTCATGAGTCACAAAATAAACCTCCAAGCACAAAATAAAAAGGGAAACCAACAGCCTCCCCACTCCCACCTGGATGGGAGCTGCTGAAGGTGGCTTTTCCCAGAGCTGCACCTCTCCCGGCAGCCTGTGCTGGGGAACAGCACTCGGCCAGGTTTGGCACCCAGAAATACCTGTTTCCTTTCCCAAAAAGGGCTGATTGTCTTGTACATGAGCACTGTCGCTGAAGCAATGAGGAAACCCCAAAGCAGACCCCAGGGAATTGTCCACCTGAGCCAGTTGCACTGGGTCCATCTCTTGGGGTTCTTTGGTGTTTCAGGACATTGGTGTGTTCTGGAGTGCAAGGCAGGAGCCCCTCAGTCGTAGGAAAGAGAAGAGAAAAAGAAAGGCAAAAGAAGGCTGTTTGTTGGGGGTGATGGTGCAAAGCTTAGAGCTTCGAGAGGACAAGTTGGGAATGAGCCGAGTTTGGCTGATTGGGGATTTCAAACTGTAAACGTCGAGGCCCTGTTCCCAGGCCAAAGGTGCCAGCCCCAAAAGGGATGCCTGGTCTCAAACCTCCCTCAGCGGCCCTCACACGGTCCCACTCCCATTGGGGCTGTGGCCTCCCCTCACCACCTAACAGCCCCCGACATCTCTCTCTCCCCAACAGTCCTGTCCATACAGGTCAGAACTTAGAGATCAGGAGAGGGAAGCCAGCAGACAGCCACAGGGCAAAGGACCTTGGAAGAGCCCTGGGGGGCAGAGCAGAGGGACACACTGCAGACAGAGACAGCTTGCTGCACAGACACAGAGGCAGAAATGCATTTGTCAGAAGCCATGAGGGCAGAATGAAATCCCAGCAGGTGGGGTAGCAGAACAGGAGAGGCAGAGAAAGGCCAAGTGGAAGGCAGCAGGGTACAGGGCAGCATTGGCAGAAGAGCAACGATCTTGGGGGATCCGGCCAGGTGGAAAGGGAGCTGGAGGCAGGGAGAGGAAGGAGGCAGGCAGAGATCTGGAGAAGCACGGCAGGGATGGGCCCGCACACATGACTCACCCCACCTCCTGGCACCCACGGGAGACCTTCAGCACACCGAGGCCTCTCTCTGCCTCCGCCCCTTGCTCCTCCACAGTGCCGGCTGCCCGACCCTCGCCCACCCAGGAGCAGGTGGCGGGTACCTTCACACTCCTCTCCCACCAGGCTTCCCGGACGCACGGCAGCTCACGCACACGGCCGACGGAGGCACCGAGCTCCCGGCACTGTGTGCTGGTGGTGCGTGAAGTCAGGCATTGCTGGGAGGGATCCTTCCTTGCCACGGGGACGGGCTGCTCCTTGCTGGAGGCAGCTGCCTGTGGCGGCAGCCCCTTCCCCTCCCTTCCCTGCCCTGCCCTGCCCTTCCCTCCTAGGCCAGCTGGCAAGGGCAGGCAAGGGCAGGCAGCCCCCTCCCCAGCTAGAGCCCTTGGCCCAGCAGGGCCAGCCCCAGCCTCAGGCGCTGCACAAAGAGCTGCCCTGGCCCTTGCCCACCTCCAGCCTTTGGAAAACCTGGGCTGCCCAGCCCCAGCCTCATGGCACCCACCTGGGCTGCCCAGCCCCAGCACACAGCTGGGAAGCTTTGTTCCTTCAGGCACATCACAAAGTCGAGCAGGGACTTGGCTACAACACTCAGTGCCCAAAGTTTCCACCATGAAACCTCCCTCAGCGGCACTTTCACAGCCCTCATAACACTGGGGCTGCAGACTCGCCCAGCCGCCTAAACAGTCCTAACAACGCCTTACGTCTGTCTGGCTGTCTACCAGAGTCCAGCTTCGAAAGACAGCAAGGGTTGAAGAAGGACGGCCCATAAGCCCCCCCCAGTCAGTGCAGCGAGGACAGTCTCGTCCCCAGCCCCAGCCATCCTCTGCCAATTACTTACAAAGATTTGGCATCACCAGGAGCGGATCCGAGCATCTGTACTGGCTCCAAGCAGCCGGGCTGCCTGGGCTCTGCTTTGTTCTCAGGTCCTGCCGTCCCGGCTCCTGCTTCTTGTGTGTCCCCCACTCCTTTGCATGCCCTTCCGGGCTCAGCCACCCTAGACCCCTGCTCCCACCACGATCCCATCCCATCCCACTGTCCCCAATACTACACTAAACTCTGGAGCAGCAGCAGCAGCAGCCATCAGTATTGCTAAATATCACCCTAAAAGAGCCCCAGGTTGGGAAATTCTTTCTCCACTCAGAAGGTTCCTCTGCTGCTGCACCTAAAGCCACTCGGTTACCAAGATGCTTTCGCACACTCAGCCCAATCCCCAAAAGAAGCAACGAGCCGCAGCCGCCTGTCCCGAGTGCCCAGCGAGGAAGGGGATTAGGGAAAGAGAAATCACTCTTGCTCCCAACAGGATTGTGTGGTGCAGAAGGATGCTGAGAGAGCAGGGGCATCCTGGGGACAGGGGGTGCTGGCAAAGTTTGGGGGTGCCCAGAAGGAAGAGAAGGGGGTGCCTGAGTTGTGAGTGCCCCCCGCCTCCGCCCCCCACTCCCCGTGCTCATCCTGCAGGGAGCTGCCCCCAGGCTCCTGCTCCAACCACTGCTCCAACTGCGCTGGCTGCAAATGCCCTTCGCGGGCAGGCAGGAATCAGGACCAAAAGCCCCCAGGAACCAGCACGGCCACACTCCATGGTCACCCACAAAGCTTTCTTGAAGGCCATGGTGCTGTGCTTGGGCAGGGCGGGCTTGGGCAGGGCAGAGAGGGACATGTGCTGCTGCGGGATGGAGGAGAGGAGAGCGGGCAGTGTCTGCAGAAGGGCAGGGGCTGTCTGGGGCTGCGGTGGGGATGGAAGGGGGGCAGAGGGTGCAGGAGGTGCTGTCCCTCAGGCACAGTTCGGTTTCCTCTGTCTCCACCCAAAACCAGGGTCGGATGATCTCTCCATTGAACAGGGCTGGTGGGAAAGTGAAGATCTTGACCCCGCTGTCGGCATCAATGAAAGTCACCAGCCCCTGCGTGCAGTCCAGACAGACCCAGAATCTCCTGGGGACGGGGATTGGGGACAGGGAGGTGCAAGGAGAGCTGAGAGACACAAAGTGCCCTTCGCAGTGCCCCAGTCCCCAGATCCCTCCTGCAGGGCTCAGGGCCGTATCCCCCTTCCTGTCCACAGAGTCCCTGGCCACCCCCACAGCCCACCAGGAATCACCTCCCACATCCCCCTTCACCTCCACCCCCCAGCAGTGCCTCCCCTCCCTGAACCCCTCCTGGCCCAGCACACAGCACCGAGTGTCAAATCTCTCAGGGGTGTCGGGCAGGTCCTGCCGTGCTCTTCCCCTTCTCACACTTCTCCCATCCGCTGACAGGACAAGTTCAGGATGAGCCGAGTTTGGATCCAGGGTCACCACGTCTGCAGGGGACAGGAGGAGCCAGAGCATCAGGGGCAGAGCTGCGTCCTGGGCAGGGTTTGAGCACCCTGGGGCCAGGCTCTGCCCCGCGGGGCAGCACACGGGGCATCTCCTTCCTCCTAGAGATGCCCATGACGGGGCCGGCCCCAGCACGGCCACGGCCCAGCTGGGTCCCCTGGGAACAGGCAACGGTGGGGCTGCAGCCCCAGCAGGGAGGAGCAGCATGGGGAGGCAGTGGCTGGGTCTGGGCAGTGCACGGGCTCTCAGGGGGGTGGCAGAGGGCTCCTCTTGGCCCCAGGGATGCCACTCACAATGCCTTGGAAAGGCAAGAAAACGGGCTGGAGAACAGGCTAGTGCCCTGCTCGGGGGTGTCTGAGTCACCAAACACACCCAGGCACGGCCAGTCCCGGGCACTGCCCAGCCCAGATGCCCCTTGCACACAAGCACAGGGAGGAGAACCACCCAGAATGGCACTAAAATACGGGATTACCTGGATTCTGGGGAAGCAGAAACTTTCTCCAGGCTGCAAGGAGAGACAAGAGCTGGTCACATCCCCCAGCCGGTCCCCAGCATCTCTGGGCAGGGGGAGGGTCCAGGCCTGGGCTGGTGTCCCCGAGCTGCCCACCCTGCCAGGCACATCGCCTTGGGCTTTCCCAGAGCTGGGGGCTGCAGGGATGGAGAGGACGGGCAAGGAGGGAAAGGGCCGAGCACAGAGTGCCTGGGACAGCACCCAAACCATGACAGAGCTCATGGAGACTCACCATTCAGTCCTGCAACTGTTTTCTCTGGAAAGCAAAACCAAAAGCAATAAGTGATCACAGGGGGCAGCTTCTCATGCCATGGCTGCTCCCACAGGAGTAGAAAGTGCTTGGGCAGATCCCCAACTGCTTCTTTTTGGTTGTGGGAAAAGACCACCTTGCTCCTGGGAAGGGCTCCCTGCCCTCCTATCCCCCCCGTCAGCCCACCCAGGCACTCTGGACTTAAGCCTGACTCAAAGACTGAAGGCTCAGCCTGCTTGAAGCTAACTGAATACTGGGAAAACATCAGGAAATTGCTGCTCCAGACTAAGGATCAGCAAGGCACAGCTTTGAGCAAGATTTTCACGACTGGGCAGAATAAGGAGACTGTTTGACCACGCCACCAAAGAGACAAGGGACATGAAGGGTGATGAGTGGAGGACATCCCTTTCCATCAGCACCAGTACAGGCGAGGGCAGACCTGCAGCTCGGTCTCTGCTCCCCACGTTAATCCCTATTTCTTTCCATGGGGCAGGACATGTCCCATGCCCAGTGCAGCCCCTGATGCCAGAGATCTCCTGCCCAATTTTGAGCTCTGTCAACCCAGATGAATGGCCAGAGAATGGTGAAGAGCCATCCAAACCCAAGTCCCTCCCAGGGGGGCTCCTTTGCCTGGAGGTTTTGCTGGGGGAAGGGGCCAGAAGGACTCACCCAGCTCTCTCGACTGCAGCACTGAAAAGCAAAGGCAGAGGAAGAGGAGGTCAGGACAGCAGCTGGCTTCATCCCTGGGAACATCTCAAGAGGGTCTCTTGCACCTTCCCTCCAGCCAGAGATGGTCTGGCCATGCTCCCGGACCTCCCGCCTACACCCCATCGTGTCCTTGTGCCCTTCCTTCCGTTGCCCAAAGAGCTTTTTGGTGAAGGCAAAACATTCTTCTGACACCACTTACCTTTCCTTCTCCACAGATAAGCAGCGAGGCCAAGGAACACAAGTGAAAGCACGAGGAGCACCCCCACACCAACCATCCAGGGACGGGCATTGTGGAAAAAGGGAGCTGAGAAACCAAAACATTAGCAGGAAATGGGATGGTTTTACAGTCCCGTGTTTGAGCAGAACAAAAAGACAAATGCCCCAAAGCTCGAGCTCACAAGCCCCTTGTCCTGGGAGCCCTGGCCTCAAGGGGACATAGTCCTCTCTCTCCCCTGCACATACCAATGCTCACCTGAAGCACACGAGGCTCCGGTTCTCTCGTGCACTAGAACTGATGTGAAGGTGCACACCCCTCCCGTGCCCCCACACTCCACACCTTGCACCGGGAACCCCAGATCAAAGCAGCTCAAAGCACCTGAGATGTGCAAGGACGTCTCCTGCTCCTGGTTGAGGTGGCTGTTCCTGACCACGCAGGACCACTTCCCATGTCTGTTCCCATTGGACACAACAATGACGTCTTCAATGCCAAACAGGCCCCTCGTATCAGAGCAATGTCCCTGGGAGACCGAGGGGAGATGCTGCCCATCGGGATCTTTCCACAGCACCTCCGGCTGTGGGTACCAGCCGGCCGATCGACACACCACCCGGATGCCTCCGTCCTCGTAAGCCTCCAGGGAGAGCTGAGGGACAGAGCCTGTGGCTGGGGAAGAGCCCGTGGTTGGGGTCAGTGTGGGATGGACTCAACTCAAAGGTGACGACTGAATCCGATAGCAGACACATCACAGGTTCCACCAGGGCTGGGGACCGGCCACCAAAACCACCCCAACTTGCACAGGAACTGCAAAGCATTGATGCCAAACAACCCCAGATCTCCCACAAAACAGCCCGGCAGAGCAAGACCCAGCTGCCGAGCTTCAGCACCTCAAGGCAGCGTCTGCACCGAACCATCTTCATTCAAGAAGCCCCAACACTTCCAGACAACGGGCCAGGTCTCCTACGGCACAAAGGGCAAAGCCAAAGCAAAGATCCAGCTGCTCAGAGCCAGGAAGAGATCTCTTCCCAACTCCACCCCTAACAGCGTCAGGTCCCAGCCTTGGCTTGGCTGGCAGCCCCAGCTCTCAGCCCAAGGAGCTGCTCAGCACCTTGTCCCCACGGCCTTCACAACATCACCAGGACACCCTTCACAGGCACCGCACACACCCAGCAAAGCCACCACATCCATGTGGCTCTGCCCCAAAACCACCTCCAGCACCACCCGCGTGCTCCCTCCTGGGCAGGCACTGCAGGCAACAGCCCCCTCGCAGCCCACCTCTTTCAACGGCTCCTGTCCTTCGGCACCTCATCCACACACCTGAGGATGGGACAGAGCTCTGGGAGGGACACACAAACCCAGGGACACGCGCACCAGCCCCTGCAAACACCACACGCACCGCAAACCTGACACCTCCACATCCACCATAGCTTCTCCATAAGAGGCACCATCTGTCACAGTGCAGATGTACTGACCATCATCAGAGGGTCTCAACCCAGAGATTCGCAAGTCCAGGCGTCCACGGGAGAGACCATCTCTGACCAACTCTGTCCTCCCAACATATTCCTCCATCTGCTCCCTGTACAGGTCCTCTCCATTTCGGTAGTGGTGCACCGTTTTGGAGAACCGGGGCCGGATCCACCTGATGTCCAAGCTCCGAGTGTCCATGCTGGGGGACAAGTGACATGGCAGCACGACATACTGCCCCACAGTGACCTGGAGAGAGTGGCCTGGTCCCACCACGCTGAAGTCAGCTTGGTGATGGAGAAGGACACAGAGACACAGAGATTGCACCTACATTAATTTAGGGGCATTGCATGGCAAGGGGTGAGCTTGGCGTGACCTTGGTACACGCTCCGTCCCATGGGCGTTGCTTTGCCCTCCCTGTGGTCTAAAGACACTGGAGAAAGTGGAGATGGAGTGGGAGGACTGGAAGGAGAAGGAGGTTTCCTGGGAGCAGGAACGTGCTCCAGAAAACGACCTCCACCCCAGCCAGCCCTGCTGCAAGCCAGAAACGTTTGAGGGGAGCGGTGCAGGACGGGACCGAAGGTGCCCCCAGGGCAAGGCAAGCTCTGGGCTGTACTCCCCCCATCCCACGGCAGCTCCCCTGCCCCACAGCTGCCACCCAGAGTGGGAGAAACCCCCCGCCAGCCCTGCAGGATCCCTACCTGATCCCAGCCACAGGACGTGGAGAGTCACCAAATAACTCAGGACGAGCCACATCTGCGTCCGGAGCTGGAGGTGGAGAAGAGGGAGGGGAAGGGTGGCAGAGGGAGGGCGATGGGGGGTTACAGCCACTGGAGTGGGGATGGGGAAGAAGGGCTGCACCTGCCCCCAAAGAGGCTCTGGAAATCCCACCAAACCACCTGCACCAGCACCCTGACGGCAGAACAAACCGTTGCTCCAGGGCAGGACAGGACCGCACACGGCTCCCCTGGTGCAGCCTCCTGCTCTGCCCCACTCCCCCTCACCAGCATTTATTGCAAATCCCTGACAAGACTCTAAAGGAAAGGAAATATTCTAAATCCCCTGCGGAAAGGAAAGTCGCTCACCGGACGGGCACGAGGTGCAGGAGGCACCAGGCTGCCCAATAATTCCAACCTTTGTCTAGTTTCAGGTCCACAATTTCTAAATGTGGGGTGACTTCAGGCTCTATCCACCAGACAAGGAGCTGAGGTTTCACAACCACATATCCAAGTCCAGGGTCATAAAATCATCTTCCAAACACAAAACCAAAAGAGAAACCAACAGCGTCCCCACTCCCACCTGGATGGGAGCTGCTGAAGGTGGCTTTTCCCGGAGCTGCACCTCTCCCGGCAGCCTGTGCTGGGGAACAGCACTAGGCCAGGTTTGGCACCCAGAAATACCTGTTTCCTTTCCCAAAAAGGGCTGATTGTCTTGTGCATGAGCACTGTCGCTGCAGCAATGAGGAAACCCCCAACCAGACCCCAGGGAATTGTCCACCCGAGCCAGTTGCACTGGGTCCATCTCTTGGGGTTCTTTGGTGTTTCAGGACATTGGTGTGTTCCGGAGTGAAAGGCAGGAGCCCCTCAGTCATAGGAAGAGAAAAGGAGAAGAAGAAAGGCAAAAGAAGGCTGTTTGTTGGGGGTGATGGTGCAAAGCTTAGAGCTTCGTTGTGATGTTGGGCCATCCAGGAGGAGCCCAGCAGCGTCCCTGCAGCCCGACAACAGCCAGGAGCTCGTGGGGAGTGGGTGAGAAGGGGACAAGATGGGGTGTGTGGGCTTGCAGTGTTGGGACATGCCAGCTGTGCCCTGTCCCTTTGCCCTGTCCCCTCGGGGACCTCAGATCCCAGGGGAGGACGTGTCCCCCGCTGTCCCCACCCTCCCATCCCCATGCAGGGGCAGCCCATCCCCCAGAGAAGGGGACACAGGGAGGTCCGAGGGGCTCCCAACTGTGCTGTTGCCGACTGACAGCTCCGTACAGTCCAGCCCCTCTGTTACATAGAGGGCCACCCCCCCACCTCCTCTGCCCTGCCTGTCTCTTCTGAAGAGCCTGTAACCATCCATCACAGCACACCAGTCGCAGGCCTCTTCCCACCAGGCTTCACTTATGCCAATGACGTCATAGCACTGGGACTGAGCCAAGGCTTCTAGCTCTTCTTGCTTGTTCCTCATGCTGCGTGCATTGGTACAGAAGCATTTCAGATGTGCTTCCATGTACCCAGCACCTCGTGGAGCAGACTGAAGAATCTTACTAGCACACAGCCCCTCTGATTGTGGCCTGCCTTCCCATAGCTCGTCACTGGTGATGTGGTTACACTTCAGCTGGGCTACTGGTCTAACCCCCGTCTCTGACATGGTGCCCCTAGGCTCATCTCTAGCAAGCCTGGTTCTATCCCCTTCCCCCTTCAGAGCTAGTTTAAAGCCCTCTCCACGAGCCCTGCCGACTCCTGGGCTAGAATTCTTTTCCCCCTCTGAGACAGGTGGACCCCATCTGTCGCCAGTAGGCCTGGTGCTGAATAGACCGCCCCGTGATCAAAAAACCCAAAATTCCACCGACGGCACCAGCCTCTGAGCCATGTGTAGATCAGGTGGGTTTTCCTGCTCCTTGCAGTGTTTATCCCTGCTACTGAAGGGATAGAGGAAAATACCACCTGTGCCCTTGCTCCTTGCACCAATCGCCCCAATGCACTAAAGCCCCTTTTGATGGCCCTCGGGCTTCTCCCTGTACCTTCATCGCTGCCGACCTGAAATACCAAAAACGGGTGATAGTCAGAGGGCCACACCAGGTCAGGGAGCTGCCTAGTAACGTCCCCGACCCGGGCCCCAGGGGGGCAGCAGACTTCCCCATGGGTAGGGTCAGGTCGGCATGTCGGCCCCTCCGTTCCCCTCAGAAGGGAGTCGCCTATGACAATGACCCTTCTTTTGTTCTTGGCAGAGGCAGTCATGAGGCGTGGGGACGACCGACTCCCTCTAGACAATCCGCTGGATGGGCTGTCACCCACGTTCTCATTTTCCTGTCCCTCAAGTTCCAGGGCCACAAACCTGTTCCGTAGGGGCACCTGGGAGGGCAACGTAGGCTGGGAGGAGATCTGCCTGGCTCCGCCACCCTCCAGTAGCAGCGATACGCTCAGGCACTCCCTGCAGCCAGAGACTTGGACAGCCGCATGTTTACGTGGGCGCTCGGTTTGGGTCGCCATGTTCTTTCTGGCGACAGCTTTCAGCCGGGTGGAGACCATGGCTAGGTCTAGTGCTTCTGGGAGGGTGATGGCCGTTAGGCGAGCTGGCCTCTTGAGAGGGGATGGGGACTGTGCCCTACCCGCTCGCCCTGCCTACGCAAACTGCCGCACCACGCCCTTCTGACACACCACATCCTGTTTGCTGCACTCCAGGTTGCTCGCGCTCCCTGGGGGGTACTCTTGGATGTGAGGGGGTTTGGCCACCAAAACTCTTGTCCCTGCCCACGCTGAGTCAGAGCTGCTGCACATCAGCCCCATGAAAGAGAGCAGTGGACAGTAGTGTGTCCTCTTGACAAGTTGTGGCACCCTCTCAGCAACCTCTTGGATCTTGGCTCCCGGAAGGCAGCGTACCTCTCGTGACTCCCTGTCAGGTCGGCAGATGGGCGCCTCGGTGCCCCTTAGCAGAGAGTCACCCACTACGAGCACTCGTCATTTCTTTTTACGGTCCCCACTGTGTGCTGCTGGTACAGTTTCTCCTTGCACACCTTGCTCGTGGGTGTCTATAGCTGTTAAAGCTTCATATCTGGTTTTGGTTGTGAAGCTGGAGGGTGGAGACTGAAGCAGAGTCCTGCTTTTGTGGGTCAGCAGGGTCCAAGGTGCCTCATTCTCAGCGGTGCCCACTACAGGTACTTGGTTATGGAACCACCCATCTATCTCTGTCTTGGCCCCTCTAACACTGGGCAGTCTTTTCACTGTTTCCTGCAACTCGGACACCTGACGCAACAGGTCATCAACCTGTGCACACCTCGTGCAGGTACGGACCTTTTCAGCAGGAGAGGGGTCTGGGCACTCCCTGCAACCTACCGCCTGGCCTGAAGTCTCCTTCCTTACCACTTTCATCTGGGTGGATGCATCAGACATCTCAGGGGAGATGTTCTCTGTAGGAACCCAGCTGGACCTAGAGATTGCTGCCTGAGAAATGTGGCCAGTACTCTGTCTCCGTACTGACTCGTTGAGTGTGGCCAGTGCCCTGTGGGGGTGGCTACAGTGATGGCTGCGGAGGTAAACCCCTCTGGGCTGCTGCGTTATGTCATCAGGACCTTGGTGCCTGGGCTGAGCCCTGTCACGTAGATGTCCAAGAGGCATGTTCCTGGAGAACATCAACACAAGGACCATGTAGACCGGGTGGCTAAAACTGGAGTGGCTCGGGTAGACCTGGAGTGAGAACATCGTTGTGAGCTGTTCACGGTTCTGTGGGACACTGGGGGAAGAGACACTATGGATGGGTGGGCTCACGATGGAGGGGTGGACCTGACCTGGCAGAAATGACCGAAGGGCAATTGCATGGCTTCAGCACCTGAGACCCCGCAGTCGGGCCAGGCCCCCATGACCCAGACGGCTGCTGTCTGAAGCAATTCTGCTTTATTCCATCCAAATTTCTGTCTCAAAGTGGGCAGAGCAGCCCCCCTGGCCACCCCATTGCTGCCCCCATCCCTGCACCCCTATTTCAGCCCCCCATCCCTGCAGCCCCTTCCCCCACCCAAGCTCTGGGGTGCCCCAATACATCCTGGGTACAAACAGAAGGATTTATTTCGAACTCTGTGTCCCGTGGCCAGCCCTGCTGGGTACCAGTGGCACCCGGTGGAACCCGCTGGCCCCCGTGGTCACCATCACGCAGCAGGGACGTGGCAGCATGCCCAGCTGGGTGCCTGCACTCCCCCATCACAGCTCTAACAGTTCTTTGTCACAGCTTTTGCTGTCCCCATCCCATCTCTTAGTGTCCACATCCCTGCTCTTGGTGTCCCCATCCTGGTTTGTGGTGTCCTCATTGCAGCTTCCAGTGTCTCCATTCCATCTCTTAGTGTCCCCAACCCATCTTGTGGTGTCTCCATCCCTGTCCCTCATGTCCCCATCCTGGTATGTGGTGTCCCCATCCCACCTCTTGGTGTCCCCATCCATGTCCTCAGGGACATCATCCCTGCCCCCAGTATCCCCATCCCTTGGTGTCCCCATTCTGGCATCTGGTGTCCCCAGCTTCAGCTCCTGCTGTCCTTCACCCTCCTTCCCCATGTCCCCGTCCCCTGCTCTCCCCCCTCCTCCCCCACCCTGCAGCAGGTGCCAGTAGTGGCTACCTGGGCGCAGGAGCTCCCTGGGGGATCCCAGTTCATGCAGTCGTCCCCTCTCCAGCACAGCCACCCACTGTGCCCCCATGGCCAGGGCCACCTGCCCCATCACGAGCAGCACCGCACACCTGGTCCTGCTGGCTCTGAAGATCTCCTGCTCCACCTGCGGTGGGTGACATCATCAGTGGGGACCCCTGGGTGTGGGGACACAGGGAGCAGAGACCCAGGGGACATGGGGATTGTGACCAAGGGGACATGGGGACCAAGGGCACATGGGGAGTGAGGATCCAGAGAACACGGAGAGCAGGGACCCAGGGGACATTGGACGGAGGGACCTGGGGAACACTGGGAGTTAAGACCAAGGGGAGATGGAGACCTGGGACTGGGGGGCTGCTGAGAGAGGGACCCAGGGGACATGGGGACACCAGGGGACACCAGGACTGGAGACCAAGGCAACCCAGGCAGCAGGGACCCAGGGGAGACTGGAACTGGGGACCAAGGGGACTCAGGGGCCAGGGACAGAGAGGACACTGAGATGTGGGGACCCAGGAGATGATGGAAAGAGGAGACCCAGGGGGACCCCCAGGCACTGGGGTGCTGCTGGACAGGGTGATCGAGGGGACACGGGTGTCACCTCCCACCTGCAGCTGGCTCTCTGCGTCCAGGGCGCTGGCGGGCTCATTGAGGAGGAGGACACAAGGATCCCTCACCAGGGCACCAGTGATGGCCACCCCCTACCACTGTCCCCCAGAGTGCTGCTCCCCCAGCTCATCCGCTTCTGCGCAAAACGTGGGTCAGTGTGGGCATATGGGGACACGGGGACAGCGAGGGGGAGGGGCACCTCCTACCTGTCTTATAGCCCCGGGGCAGGCGGGTGATAAAGGTGTGGGCACCTGCATGGGTGGCTGCCACTGTCACCTGCGCCGGGCTCCAGCTTTCCGGCCCATAGGTGATGTTGGCATGGAGAAGAGCACCGGCTCCTGGGGGACGATGGCCACCTGTGGCACAGGGAACGGCTGGGGACACAGTGGGGATGTGGGGAGGACATGGTGTGGAAGTGGGGTTACGTGGTGGGGACGTGGCTGGGGACACTGCAGGGACGTGGTGGGGATGGCTGGGGACATAGAACCATAGCATCTCCACTTGGCCATCGAGCCATTGACCACACCTCTTTCAGTGCGACCATCCAACCAATTCCTTATCCACCGAGTGGTCCATCCATCGAATCCATGTCTCTCCAATTTAGACACAAGGATGTCATGTGGGTCACTGTCAAATGCCTTGCACAAGTCCAGCTAGATGACGTCAGTCACTCTCCCTTATCCACCAACACTGTAACCCCATCATAGAAGGCCACCAAATGTGTCAGGCACGATTTGCCCTTGGTGAAGCCACATTGGCTGTCACCAGTCACCTCCTTATTTTCCATGTGCCTGAGCATAGTTTCCAGGAGGATCTGCTCCATCATCTGACCAGGCACGGAGGTGAGACTGACAGTCTCAGACTCTCAGTCTTTTCTTCTCCAGACTAAACAGCCCCAGCTCTCTCAGCCTTTCCTCATACCAGAGATGCTCCAGTCCCTTCATCACCCTCGTAGCCCTCCACTAGAGCCTCTCCAGTAGTTCCCCGTCTGTCTTGAACTGGGGAGCCCAGAACTGGACACAGAACTCCAGATGTGGCCTCACCAGGGCAGAGTAGAGGGGGAGGAGAACCTCCCTCGACCTGCTGGCCACACTCTTCTTAATGTACCCCAGGATACCATTGGCCTTCTTGGCCATGAGGGTACACTGCTGGCTCATGGAGAGCTTGTTGTCCACCAGGACTCCCAGGTCCTTCTCTGCAGCGCTGCGTCCCAGCAGGTCAACCCCTCACCTCTACTGGTGCCTGGGGTTATTCCTCCCCTACACTTGTCCTTGCAGAATTTCATTTGGGTCCTCTCTGCCCAACTCTCCAGCCCGTCCAGACCTCGCTGAATGGCAGTGTAGCCTTCTGCTGTGTCGGCCACTCCTCCCAGTTGTGTATCATCAGCAAAGTTGCTCAGGGTCCACTCTGTCCCCTCATCTAGGCCATTGATGAATATGTTGAATAAGAGCAGACCAAGCACTGACCCTTGGGGCACACCACTAGCTACAGGCTTCCAACTAGACTCTGTGCTGCTTACCACAACCCTCTGGGCTCTGCCATTGAGCCAGTTCTCACCCCACCTGTCCTGGTTTCAGCTGAGAAAGGGTTGTCTTCACAGTAGCTAGTATGGGGCTATGGTTTGGATTTGTGCCGGAAGCAGTGTTGATAACAGAGAGATGTTTTTGTTATCTGGAGCTGTTGTTGTTGAGCAGTGCTTCCCCAGAGCCAAGGCCTTTGCTGGCTCTGGCACGGCCCCGCCAGCGGGATGGCTGGGGGTGCCCAAGGAGTTGGGAGGGGACACAGCCAGGACAGCTGACCCCAACGGACCAAAGGGATATTCCATCCCATATGATGTCATGCTCAGTTTATAAGGGGCTGGGGGAAGGGGAGAAGCAGGAGGTGGGGGACAGCGGCGTTCGGAGCGATGGCTTTTGTCTTCCCAAGTCACCGTTACATCTCCTGCTTTCCTGGAGATGGCTGAACAGCTGCCTGAGATGGGAAGTGGGGAATGAATTCCTTGGTTTGCTTTGCTTGTGTGCCTGGCTTTTGCTTTCCCTATTAAACTGTCTTTATCTCATCCCACGAGTTTTCTCCTTTTCACTCTTCCAATTCTCTCCTCCATCCCTATGGAGGGGACTGAGCGAGCGGCTGCGAGGTGCTCAGCTGCCGGCTGGGGTAAAACCACAACATTGCCCAAAACCAGGGATGGATGATCTCTCCATTGAACAGGGCTGGTAGGAAAGTGAGAATCTTGACCCCACTGGTGGCATCAATGAAAGTCACCAGCCCCTGTGTGCAGTCCAGACAGACCCAGAATCTCCTGGGGACCCAGCCCAGGGACAGAGGACGAGAGGTGAGAGACACAAAGTGCCCTTCCCAGTGCCCCAGTCCCCAGATCCCTCCTGCAGGGCTCAGGTCCGCATCCCCCTTCTTGTCCACAAAGTCCCTGGCCACCCCCACAGCCCACCAGGAATCACCTCCCACCTCCCCCTTCACCTCCACCCCCCAGCAGTGCCTCCCCTCCCTGAACCCCTCCTGGCCCAGCACCCCGAAAGGGGCCAAACATTGCCTTACCATCCCTCTCGACCAAAATCAGCATCCAGCCTCCAAACTGTAAATGTCGAGGCCCTACTCCCAGGCCAAAGGTGCCAGCCCCAAAACGCATGCCTGCCCTCAAACCTCCCTCAGCGGCCCTCGCACAGACCCGCTCACACTGGGGCTGCGGTCTCGCCTAGCCGAGCAAGGGCTCAACATATAGTCCTACGTCCCTCTCGACCAAAATCAGCGTCCACCCTCAAAACTGTAAACGTCGAGGCCCTGCTCCCAGGACAAAGGTGCCAGCCCCAAAAGGGATGCCTGGCCTCAAACCTCCCTCACCGGCCCTCACACAGCCACACTCACATTGGGGCTGCGGGCTCATCTAGACCCCAAAAGGGACCGAGAATCACCTTAACATCCCTCTTGCCCTTGTCCCGATCCAACGTTGGGGAGCTTTCAATACGATCCCAAGACCGAGATTAAGACACAAACGAGGTCAAATGCCGTATATAGGAAACGGTTTGTATTATGAAAAAATTAAAAAAAAAAAAAAGGTAAAGTTAACTGACAAGAGCAATAGGACAGAGCAGAAAAGAAAGACAGAAAACCAAGCAAGATTCTGGGATAAAATCACAAGAATAGTCACTGCCATGGATCCACAGCGTCTCGGGGGTCCAAATCTCTCGTTCTGCAATGGTGGACAAAGGCGCAGATCCACAGCGTCTTGTGGGGAAATTCACAGACACCCCCATCTTGGCAGTTCCCTTTTATACTGATGGTGGTTTTCACAACGGCACGTGAGACATGGCTCTGTGTTTTCACGACGGCATGTGTGACACGGCTCCACGTTCATGAACATGCTCACACACTTCTTGCAATTCCAGCCCTGTTTTTCATGTAACTGTCATCTGACTAAGCGGTCCATGACCCCAAAGGGCGTGTTTCGTAGGTTGAAAGTCTCTATGCCCCGGCTATCGTCCTTATCCCACTCAGTAGCTGGAGGGGTTTTCTGCTTGAGCAAGCGATCTTTGAGACAAATGTTCTAACAGTCCGGTCTCTCACAGGGCCGAGCACACAGCACCCGGGACAGGACCCCATGCCATGACAGAGCTCACAGACACTCACCCTTCAGTCCTGCAACTGTTGTCTCTGGAAAGCAAAACCAAAAGCACTAAGTGATCAGAGGGGACAGCTTCTCATGCCATGGCTGCTCCCACAGGAGCAGAAAGTCCTCAGGGAGACCCCCAACTCCTTCTCTGGGAAGTAGGAAAAGACCACCTTGCTCCTGGGAAGGGCTCCCTGCCCTCCTATCTCCCCGTCAGCCCACCCAGGCACTCTGGACTTAAGCCTGACTCAAAGATTGAAGGCTCAGCCTGCTTGAAGCTAACTGAATACTGGGAAAACTTCTGGAAATTGCTGCTCTAGATGAAGGATCGGCAAGGCACAGCTTCGAGCAAGGTTTTCACGACTGGGCAGAATAAGGAGACTGTTTGACTGCGCCACCAAAGAGCCAAGGAACATGAAGGGCGAAGAGTGGAGGACATCCCTTTCCATAAGTACCAGCGTGGGAGAGGGCAAAGCTGCAGCTCAGTCTCTAGTCCTCATGTTGATCCCCGTTTCTTTCATGGGGCAGGACATGTCCCGTGCCCAGTGCAGCCCACACCCCCAGAGCTCTCCTGCCCCATTTTGGACTCCGTCAACCCAGATGAATGGCCAGAGAATGGTGAAGAGCCATCCAAACCCAAGTCCCTCCCAGGGGGGCTCCTTTGCCTGGAGGTTTTGCTGGGGGAAGGGGCCAGAAGGACTCACCCAGCTCTCTGGACTGCAGCACTGAAAAGCAAAGGCAGAGGAAGAGGGGGTCAGGACAGCAGCTGGCTTCATCCCTGGGAACATCTCAAGAGGGTCTCTTGCACCTTCCCTCCAGCCAGAGATGGTCTGGCCATGCTCCCTGTCCTCCTGCCCACACCCCAACTTGTCCTTGTGCCCTTCCTTCCTTTGCCCAAAGAGCTTTTTGGTGAAGGCAAAACATTCTTCTGGCACCACTTACCTTTCCTTCTCCACAGATAAGCACCGAGGCCAAGGAACACCACTAAAAGCAGGAGGACCACACCCACACCAACCATCCAGGGACGGGCATTGTGGAAAAAGGGAGCTGAGAAACAAAACCATCAGCAGGAAAAGGGATGGTTTTAGAGTCCCGTGTTTGAGCAGAAGAACAAACAGAGAAATGCCCCAAAGCTCTAGCTCACAAGCCCCTTGTCCTGGGAGCCCTGGCCTCAAGGGGACATAGTCCTCTCTCTCCCCTGCACATACCAATGCTCACCTGAAGCTCACGAGGCTCCAGTTCTCTCGTGTGCTAAAACTGATGTGAAGGTGCACACCCCTCCCGTGCCCCCACACTCCACACCTTGCACCGGGAACCCCAGATCAAAGCTGCTCAAAGCACCTGAGATGTGCAGGGACGTCTCCTGCTCCTGGTTGAGGCGGCTGTTCCTGACCACGCAGGACCAGTTCCCAAGTCTGTTCCCATCGGTCACAACGATGACATCTTCGATGCTAAATAGGCCCCTCGCATCTGAGGAATGTCTCTGGGAGACCGAGGGGAGATGCTGCCCATCAGGATCTTTCCACAGCACCTCCGGCTGTGGGTACCAGCCGGCCGATCGACACACCACCCGGATGCCTCCGTCCTCGTAAGCCTCCAGGGAGAGCTGAGGGACAGAGCCTGTGGCTGGGGAAGAGCCCGTGGTTGGGGTCAGTGTGGGATGGACTCAACTCAAAGGTGACAACCGAATCCGATAGCAGACACATCATGGGTCCCACCAGGGTTGCAGAACCGGCCCCCAAAAATACACCAACTTGTTCAGGAACCACAGAGCATTGATGCCAAACAACCCCAGATCTCCCACAAAACAGCCCGGCAGAGCAGGACCCAGCTGCCGAGCTTCAGCACCTCAAGGCAGCGTCTGCACCGAACCATCTTCATTCAAGAAGCCCCAACACTTCCAGACAACGTGCCAGGTCTCCTACGGCACAAAGGACAAAGCCAAAGCAAAGATCCAGCTGCTCAGAGCCAGGAAGAGATCTCTTCCCAACTCCACACCTAACAGCGTCAGGTCCCAGCCTTGGCTTGGCTGGCAGCCCCAGCTCTCAGCCCAAGGAGCTGCTCAGCACATTGTCCCCAGGGTCTTCACACCATCACCAGGACACCCTTCACAGGCACCGCACACACCCAGCAAAGCCACCACAGCCATGCTGCTCTGCCCCAAAACCACCTCCAGCACCACCTGCGTGCTCCCTCCTGGGCAGGCACTGCAGGCAACAGCCCCCTCGCACCCCACTTCTTTCAATGGCTCCTGTCCTTCGGCACCTCATCCACACACCTGAGGATGGGACAGAGCTCTGGGAGGGACACACAAACCCAGGGACACGCGCACCAGCCCCTGCAAACACCACACGCACCACAAACCTGCCACCTCCAGCTTCACCGTAGCTTCTCCATAAGAGGCACCATCTGTCACAGTGCAGACGTACTGACCATCATCAGAGGGTCTCAACCCAGAGATTCGCAAGTCCAGGCGTCCACGGGAGAGACCATCCCTGACCAACTCTGTCCTCCCAACATATTCCCTCAGCTGTTCACTGTACAGGTCCTCTCCATTTCGGTAGTGGTGCACCGTTTTGGAGAACCGGGGCCGGATCCACCTGATGTCCAAGCTCCGAGTGTCCATGCTGGGGGACAAGTGACATGGCAGCACGACGTCCTGCCCCACAGTGACTTGGAGAGAGTGGCCTGGTCCCACCACGCTGAAGTCAGCTTGGTGATGGAGAAGGACACAGAGACACAGAGATTGCGCCTATGTTAATTTAGGGGCATTGCATGGCAAGGGGTGAGCTTGGCGTGACCTTGGTGCACGCTCCATCCCACGGGCGTTGCTTTGCCCTCCCCATGGTCCAAAGACAGTGGAGAAAGTGGCGAGGGAGTGGGAGGACTGGAAGGAGAAGGAGGTTTCCTGGGAGCGGGAACGTGCTCCAGAAAACGACCTCCACCCCAGCCAGCCCTGCTGCAAGCCAGAAACGTTTGAGGGGAGCGCTGCAGGACGGGTCTGAAGATGCCCCCAGGGCAAGGGACGTATTGCAGAAAGAGCCCAAGGGAAAGCAAAACCCATGCGGGGCCCAGCTCTGGGCTCGGCTCCCCTCACCCCATGGCAGCTCCCCTGCCCCACAGCTGCCCCCCAGAGTGGGCAAAACCCCCCGCCAGCCCTGCAGGATCCCTACCTGATCCCAGCCGCAGGACGTGGAGAGTCACCAAATAACTCAGAAGGCCCCCGGGGCTCGCGGGGAGCCACATCTGCATGCGGAGCTGGAGAAGAGGGAGGGGAAGGGAGGCAGAAGGAGAGCAATGGGGGGTTTTCTAGAGCTGCTGGAGAGGGGATGGGGAAGAAGGGCTGCATGTGCCCCCAAAGAGGCTCCGGAAATCCCACCAAACCACCTGCACCAGCACCCCAACGGTGGAACAAACCGTTGCTCCAGGGCAGGAAGGGACCGCACACAGCTCCCCGGTGCAGCCCCCTGCTCTGCCCCACTCCCCCTCACCAGCATTTATTCCAAATCCCTGACAAGACTCTAAAGGAGAGGAAATATTCTAAATCCCCTGTGGAAAGAAAACTCACTCACCGGACGGGCACGAGCTGCGGGAGGCACCAGGCTGCCCAGTAAATCCAACCTTTGTGTAGTTTCAGGTGCAGAATTCCTGCCTGTGCGAGTGACTTCAGTCTCCTTCCCCCATGCAATGAGCTGAGGTTCCGTATTTTCAACACTGATGTTCGAAAACCTTCTGACCAGAAATAGCAAAAATAGTGATGTGAGTTTCACATATTCAAATTATGCAAATTATCTGCGTCCTGATGAGGGGGAGTGAGCGAGCAGCTGCGTGGTGCCCATCTGCTGGCTGGGGTACAATCACGACACCACCCAAAACCAGGGATGGATGGTCTCTGCATTGAATGAGGCTGGTGGGAAAGTGAAGATCTCGACCCCATTGTCAGCATCAATGAAAGTCACCAGCCCCTGCGTGCAGTCCAGACGGACCCAGAATCTCCTGGGGACCCGGCCCAGGGACAGAGGACGAGAGGTGAGAGACACAAAGTGCCTTTCCCAGTGCCCCACTCCCCAGATCCCTCCTGCAGGGCTCAGGGCCGTATCCCCCTTCCTGTCCACAGAGTCCCTGGCCACCCCCACAGCCCACCAGGAATCACCTCCCACCTCCCCCTTCACCTCCACCCCCCAGCAGTGCCTCCCCTCCCTGAACCCCTCCTGGCCCAGCACACAGCACCGAGTGTCAAATCTCTCAGGGGTGTCGGGCAGGTCCTGCCGTGCTCTTCCCCTTCTCACACTTCTCCCATCCGCTGACAGGACAAGTTCAGGATGAGCCGAGTTTGGATCCAGGGTCACCACGTCTGCAGGGGACAGGAGGAGCCAGAGCATCAGGGGCAGAGCTGCGTCGTGGGCAGGGTTTGAGCACCCTGGGGCCAGGCTCTGCCCCGCGGGGCAGCACACGGGGCATCTCCTTCCTCCTAGAGATGCCCATGACGGGGCCGGCCCCAGCACGGCCACGGCCCAGCTGGGTCCCCTGGGAACAGGCAACGGTGGGGCTGCAGCCCCAGCAGGGAGGAGCAGCATGGGGAGGCAGTGGCTGGGTCTGGGCAGTGCACGGGCTCTCAGGGGGGTGGCAGAGGGCTCCTCTTGGCCCCAGGGATGCCACTCACAATGCCTTGGAAAGGCAAGAAAAGGGGCTGGAGAACAGGCTAGTGCCCTGCTCGGGGGTGTCTGAGTCACCAAACACACCCAGGCATGGCCAGTCCCGGGCACTGCCCAGCCCAGATGCCCCTTGCACACAAGCACAGGGAGGAGAACCACCCAGAATGGCAATAAAATACGCGATTACCTGGATGATGGGGAAGCAGAAACTTTCTCCAGGCTACAAAGAGAGACAAGAGCTGGTCACATCCCCCAGCCGGTCCCCAGCAAGTCTGGGCAGAGGAGAGGGTCCAGGCGTGGGCTGGTGTCCCCGAGCTGCCCACCCTGCCAGGCACATCGCCTTGGACTTTCCCAGAGCCAGGGGCTGCAGGGATGGAGAGGACGGGCAAGGAGGGAAAGGGCCTGTCTCGATCTAGTGTCGGAGACGTTTCGATATGATCCCAAGAGCAAGATTAAGACACAAACGAGGTCAAATACTGTATACTGGAAACAGTTTTTATTATGAAAAAAGTAATAAAAAAAGGTGAAGGTAACCAATAAGAGCGACAGGACAGAGCAGAAAAGAAAGGCAGAAAACCAAGCAAGACTCTGGGATAGAAAAATAAGAATAGTCACTGCCATGGATCCACAGCGTCTCGGGGGTCCAAATTTCTCATTCTGTGGTGGTGGGTGGAGGTGCAAAACCACAGCGTCTTGTGGGTGAAGGCAGGAATCCACAGCATTTCGGGGGCCCAAATCTCTCATTCTGTGATGGTGGGCGAAGGTGCGGACCCCCTCATCTTGGCAGTTCCCTTTTATACCAGTGGTGGTTTTCACCACAGCACATGCGACACGGCTCAGTGTTCCTGCACACGTGCACACACTTCTTGCAGTTCCAGCCCTGTTCTTCACACAGCTGTCATCTGACTGAGCTGCCCATGACCCCGAAGGGCGTTTTTCACAGGTTGAAAGTCTCTATGCCCCGGCTATCGTCCTTATCCCACTCAGTAGCTGGAGGGGATTTCTGCTTGAGCAAGCAATCTTTGAGACAAATGTTCTTACAGTCCGGTCTCTCACAGGGCCGAGCACACAGCACCCGGGACAGGACTCCATGCCATGACAGAGCTCACAGACACTCACCCTTCAGTCCTGCAACTGTTGTCTCTGGAAAGCAAAACCAAAAGCACTAAGTGATCAGAGGGGACAGCTTCTCATGCCATGGCTGCTCCCACAGGAGCAAACAGAGTTTGGGCAGATCCCCAACTCTTTGCCTGGGGAATTGGAAAAGACCACCTTGCTCCTGGGAAGGGCTCCCTGCCCTCCTATCCCCCCGTCAGCCCACCCAGGCACTCTGGACTTAAGCCTGACTCAAAGATTGAAGGCTCAGCCTGCTTGAAGCTAACTGAATACTGGGAAAACATCTGGAAATTGCTGCTCCAGATTAAGGATCAGCAAGGCACAGCTTCGAGCAAGGTTTTCATGACTGGGCAGAATATGAGATGGATGCAGCACTCTGCACCATGCCACCAAAGAGCCAAGGAACATGAAGGGTGATGAGGGGAGGACATTCCTTTCCATCAGCACCAGCACAGGAGAGGGCAGACGTGCAGCTCGGTCTCTGCTCCCCTCATTGATCCCCGTTTCTTTCCATGGGGCAGGACATGTCCCATGCCCAGTGAAGCCCACACCCCCAGAGCTCTCCTGCCCCATTTTGGACTCCGTCAACCCAGATGAATGGCCAGAGAATGGTGAAGAGCCATCCAAACCCAAGTCCCTCCCAGGGGGGCTCCTTTGCCTGGAGGTTTTGCTGGGGGAAGGGGCCACAAGGACTCACCCAGCTCTCTGGACTGCAGCACTGAAAAGCAAAGGCAGAGGAAGAGGGGGTCAGGACAGCAGCTGGCTTCATCCCTGGGAACATCTCAAGAGGGCCTCTTGGACCTTCCCACCAGACAGACAGTCTGGCCCTGTTCCCTGTCCTCCTCACCACACCCCAACT
Source organism: Grus americana (assembly GCF_028858705.1). NCBI lineage: Eukaryota > Metazoa > Chordata > Aves > Gruiformes > Gruidae > Grus > Grus americana. Next base: position 1,822,415 of record NC_072883.1, on the reverse strand, counting down.
TGTGCTTGTGCCCTTCCTTCTGTTGCCCAAAGAGCTTTTTGGTGAAGGCAAAACATTCTTCTGGCACCACTTACCTTTCCTTCTCCACAGATAAGCAGCGAGGCCAAGGAACACCACTAAAAGCAGGAGGACCACACCCACACCAACCATCCAGGGACGGGCATTGTGGAAAAAGGGAGCTGAGAAACAAAACCATCAGCAGGAAAAGGGATGGTTTTAGAGTCCCGTGTTTGAGCAGAAGAAGAAAAAGACAAATGCCCCAAAGCTCTAGCTCACAAGCCCCTTGTCCTGGGAGCCCTGGCCTCAAGGGGACATAGTCCTCTCTCTCCCCTGCACATACCAATGCTCACCTGAAGCTCACGAGGCTCCAGTTCTCTCGTGTGCTAAAACTGATGTGAAGGTGCACACCCCTCCCGTGCCCCCACACCCCACATCTTGCACCGGGAACCCCAGATCAAAGCTGCTCAAAGCACCTGAGATGTGCAGGGACGTCTCCTGCTCCTGGTTGAGGCGGCTGTTCCTGACCACGCAGGACCACTTCCCAAGTCTGTTCCCATTGGACACAACGATGACGCCTTCGATGCCAAATAGGCCCCTCGCATCTGAGGAATGACTCTGGGAGACTGAGGGGAGATGCTGCCCATCAGGATCTTTCCACAGCACCTCCGGCTGTGGGTACCAGCCGGCCGATCGACACACCATCCGCATGCCTCCATCCTTGTAAGCCTCCAGGGAGAGCTGAGGGCAAGAGCCAGTGGCTGGGGAAGAGCCCGTAGTTGGGGTCAGTGTGGGATGGACTCAACTCAAAGGTGACAACCGAATCCAATAGCAGACACATCATGGGTCCCACCAGGGTTGCAGAACCGGCCCCCAAAAATACACCAACTTGTGCAGGAACCACAGAGCATTGATGCCAAACAGCCCCAGATCTCCCACAAAACAGCCCAGCAGAGCAAGACCCAGCTGCCGAGCTTCAGCGCCTCAAGGCAGCGTCTGCACCGAACCATCTTCATTCAAGAAGCCCCAACACTTCCAGACAACGTGCCAGGTTGCCTACGGCACAAAGGGCAAAGCCAAAGCAAAGATCCAGCTGCTCAGAGCCAGGAAGAGGTCTCTTCCCAACTCCACACCTAACAGCGTCAGGTCCCAGCCTTGGCTTGGCTGGCAGCCCCAGCTCTCAGCCCAAGGAGCTGCTCAGCACATTGTCCCCAGGGTCTTCACACCATCACCAGGACACCCTTCACAGGCACCGCACACACCCAGCAAAGCCACCACAGCCATGCTGCTCTGCCCCAAAACCACCTCCAGCACCACCTGCGTGCTCCCTCCTGGGCAGGCACTGCAGGCAACAGCCCCCTCGCACCCCACTTCTTTCAATGGCTCCTGTCCTTCGGCACCTCATCCACACACCTGAGGATGGGACAGAGCTCTGGGAGGGACACACAAACCCAGGGACACGCGCACCAGCCCCTGCAAACACCACACGCACCACAAACCTGCCACCTCCAGCTTCACCGTAGCTTCTCCATAAGAGGCACCATCTGTCACAGTGCAGACGTACTGACCATCATCAGAGGGTCTCAACCCAGAGATTCGCAAGTCCAGGCGTCCACGGGAGAGACCATCCCTGACCAACTCTGTCCTCCCAACATATTCCCTCAGCTGTTCACTGTACAGGTCCTCTCCATTTCGGTAGTGGTGCACCGTTTTGGAGAACCGGGGCCGGATCCACCTGATGTCCAAGCTCCGAGTGTCCATGCTGGGGGACAAGTGACATGGCAGCACGACGTCCTGCCCCACAGTGACTTGGAGAGAGTGGCCTGGTCCCACCACGCTGAAGTCAGCTTGGTGATGGAGAAGGACACAGAGACACAGAGATTGCGCCTATGTTAATTTAGGGGCATTGCATGGCAAGGGGTGAGCTTGGCGTGACCTTGGTGCACGCTCCATCCCACGGGCGTTGCTTTGCCCTCCCCATGGTCCAAAGACAGTGGAGAAAGTGGCGAGGGAGTGGGAGGACTGGAAGGAGAAGGAGGTTTCCTGGGAGCGGGAACGTGCTCCAGAAAACGACCTCCACCCCAGCCAGCCCTGCTGCAAGCCAGAAACGTTTGAGGGGAGCGCTGCAGGACGGGTCTGAAGATGCCCCCAGGGCAAGGGACGTATTGCAGAAAGAGCCCAAGGGAAAGCAAAACCCATGCGGGGCCCAGCTCTGGGCTCGGCTCCCCTCACCCCATGGCAGCTCCCCTGCCCCACAGCTGCCCCCCAGAGTGGGCAAAACCCCCCGCCAGCCCTGCAGGATCCCTACCTGATCCCAGCCGCAGGACGTGGAGAGTCACCAAATAACTCAGAAGGCCCCCGGGGCTCGCGGGGAGCCACATCTGCATGCGGAGCTGGAGAAGAGGGAGGGGAAGGGAGGCAGAAGGAGAGCAATGGGGGGTTTTCTAGAGCTGCTGGAGAGGGGATGGGGAAGAAGGGCTGCATGTGCCCCCAAAGAGGCTCCGGAAATCCCACCAAACCACCTGCACCAGCACCCCAACGGTGGAACAAACCGTTGCTCCAGGGCAGGAAGGGACCGCACACAGCTCCCCGGTGCAGCCCCCTGCTCTGCCCCACTCCCCCTCACCAGCATTTATTCCAAATCCCTGACAAGACTCTAAAGGAGAGGAAATATTCTAAATCCCCTGTGGAAAGAAAACTCACTCACCGGACGGGCACGAGCTGCGGGAGGCACCAGGCTGCCCAGTAAATCCAACCTTTGTGTAGTTTCAGGTGCAGAATTCCTGCCTGTGCGAGTGACTTCAGTCTCCTTCCCCCATGCAATGAGCTGAGGTTCCGTATTTTCAACACTGATGTTCGAAAACCTTCTGACCAGAAATAGCAAAAATAGTGATGTGAGTTTCACATATTCAAATTATGCAAATTATCTGCGTCCTGATGAGGGGGAGTGAGCGAGCAGCTGCGTGGTGCCCATCTGCTGGCTGGGGTACAATCACGACACCACCCAAAACCAGGGATGGATGGTCTCTGCATTGAATGAGGCTGGTGGGAAAGTGAAGATCTCGACCCCATTGTCAGCATCAATGAAAGTCACCAGCCCCTGCGTGCAGTCCAGACGGACCCAGAATCTCCTGGGGACCCGGCCCAGGGACAGAGGACGAGAGGTGAGAGACACAAAGTGCCTTTCCCAGTGCCCCACTCCCCAGATCCCTCCTGCAGGGCTCAGGGCCGTATCCCCCTTCCTGTCCACAGAGTCCCTGGCCACCCCCACAGCCCACCAGGAATCACCTCCCACCTCCCCCTTCACCTCCACCCCCCAGCAGTGCCTCCCCTCCCTGAACCCCTCCTGGCCCAGCACACAGCACCGAGTGTCAAATCTCTCAGGGGTGTCGGGCAGGTCCTGCCGTGCTCTTCCCCTTCTCACACTTCTCCCATCCGCTGACAGGACAAGTTCAGGATGAGCCGAGTTTGGATCCAGGGTCACCACGTCTGCAGGGGACAGGAGGAGCCAGAGCATCAGGGGCAGAGCTGCGTCGTGGGCAGGGTTTGAGCACCCTGGGGCCAGGCTCTGCCCCGCGGGGCAGCACACGGGGCATCTCCTTCCTCCTAGAGATGCCCATGACGGGGCCGGCCCCAGCACGGCCACGGCCCAGCTGGGTCCCCTGGGAACAGGCAACGGTGGGGCTGCAGCCCCAGCAGGGAGGAGCAGCATGGGGAGGCAGTGGCTGGGTCTGGGCAGTGCACGGGCTCTCAGGGGGGTGGCAGAGGGCTCCTCTTGGCCCCAGGGATGCCACTCACAATGCCTTGGAAAGGCAAGAAAAGGGGCTGGAGAACAGGCTAGTGCCCTGCTCGGGGGTGTCTGAGTCACCAAACACACCCAGGCATGGCCAGTCCCGGGCACTGCCCAGCCCAGATGCCCCTTGCACACAAGCACAGGGAGGAGAACCACCCAGAATGGCAATAAAATACGCGATTACCTGGATGATGGGGAAGCAGAAACTTTCTCCAGGCTACAAAGAGAGACAAGAGCTGGTCACATCCCCCAGCCGGTCCCCAGCAAGTCTGGGCAGAGGAGAGGGTCCAGGCGTGGGCTGGTGTCCCCGAGCTGCCCACCCTGCCAGGCACATCGCCTTGGACTTTCCCAGAGCCAGGGGCTGCAGGGATGGAGAGGACGGGCAAGGAGGGAAAGGGCCTGTCTCGATCTAGTGTCGGAGACGTTTCGATATGATCCCAAGAGCAAGATTAAGACACAAACGAGGTCAAATACTGTATACTGGAAACAGTTTTTATTATGAAAAAAGTAATAAAAAAAGGTGAAGGTAACCAATAAGAGCGACAGGACAGAGCAGAAAAGAAAGGCAGAAAACCAAGCAAGACTCTGGGATAGAAAAATAAGAATAGTCACTGCCATGGATCCACAGCGTCTCGGGGGTCCAAATTTCTCATTCTGTGGTGGTGGGTGGAGGTGCAAAACCACAGCGTCTTGTGGGTGAAGGCAGGAATCCACAGCATTTCGGGGGCCCAAATCTCTCATTCTGTGATGGTGGGCGAAGGTGCGGACCCCCTCATCTTGGCAGTTCCCTTTTATACCAGTGGTGGTTTTCACCACAGCACATGCGACACGGCTCAGTGTTCCTGCACACGTGCACACACTTCTTGCAGTTCCAGCCCTGTTCTTCACACAGCTGTCATCTGACTGAGCTGCCCATGACCCCGAAGGGCGTTTTTCACAGGTTGAAAGTCTCTATGCCCCGGCTATCGTCCTTATCCCACTCAGTAGCTGGAGGGGATTTCTGCTTGAGCAAGCAATCTTTGAGACAAATGTTCTTACAGTCCGGTCTCTCACAGGGCCGAGCACACAGCACCCGGGACAGGACTCCATGCCATGACAGAGCTCACAGACACTCACCCTTCAGTCCTGCAACTGTTGTCTCTGGAAAGCAAAACCAAAAGCACTAAGTGATCAGAGGGGACAGCTTCTCATGCCATGGCTGCTCCCACAGGAGCAAACAGAGTTTGGGCAGATCCCCAACTCTTTGCCTGGGGAATTGGAAAAGACCACCTTGCTCCTGGGAAGGGCTCCCTGCCCTCCTATCCCCCCGTCAGCCCACCCAGGCACTCTGGACTTAAGCCTGACTCAAAGATTGAAGGCTCAGCCTGCTTGAAGCTAACTGAATACTGGGAAAACATCTGGAAATTGCTGCTCCAGATTAAGGATCAGCAAGGCACAGCTTCGAGCAAGGTTTTCATGACTGGGCAGAATATGAGATGGATGCAGCACTCTGCACCATGCCACCAAAGAGCCAAGGAACATGAAGGGTGATGAGGGGAGGACATTCCTTTCCATCAGCACCAGCACAGGAGAGGGCAGACGTGCAGCTCGGTCTCTGCTCCCCTCATTGATCCCCGTTTCTTTCCATGGGGCAGGACATGTCCCATGCCCAGTGAAGCCCACACCCCCAGAGCTCTCCTGCCCCATTTTGGACTCCGTCAACCCAGATGAATGGCCAGAGAATGGTGAAGAGCCATCCAAACCCAAGTCCCTCCCAGGGGGGCTCCTTTGCCTGGAGGTTTTGCTGGGGGAAGGGGCCACAAGGACTCACCCAGCTCTCTGGACTGCAGCACTGAAAAGCAAAGGCAGAGGAAGAGGGGGTCAGGACAGCAGCTGGCTTCATCCCTGGGAACATCTCAAGAGGGCCTCTTGGACCTTCCCACCAGACAGACAGTCTGGCCCTGTTCCCTGTCCTCCTCACCACACCCCAACTTGTGCTTGTGCCCTTCCTTCTGTTGCCCAAAGAGCTTTTTGGTGAAGGCAAAACATTCTTCTGGCACCACTTACCTTTCCTTCTCCACAGATAAGCAGCGAGGCCAAGGAACACCACTAAAAGCAGGAGGACCACACCCACACCAACCATCCAGGGACGGGCATTGTGGAAAAAGGGAGCTGAGAAACAAAACCATCAGCAGGAAAAGGGATGGTTTTAGAGTCCCGTGTTTGAGCAGAAGAAGAAAAAGACAAATGCCCCAAAGCTCTAGCTCACAAGCCCCTTGTCCTGGGAGCCCTGGCCTCAAGGGGACATAGTCCTCTCTCTCCCCTGCACATACCAATGCTCACCTGAAGCTCACGAGGCTCCAGTTCTCTCGTGTGCTAAAACTGATGTGAAGGTGCACACCCCTCCCGTGCCCCCACACCCCACATCTTGCACCGGGAACCCCAGATCAAAGCTGCTCAAAGCACCTGAGATGTGCAGGGACGTCTCCTGCTCCTGGTTGAGGCGGCTGTTCCTGACCACGCAGGACCACTTCCCAAGTCTGTTCCCATTGGACACAACGATGACGCCTTCGATGCCAAATAGGCCCCTCGCATCTGAGGAATGACTCTGGGAGACTGAGGGGAGATGCTGCCCATCAGGATCTTTCCACAGCACCTCCGGCTGTGGGTACCAGCCGGCCGATCGACACACCATCCGCATGCCTCCATCCTTGTAAGCCTCCAGGGAGAGCTGAGGGCAAGAGCCAGTGGCTGGGGAAGAGCCCGTAGTTGGGGTCAGTGTGGGATGGACTCAACTCAAAGGTGACAACCGAATCCAATAGCAGACACATCATGGGTCCCACCAGGGTTGCAGAACCGGCCCCCAAAAATACACCAACTTGTGCAGGAACCACAGAGCATTGATGCCAAACAGCCCCAGATCTCCCACAAAACAGCCCAGCAGAGCAAGACCCAGCTGCCGAGCTTCAGCGCCTCAAGGCAGCGTCTGCACCGAACCATCTTCATTCAAGAAGCCCCAACACTTCCAGACAACGTGCCAGGTTGCCTACGGCACAAAGGGCAAAGCCAAAGCAAAGATCCAGCTGCTCAGAGCCAGGAAGAGGTCTCTTCCCAACTCCACACCTAACAGCGTCAGGTCCCAGCCTTGGCTTGGCTGGCAGCCCCAGCTCTCAGCCCAAGGAGCTGCTCAGCACATTGTCCCCAGGGTCTTCACACCATCACCAGGACACCCTTCACAGGCACCGCACACACCCAGCAAAGCCACCACAGCCATGCTGCTCTGCCCCAAAACCACCTCCAGCACCACCTGCGTGCTCCCTCCTGGGCAGGCACTGCAGGCAACAGCCCCCTCGCACCCCACTTCTTTCAATGGCTCCTGTCCTTCGGCACCTCATCCACACACCTGAGGATGGGACAGAGCTCTGGGAGGGACACACAAACCCAGGGACACGCGCACCAGCCCCTGCAAACACCACACGCACCACAAACCTGCCACCTCCAGCTTCACCGTAGCTTCTCCATAAGAGGCACCATCTGTCACAGTGCAGACGTACTGACCATCATCAGAGGGTCTCAACCCAGAGATTCGCAAGTCCAGGCGTCCACGGGAGAGACCATCCCTGACCAACTCTGTCCTCCCAACATATTCCCTCAGCTGTTCACTGTACAGGTCCTCTCCATTTCGGTAGTGGTGCACCGTTTTGGAGAACCGGGGCCGGATCCACCTGATGTCCAAGCTCCGAGTGTCCATGCTGGGGGACAAGTGACATGGCAGCACGACGTCCTGCCCCACAGTGACTTGGAGAGAGTGGCCTGGTCCCACCACGCTGAAGTCAGCTTGGTGATGGAGAAGGACACAGAGACACAGAGATTGCGCCTATGTTAATTTAGGGGCATTGCATGGCAAGGGGTGAGCTTGGCGTGACCTTGGTGCACGCTCCATCCCACGGGCGTTGCTTTGCCCTCCCCATGGTCCAAAGACAGTGGAGAAAGTGGCGAGGGAGTGGGAGGACTGGAAGGAGAAGGAGGTTTCCTGGGAGCGGGAACGTGCTCCAGAAAACGACCTCCACCCCAGCCAGCCCTGCTGCAAGCCAGAAACGTTTGAGGGGAGCGCTGCAGGACGGGTCTGAAGATGCCCCCAGGGCAAGGGACGTATTGCAGAAAGAGCCCAAGGGAAAGCAAAACCCATGCGGGGCCCAGCTCTGGGCTCGGCTCCCCTCACCCCATGGCAGCTCCCCTGCCCCACAGCTGCCCCCCAGAGTGGGCAAAACCCCCCGCCAGCCCTGCAGGATCCCTACCTGATCCCAGCCGCAGGACGTGGAGAGTCACCAAATAACTCAGAAGGCCCCCGGGGCTCGCGGGGAGCCACATCTGCATGCGGAGCTGGAGAAGAGGGAGGGGAAGGGAGGCAGAAGGAGAGCAATGGGGGGTTTTCTAGAGCTGCTGGAGAGGGGATGGGGAAGAAGGGCTGCATGTGCCCCCAAAGAGGCTCCGGAAATCCCACCAAACCACCTGCACCAGCACCCCAACGGTGGAACAAACCGTTGCTCCAGGGCAGGAAGGGACCGCACACAGCTCCCCGGTGCAGCCCCCTGCTCTGCCCCACTCCCCCTCACCAGCATTTATTCCAAATCCCTGACAAGACTCTAAAGGAGAGGAAATATTCTAAATCCCCTGTGGAAAGAAAACTCACTCACCGGACGGGCACGAGCTGCGGGAGGCACCAGGCTGCCCAGTAAATCCAACCTTTGTGTAGTTTCAGGTGCAGAATTCCTGCCTGTGCGAGTGACTTCAGTCTCCTTCCCCCATGCAATGAGCTGAGGTTCCGTATTTTCAACACTGATGTTCGAAAACCTTCTGACCAGAAATAGCAAAAATAGTGATGTGAGTTTCACATATTCAAATTATGCAAATTATCTGCGTCCTGATGAGGGGGAGTGAGCGAGCAGCTGCGTGGTGCCCATCTGCTGGCTGGGGTACAATCACGACACCACCCAAAACCAGGGATGGATGGTCTCTGCATTGAATGAGGCTGGTGGGAAAGTGAAGATCTCGACCCCATTGTCAGCATCAATGAAAGTCACCAGCCCCTGCGTGCAGTCCAGACGGACCCAGAATCTCCTGGGGACCCGGCCCAGGGACAGAGGACGAGAGGTGAGAGACACAAAGTGCCTTTCCCAGTGCCCCACTCCCCAGATCCCTCCTGCAGGGCTCAGGGCCGTATCCCCCTTCCTGTCCACAGAGTCCCTGGCCACCCCCACAGCCCACCAGGAATCACCTCCCACCTCCCCCTTCACCTCCACCCCCCAGCAGTGCCTCCCCTCCCTGAACCCCTCCTGGCCCAGCACACAGCACCGAGTGTCAAATCTCTCAGGGGTGTCGGGCAGGTCCTGCCGTGCTCTTCCCCTTCTCACACTTCTCCCATCCGCTGACAGGACAAGTTCAGGATGAGCCGAGTTTGGATCCAGGGTCACCACGTCTGCAGGGGACAGGAGGAGCCAGAGCATCAGGGGCAGAGCTGCGTCGTGGGCAGGGTTTGAGCACCCTGGGGCCAGGCTCTGCCCCGCGGGGCAGCACACGGGGCATCTCCTTCCTCCTAGAGATGCCCATGACGGGGCCGGCCCCAGCACGGCCACGGCCCAGCTGGGTCCCCTGGGAACAGGCAACGGTGGGGCTGCAGCCCCAGCAGGGAGGAGCAGCATGGGGAGGCAGTGGCTGGGTCTGGGCAGTGCACGGGCTCTCAGGGGGGTGGCAGAGGGCTCCTCTTGGCCCCAGGGATGCCACTCACAATGCCTTGGAAAGGCAAGAAAAGGGGCTGGAGAACAGGCTAGTGCCCTGCTCGGGGGTGTCTGAGTCACCAAACACACCCAGGCATGGCCAGTCCCGGGCACTGCCCAGCCCAGATGCCCCTTGCACACAAGCACAGGGAGGAGAACCACCCAGAATGGCAATAAAATACGCGATTACCTGGATGATGGGGAAGCAGAAACTTTCTCCAGGCTACAAAGAGAGACAAGAGCTGGTCACATCCCCCAGCCGGTCCCCAGCAAGTCTGGGCAGAGGAGAGGGTCCAGGCGTGGGCTGGTGTCCCCGAGCTGCCCACCCTGCCAGGCACATCGCCTTGGACTTTCCCAGAGCCAGGGGCTGCAGGGATGGAGAGGACGGGCAAGGAGGGAAAGGGCCTGTCTCGATCTAGTGTCGGAGACGTTTCGATATGATCCCAAGAGCAAGATTAAGACACAAACGAGGTCAAATACTGTATACTGGAAACAGTTTTTATTATGAAAAAAGTAATAAAAAAAGGTGAAGGTAACCAATAAGAGCGACAGGACAGAGCAGAAAAGAAAGGCAGAAAACCAAGCAAGACTCTGGGATAGAAAAATAAGAATAGTCACTGCCATGGATCCACAGCGTCTCGGGGGTCCAAATTTCTCATTCTGTGGTGGTGGGTGGAGGTGCAAAACCACAGCGTCTTGTGGGTGAAGGCAGGAATCCACAGCATTTCGGGGGCCCAAATCTCTCATTCTGTGATGGTGGGCGAAGGTGCGGACCCCCTCATCTTGGCAGTTCCCTTTTATACCAGTGGTGGTTTTCACCACAGCACATGCGACACGGCTCAGTGTTCCTGCACACGTGCACACACTTCTTGCAGTTCCAGCCCTGTTCTTCACACAGCTGTCATCTGACTGAGCTGCCCATGACCCCGAAGGGCGTTTTTCACAGGTTGAAAGTCTCTATGCCCCGGCTATCGTCCTTATCCCACTCAGTAGCTGGAGGGGATTTCTGCTTGAGCAAGCAATCTTTGAGACAAATGTTCTTACAGTCCGGTCTCTCACAGGGCCGAGCACACAGCACCCGGGACAGGACTCCATGCCATGACAGAGCTCACAGACACTCACCCTTCAGTCCTGCAACTGTTGTCTCTGGAAAGCAAAACCAAAAGCACTAAGTGATCAGAGGGGACAGCTTCTCATGCCATGGCTGCTCCCACAGGAGCAAACAGAGTTTGGGCAGATCCCCAACTCTTTGCCTGGGGAATTGGAAAAGACCACCTTGCTCCTGGGAAGGGCTCCCTGCCCTCCTATCCCCCCGTCAGCCCACCCAGGCACTCTGGACTTAAGCCTGACTCAAAGATTGAAGGCTCAGCCTGCTTGAAGCTAACTGAATACTGGGAAAACATCTGGAAATTGCTGCTCCAGATTAAGGATCAGCAAGGCACAGCTTCGAGCAAGGTTTTCATGACTGGGCAGAATATGAGATGGATGCAGCACTCTGCACCATGCCACCAAAGAGCCAAGGAACATGAAGGGTGATGAGGGGAGGACATTCCTTTCCATCAGCACCAGCACAGGAGAGGGCAGACGTGCAGCTCGGTCTCTGCTCCCCTCATTGATCCCCGTTTCTTTCCATGGGGCAGGACATGTCCCATGCCCAGTGAAGCCCACACCCCCAGAGCTCTCCTGCCCCATTTTGGACTCCGTCAACCCAGATGAATGGCCAGAGAATGGTGAAGAGCCATCCAAACCCAAGTCCCTCCCAGGGGGGCTCCTTTGCCTGGAGGTTTTGCTGGGGGAAGGGGCCACAAGGACTCACCCAGCTCTCTGGACTGCAGCACTGAAAAGCAAAGGCAGAGGAAGAGGGGGTCAGGACAGCAGCTGGCTTCATCCCTGGGAACATCTCAAGAGGGCCTCTTGGACCTTCCCACCAGACAGACAGTCTGGCCCTGTTCCCTGTCCTCCTCACCACACCCCAACTTGTGCTTGTGCCCTTCCTTCTGTTGCCCAAAGAGCTTTTTGGTGAAGGCAAAACATTCTTCTGGCACCACTTACCTTTCCTTCTCCACAGATAAGCAGCGAGGCCAAGGAACACCACTAAAAGCAGGAGGACCACACCCACACCAACCATCCAGGGACGGGCATTGTGGAAAAAGGGAGCTGAGAAACAAAACCATCAGCAGGAAAAGGGATGGTTTTAGAGTCCCGTGTTTGAGCAGAAGAAGAAAAAGACAAATGCCCCAAAGCTCTAGCTCACAAGCCCCTTGTCCTGGGAGCCCTGGCCTCAAGGGGACATAGTCCTCTCTCTCCCCTGCACATACCAATGCTCACCTGAAGCTCACGAGGCTCCAGTTCTCTCGTGTGCTAAAACTGATGTGAAGGTGCACACCCCTCCCGTGCCCCCACACCCCACATCTTGCACCGGGAACCCCAGATCAAAGCTGCTCAAAGCACCTGAGATGTGCAGGGACGTCTCCTGCTCCTGGTTGAGGCGGCTGTTCCTGACCACGCAGGACCACTTCCCAAGTCTGTTCCCATTGGACACAACGATGACGCCTTCGATGCCAAATAGGCCCCTCGCATCTGAGGAATGACTCTGGGAGACTGAGGGGAGATGCTGCCCATCAGGATCTTTCCACAGCACCTCCGGCTGTGGGTACCAGCCGGCCGATCGACACACCATCCGCATGCCTCCATCCTTGTAAGCCTCCAGGGAGAGCTGAGGGCAAGAGCCAGTGGCTGGGGAAGAGCCCGTAGTTGGGGTCAGTGTGGGATGGACTCAACTCAAAGGTGACAACCGAATCCAATAGCAGACACATCATGGGTCCCACCAGGGTTGCAGAACCGGCCCCCAAAAATACACCAACTTGTGCAGGAACCACAGAGCATTGATGCCAAACAGCCCCAGATCTCCCACAAAACAGCCCAGCAGAGCAAGACCCAGCTGCCGAGCTTCAGCGCCTCAAGGCAGCGTCTGCACCGAACCATCTTCATTCAAGAAGCCCCAACACTTCCAGACAACGTGCCAGGTTGCCTACGGCACAAAGGGCAAAGCCAAAGCAAAGATCCAGCTGCTCAGAGCCAGGAAGAGGTCTCTTCCCAACTCCACACCTAACAGCGTCAGGTCCCAGCCTTGGCTTGGCTGGCAGCCCCAGCTCTCAGCCCAAGGAGCTGCTCAGCACATTGTCCCCAGGGTCTTCACACCATCACCAGGACACCCTTCACAGGCACCGCACACACCCAGCAAAGCCACCACAGCCATGCTGCTCTGCCCCAAAACCACCTCCAGCACCACCTGCGTGCTCCCTCCTGGGCAGGCACTGCAGGCAACAGCCCCCTCGCACCCCACCTCTTTCAATGGCTCCTGTCCTTCGGCACCTCATCCACACACCTGAGGATGGGACAGAGCTCTGGGAGGGACACACAAACCCAGGGACACGCGCACCAGCCCCTGCAAACACCACACGCACCACAAACCTGCCACCTCCAGCTTCACCGTAGCTTCTCCATAAGAGGCACCATCTGTCACAGTGCAGACGTACTGACCATCATCAGAGGGTCTCAACCCAGAGATTCGCAAGTCCAGGCGTCCACGGGAGAGACCATCCCTGACCAACTCTGTCCTCCCAACATATTCCCTCAGCTGTTCACTGTACAGGTCCTCTCCATTTCGGTAGTGGTGCACCGTTTTGGAGAACCGGGGCCGGATCCACCTGATGTCCAAGCTCCGAGTGTCCATGCTGGGGGACAAGTGACATGGCAGCACGACGTCCTGCCCCACAGTGACTTGGAGAGAGTGGCCTGGTCCCACCACGCTGAAGTCAGCTTGGTGATGGAGAAGGACACAGAGACACAGAGATTGCGCCTATGTTAATTTAGGGGCATTGCATGGCAAGGGGTGAGCTTGGCGTGACCTTGGTGCACGCTCCATCCCATGGGCGTTGCTTTGCCCTCCCCATGGTCCAAAGACAGTGGAGAAAGTGGCGAGGGAGTGGGAGGACTGGAAGGAGAAGGAGGTTTCCTGGGAGCGGGAACGTGCTCCAGAAAACGACCTCCACCCCAGCCAGCCCTGCTGCAAGCCAGAAACGTTTGAGGGGAGCGCTGCAGGACGGGTCTGAAGATGCCCCCAGGGCAAGGGACGTATTGCAGAAAGAGCCCAAGGGAAAGCAAAACCCATGCGGGGCCCAGCTCTGGGCTCGGCTCCCCTCACCCCATGGCAGCTCCCCTGCCCCACAGCTGCCCCCCAGAGTGGGCAAAACCCCCCGCCAGCCCTGCAGGATCCCTACCTGATCCCAGCCGCAGGACGTGGAGAGTCACCAAATAACTCAGAAGGCCCCCGGGGCTCGCGGGGAGCCACATCTGCATGCGGAGCTGGAGAAGAGGGAGGGGAAGGGAGGCAGAAGGAGAGCAATGGGGGGTTTTCTAGAGCTGCTGGAGAGGGGATGGGGAAGAAGGGCTGCATGTGCCCCCAAAGAGGCTCCGGAAATCCCACCAAACCACCTGCACCAGCACCCCAACGGTGGAACAAACCGTTGCTCCAGGGCAGGAAGGGACCGCACACAGCTCCCCGGTGCAGCCCCCTGCTCTGCCCCACTCCCCCTCACCAGCATTTATTCCAAATCCCTGACAAGACTCTAAAGGAGAGGAAATATTCTAAATCCCCTGTGGAAAGAAAACTCACTCACCGGACGGGCACGAGCTGCGGGAGGCACCAGGCTGCCCAGTAAATCCAACCTTTGTGTAGTTTCAGGTGCAGAATTCCTGCCTGTGCGAGTGACTTCAGTCTCCTTCCCCCATGCAATGAGCTGAGGTTCCGTATTTTCAACACTGATGTTCGAAAACCTTCTGACCAGAAATAGCAAAAATAGTGATGTGAGTTTCACATATTCAAATTATGCAAATTATCTGCGTCCTGATGAGGGGGAGTGAGCGAGCAGCTGCGTGGTGCCCATCTGCTGGCTGGGGTACAATCACGACACCACCCAAAACCAGGGATGGATGGTCTCTGCATTGAATGAGGCTGGTGGGAAAGTGAAGATCTCGACCCCATTGTCAGCATCAATGAAAGTCACCAGCCCCTGCGTGCAGTCCAGACGGACCCAGAATCTCCTGGGGACCCGGCCCAGGGACAGAGGACGAGAGGTGAGAGACACAAAGTGCCTTTCCCAGTGCCCCACTCCCCAGATCCCTCCTGCAGGGCTCAGGGCCGTATCCCCCTTCCTGTCCACAGAGTCCCTGGCCACCCCCACAGCCCACCAGGAATCACCTCCCACCTCCCCCTTCACCTCCACCCCCCAGCAGTGCCTCCCCTCCCTGAACCCCTCCTGGCCCAGCACACAGCACCGAGTGTCAAATCTCTCAGGGGTGTCGGGCAGGTCCTGCCGTGCTCTTCCCCTTCTCACACTTCTCCCATCCGCTGACAGGACAAGTTCAGGATGAGCCGAGTTTGGATCCAGGGTCACCACGTCTGCAGGGGACAGGAGGAGCCAGAGCATCAGGGGCAGAGCTGCGTCGTGGGCAGGGTTTGAGCACCCTGGGGCCAGGCTCTGCCCCGCGGGGCAGCACACGGGGCATCTCCTTCCTCCTAGAGATGCCCATGACGGGGCCGGCCCCAGCACGGCCACGGCCCAGCTGGGTCCCCTGGGAACAGGCAACGGTGGGGCTGCAGCCCCAGCAGGGAGGAGCAGCATGGGGAGGCAGTGGCTGGGTCTGGGCAGTGCACGGGCTCTCAGGGGGGTGGCAGAGGGCTCCTCTTGGCCCCAGGGATGCCACTCACAATGCCTTGGAAAGGCAAGAAAAGGGGCTGGAGAACAGGCTAGTGCCCTGCTCGGGGGTGTCTGAGTCACCAAACACACCCAGGCATGGCCAGTCCCGGGCACTGCCCAGCCCAGATGCCCCTTGCACACAAGCACAGGGAGGAGAACCACCCAGAATGGCAATAAAATACGCGATTACCTGGATGATGGGGAAGCAGAAACTTTCTCCAGGCTACAAAGAGAGACAAGAGCTGGTCACATCCCCCAGCCGGTCCCCAGCAAGTCTGGGCAGAGGAGAGGGTCCAGGCGTGGGCTGGTGTCCCCGAGCTGCCCACCCTGCCAGGCACATCGCCTTGGACTTTCCCAGAGCCAGGGGCTGCAGGGATGGAGAGGACGGGCAAGGAGGGAAAGGGCCTGTCTCGATCTAGTGTCGGAGACGTTTCGATATGATCCCAAGAGCAAGATTAAGACACAAACGAGGTCAAATACTGTATACTGGAAACAGTTTTTATTATGAAAAAAGTAATAAAAAAAGGTGAAGGTAACCAATAAGAGCGACAGGACAGAGCAGAAAAGAAAGGCAGAAAACCAAGCAAGACTCTGGGATAGAAAAATAAGAATAGTCACTGCCATGGATCCACAGCGTCTCGGGGGTCCAAATTTCTCATTCTGTGGTGGTGGGTGGAGGTGCAAAACCACAGCGTCTTGTGGGTGAAGGCAGGAATCCACAGCATTTCGGGGGCCCAAATCTCTCATTCTGTGATGGTGGGCGAAGGTGCGGACCCCCTCATCTTGGCAGTTCCCTTTTATACCAGTGGTGGTTTTCACCACAGCACATGCGACACGGCTCAGTGTTCCTGCACACGTGCACACACTTCTTGCAGTTCCAGCCCTGTTCTTCACACAGCTGTCATCTGACTGAGCTGCCCATGACCCCGAAGGGCGTTTTTCACAGGTTGAAAGTCTCTATGCCCCGGCTATCGTCCTTATCCCACTCAGTAGCTGGAGGGGATTTCTGCTTGAGCAAGCAATCTTTGAGACAAATGTTCTTACAGTCCGGTCTCTCACAGGGCCGAGCACACAGCACCCGGGACAGGACTCCATGCCATGACAGAGCTCACAGACACTCACCCTTCAGTCCTGCAACTGTTGTCTCTGGAAAGCAAAACCAAAAGCACTAAGTGATCAGAGGGGACAGCTTCTCATGCCATGGCTGCTCCCACAGGAGCAAACAGAGTTTGGGCAGATCCCCAACTCTTTGCCTGGGGAATTGGAAAAGACCACCTTGCTCCTGGGAAGGGCTCCCTGCCCTCCTATCCCCCCGTCAGCCCACCCAGGCACTCTGGACTTAAGCCTGACTCAAAGATTGAAGGCTCAGCCTGCTTGAAGCTAACTGAATACTGGGAAAACATCTGGAAATTGCTGCTCCAGATTAAGGATCAGCAAGGCACAGCTTCGAGCAAGGTTTTCATGACTGGGCAGAATATGAGATGGATGCAGCACTCTGCACCATGCCACCAAAGAGCCAAGGAACATGAAGGGTGATGAGGGGAGGACATTCCTTTCCATCAGCACCAGCACAGGAGAGGGCAGACGTGCAGCTCGGTCTCTGCTCCCCTCATTGATCCCCGTTTCTTTCCATGGGGCAGGACATGTCCCATGCCCAGTGAAGCCCACACCCCCAGAGCTCTCCTGCCCCATTTTGGACTCCGTCAACCCAGATGAATGGCCAGAGAATGGTGAAGAGCCATCCAAACCCAAGTCCCTCCCAGGGGGGCTCCTTTGCCTGGAGGTTTTGCTGGGGGAAGGGGCCACAAGGACTCACCCAGCTCTCTGGACTGCAGCACTGAAAAGCAAAGGCAGAGGAAGAGGGGGTCAGGACAGCAGCTGGCTTCATCCCTGGGAACATCTCAAGAGGGCCTCTTGGACCTTCCCACCAGACAGACAGTCTGGCCCTGTTCCCTGTCCTCCTCACCACACCCCAACTTGTGCTTGTGCCCTTCCTTCTGTTGCCCAAAGAGCTTTTTGGTGAAGGCAAAACATTCTTCTGGCACCACTTACCTTTCCTTCTCCACAGATAAGCAGCGAGGCCAAGGAACACCACTAAAAGCAGGAGGACCACACCCACACCAACCATCCAGGGACGGGCATTGTGGAAAAAGGGAGCTGAGAAACAAAACCATCAGCAGGAAAAGGGATGGTTTTAGAGTCCCGTGTTTGAGCAGAAGAAGAAAAAGACAAATGCCCCAAAGCTCTAGCTCACAAGCCCCTTGTCCTGGGAGCCCTGGCCTCAAGGGGACATAGTCCTCTCTCTCCCCTGCACATACCAATGCTCACCTGAATCGCACGAGGCTCCAGTTCTCTCGTGTGCTAAAACTGATGTGAAGGTGCACACCCCTCCCGTGCCCCCACACCCCACATCTTGCACCGGGAACCCCAGATCAAAGCTGCTCAAAGCACCTGAGATGTGCAGGGACGTCTCCTGCTCCTGGTTGAGGCGGCTGTTCCTGACCACGCAGGACCACTTCCCATGTCTGTTCCCATTGGACACAACGATGACGCCTTCGATGCCAAATAGGCCCCTCGCATCTGAGGAATGACTCTGGGAGACTGAGGGGAGATGCTGCCCATCAGGATCTTTCCACAGCACCTCCGGCTGTGGGTACCAGCCGGCCGATCGACACACCATCCGCATGCCTCCGTCCTTGTAAGCCTCCAGGGAGAGCTGAGGGCAAGAGCCAGTGGCTGGGGAAGAGCCCGTAGTTGGGGTCAGTGTGGGATGGACTCAACTCAAAGGTGACAACCGAATCCAATAGCAGACACATCATGGGTCCCACCAGGGTTGCAGAACCGGCCCCCAAAAATACACCAACTTGTGCAGGAACCACAGAGCATTGATGCCAAACAGCCCCAGATCTCCCACAAAACAGCCCAGCAGAGCAAGACCCAGCTGCCGAGCTTCAGCGCCTCAAGGCAGCGTCTGCACCGAACCATCTTCATTCAAGAAGCCCCAACACTTCCAGACAACGTGCCAGGTTGCCTACGGCACAAAGGGCAAAGCCAAAGCAAAGATCCAGCTGCTCAGAGCCAGGAAGAGGTCTCTTCCCAACTCCACACCTAACAGCGTCAGGTCCCAGCCTTGGCTTGGCTGGCAGCCCCAGCTCTCAGCCCAAGGAGCTGCTCAGCACATTGTCCCCACGGCCTTCACAACATCACCAGGACACCCTTCACAGGCACCGCACACACCCAGCAAAGCCACCACATCCATGCCGCTCTGCCCCAAAACCACCTCCAGCACCACCTGCGTGCTCCCTCCTGGGCAGGCACTGCAGGCAACAGCCCCCTCGCACCCCACCTCTTTCAACGGCTCCTGTCCTTCGGCACCTCATCCACACACCTGAGGATGGGACAGAGCTCTGGGAGGGACACATAAACCCAGGGACACCCGCACCAGCCCCTGCAAACTCCACACCGGACACAAACCTGACACCTCCACATCCACCATAGCTTCTCCATAAGAGGCACCATCTGTCACCGTGCAGACGTACTGACCATCATCAGAGGGTCTCAACCCAGAGATTCGCAAGTCCAGGCGTCCACGGGAGAGACCATCCCTGACCACCTCTGTCCTCCCAACATATTCCCTCAGCTGTTCACTGTACAGGTCCTCTCCATTTCGGTAGTGGTGCGCCGTTTTGGAGAACCGGGGCCGGATCCACCTGATGTCCAAGCTCCGAGTGTCCATGCTGGGGGACAAGTGACATGGCAGCACGACGTCCTGCCCCACAGTGACCTGGAGAGGGCGGCCTGGTCCCACCACGCTGAAGTCAGCTTGGTGATGGAGAAGGGCACAGAGACATGGAGATTGCGCCTACGTTAATTTAGGGGCATTGCATGGCAAGGGGTGAGCTTGGCGTGACCTTGGTGCACGCTCCATCCCACGGGCATTGCTTTGCCCTCCCGGTGGTCCAAAGACACTGAAGAAACTGGAGAAGGAGGACTGGAAGGAGAAGGAGGTTTCCTGGGAGTGGGAACCTGCTCCAGAAAACGACCTCCACCCCAGCCAGCCCTGCTGCAAGCCAGAAATGTTTGAGGGGAGCGCTGCAGGACGGGACCGAAGGTGCCCCCAGGGCGAGGGACGTATTGCAGAAAACAAAACCCATGCGGGTCCCAGCTCTGGGCTGTGCTCCCCCCACCCCACGGCAGCTCCCCTGCCCCACAGCTGCCACCCAGAGTGGGAGAAACCCCCCGCCAGCCCTGCAGGATCCCTACCTGATCCCAGCCGCAGGACGTGCAGAGTCACCAAATAACTCAGGAGGAGCCACATCTGTGTCCGGAGCTGGAGAAGAGGGAGGGGAAGGGAGGCAGAGGGAGGGCGATGGGGGGTTACAGCCATCAGAGAGGGGATGGGGAAGAAGGGCTGCACCTGCCCTCAAAGTGGCTCTGGAAATCCCACCAAACCACCTGCACCAGCACCCCCATGGCAGCAGAACAAACTGTTGCTCCAGGGCAGGACAGGACCAGACACGGCTCCCCTGGTGCAGCCCCCTGCCCTGCCCCACTCCCCCTCACCAGCATTTATTCCAAATCCCTGACAAGACTCTAAAGGAAAGGACATATTCTAAATCCCCTGTGTAAAGAAAAGTCACTCACCCAACGGGCACGAGGTGCAGGAGGCACCAGGCTGCCCAATAAATCCAACCTTTGTGTAGTTTCAGGTGCAGAAAAACTGACTACAGGCTTCTTCCCCCAAGATGAGGTTTTGCATCTTCGACACCAATAGGGTAGTGATAAAATAAACTTCTAACCACAAAACAGCAAAGAAAAATACAGTTTCTCTGCCAATTCTCTGACACCTGATGATAGGGAGGAAGTGAGTGGCTGGGTGGGGCTCAGCCGCCTTCTGGTGGAAAACAACAACCCCACCCAAAACCAGGGGGGGATGCTCTTTCCATTGAATGAGGCTGGTGGGAAAGTGAAGATCTCGACCCCACTGTCGGCATCAATGAAAGTCACCAGCCCCTGCGTGCAGTCCAGACAGACCCAGAATCTCCTGGGGACCCGGCCCAGGGACAGGGGACGAGAGGTGAGAGACACAAAGTGCTCTTCGCAGTGCCCCAGTCCCCAGATCCCTCCTGCAGGGCTCAGGGCCGTATCCCCCTTCCTGTGCACAGAGTCCCTGGCCACCCCCACAGCCCACCAGGAATCACCTCCCACCTCCCCCTTCACCTCCACCCCCCAGCAGTGCCTCCCCTCCCTGAACCCCTCCTGGCCCAGCACACAGCACCGAGTGTCAAATCTCTCAGGGGTGTCAGGCAGGTCCTGCTGTGCTCTTCCCCTTCTCACACTTCTCCCATCCGCTGACAGGACAAGTTGGGAATGAGCCGAGTTTGGCTGATTTGGGATTTCAAACTGTAAACATCCAGCCCCTACTCCCAGGCCAAAGGTGCCAGCCCCAAAAGGGCTGCCTGGCCTGAGACCTCCCTCTGTCTTGGTTTAGCCCCAGCTGGCAGCTGAGCACCACGCGGCCGCTCACTCATCCCCTACTCCCCCAGTGGGATGGGGAGGAGAATGGGAAGACAAAGGCAAAGCCTTGCAGGTTGGGATAAGGACAGTTTACTGGGACAGCAAGGGGAGAGGGAAATAACAACAACAGTACTTAACAGAATGTACAGACCTGGTGACACAGTGCAGCTTCTCACCCAATGGCCATAGAACTTAGACCGCACCCTCAGACCCATCCCGCAGTCGGACTGTCCCGGAGCCATGCGCCCTGGAGACGTGCCACCCCCCTTTTATATGGAGCATGATGTGACATGGTAGGGAATACTCCCTGTGGCTAGTTTGGGTCACCTGTCCTGGCTGTGTCCCATCCCAGCTTCTGGTGAAAATTATCTCTCTCCTAGCCAAACCCAGGACATTACTCTGTTGGGTTTGCGTGGCAAGGTTTTGGTAGCGGGGGGGCTACAGGGGTGGCTTCTGTGAGAAGCTGCTAGAAGCTCCCACTGTGTCTGACAGAGCCAATGCCAGCCGGCTCCAAGACGGACCCGCCCCTGGCCAAGGCCGAGCCAATCAGTGCCTCTGTGATAACATATTTAAGAAGAAGAAAAACAGAGAGAGAGAGCTTTTGCAGCCGGAGAGAGGAGTGAGAAGATGTAAGAAACTCTGCAGACACCAAGGTCAGTGCAGATGGAGGGGCAGGAGGTGCTCCAGGCGCCGGAGCAGAGATCCCCCTGCAGCCCGTGGTGAAGGCCATGGTGAAGCAGGCTGTCCCCCTGCAGCCCATAGAGGAAGGATGAGGGGGTGTGGAGATTCCACCTGCAGCCCGTGGAGGACCCCACGCCAGAGCAGGGGGAGGCACCTGAAGGAGGCTGTGGCCCGTGGGAAGCCCACGCTGGAGCAAGCTCCTGGCCGGACCTGTGGACCCGTGAAGAGGGGATCCCATGCCAGGGCAGGTTTGCTGGCAGGACTTGTGACCTCGTGGGGGTCCCACGCTGGAGCAGTTTGCTCCTGAAGGTCTGCACCCCGTGAGAGGGACTCCATGCTGGAGCAGGGGAACGATGAGAGGAGTCCTCCCCCTGAGGATGAAGAAGCGGCAGAAACACCGTGTGATGAACTGACCGCAACCCCCATTCCCCGTCCCCCTGTGCCACTGAGGGGGGGGAAGGTTGAAGCCGGGAGTGAAGTTGAGCCCAGGAAGATGGGAGGGGTGGGGGGAAGTGTTTTAAGAGTTGATTTTATTTTCTCATTCCTCTACTCTGTTTTGCCTAGTAATAAATTAGATGAATTCCCTCTCTAAGTTCGGTCTGTTTTGCTCGTGACAACAATTAGTGAATGAGCTCTCCCTGTCCTTATCTCGACCTACAAGCATTTCGTTATGCCTTTTCTCCCCTGTTTAGTGAATAAGGGGAGTGAGAGAGCGGCTCTGGTGGGCACCTGGCCTTCAGCCAGGGTCAACCCACCACAATTACCCACGCTTTACTCCATACCTTCTACGGCATGCCCAGACCCTACACGTCCCAATTAATCAGCACCCTTTCCCCTGTGTTTGAGATACATATAGACACACAGATCTCATTCCCTTAGTCTGTAGGTGTCCACTGAGTTCACTTTGTCTGTGACTTTGGGCTCCATCTGTCACAACGGTCTCTCAGGGCAGGAGCGATGACATGTGCTGCGGGAACGTTGCATGCTGCATCTGGAACTCGCGGCTATGTATCTGGTGTGGTCCACGCTCATGGTCTGTGGGTGTAAGATGTTGATTTTTCAAGGCCATCGGTGAGTGCCGATTGCTAAGGCTAGTTCTAGTTCCATCATCGCAGCATTCATCCTTCTTAATTTGGGTGATTCTTACCGTAATACCCTTGATAGAGCGTATAGTAATTGTGGCAATGATAATGTACAATGCCAGGTTTGTTTAGCAATTAACGACAGACAATTGAATTTATTGGCTATTTTCACCCCAAATCAGATCCCCCTGAGGTACACATCGGACTTCCCCATCCTTCCGCATCACCCACCAGGTGCACCCAGGTCCTTGAGCAAAAGCAATGCCACAGATGGGTTTGCTTTTGCCTGAAGCAGGGCTAACCCAGACTGTCTTCTCCAACATATTCTCCATACATACTATGGGGACTTTACCTCCTTCTACAGGGCGTGGAAGTTTTGATTGGGCAGGGCCAGCTCGATTGGTAGACCCCCTAGTGTTAACTAACCAGGTGGCCTTTGCTAAACGTGCGTCCCAATGTTTGAAGGTCCCACCACCCATTGCTCTCAGGGTAGTCTTTAGCAGTCCACTGTATTGTTTGATTTTCCCAGAGGCTGCTGCACGGTAGGGGATGTGATACACCCACTCAATGCCATGCGCTTTGGCCCGGGCGTCTGTGAGGTTGTTCCGAAAACGAGTCCCATTGTCTGACTCAATTCTCTCTGGGGTGCCATGTCCCCACAGGACTTGCTTTTCAAGGCCCAGGATAGTGTTCCAGGCAGTGGCATGGGACATGGGATATGTTTCCAGCCATCCGGTGGTTGCTTCCACCATTGTAAGTACATGGCGCTTGCCTTGGTGGGCTTGTGGGAATGTGATGTCATCAATCTGCCAGGCCTCCCCATATTTCAGCCATCGTCCTCCATAGCAGACAGGCTTTAGCCACTTGGCTTGCTTGACTGCAGCGCATGTTTCTCATTCATGGATAACATGTGAGATAGCGTCCACGGTCAAGTCCACCCCTCGCTCATGAGCCCATCTATATGTTGCATCTCTTCCTTGATGGCCTGAGCTGTCCTGAGCCCAAGAAGCTGTAAACAGTTTGCAGTCCAGATTTACCTGAGCCACTTCAGTCTTACCAGCCTGATCCACCTGCTGGTTGTTCTGAAGTTCCTCAGTGGCCCCAATCTTGGGTATGTGGGCATCTACCTGACAGACTTTCACAACCAGCTTCTCCAGCGGGGCAGCAATATCTTGCCATAATTCGGCAGCCCAGATGGGTTTGCCTCTGCGCTGCCAGTTGCTCTGCTTCCATTGCTGTAACCACCCCCACAGGGCATTGGCCACCACCCACGAGTCAGTGGAGAGGTAGAGCATCGGCCACTTTTCTCTTTCAGCAATGTTTAGAGCCAGCTGGATGGCTTTCACCTCTGCAGACTGGCACCTTCTCCTTCTGCAGCTTCTGTGACTCACCATGTAGGAGTCCATACAGCAGCCTTCCTCCTCCGATGCTTTCCCACGATGCGACAGGACCCGTCAGTGAACAAGGCGTAGGGCTTCTCATTTTCTGGCAGTTTATTGTATGGTGGGGCTTCTTCAGCGCATGTCACCTCCTCCTCTGGCGACATTCTGAAATCTTTGCCTTCTGGCCAGTCCGTGATCGCTTCCATAATTCCTGGATGATTGGGGTTTCCTATTCGATCCCACCGTGGGATCAGTGCAACCCGCTTACTCCACGTAGCACCCATTGCATGGTGTGTAGAGGGGGCCCTCTCTTTGAACATCCAGCCCAGCACCGGCAGTCGGGGTGCCAGGAGGAGTTGTGCTTCAGGATCAATAATCACTTCCAAATCAGCTCTTCATATCTCTCTTTTTCAGTCGGAGCGTAGCAGGCCTCATATCCTCTGTATCCTTGACTCCAAAACCCCATGGGTCGACGTCAAGTCTCCAATGGTGCTTTCTGCCAGAGACTCCAGGTCTGGCCATTCTCCCTGGCTGCAGTGTAGAGTACTTTTGGTTTTAACATCTGGTCCTGCCCAGGCTGGCCCAAGGGGTACTCCATGGACAATTTATTGTTTGGTTTCTTCAAAGGCTTGTTGTTGCTCATGGCCCCATTTACAATCATTCTTCTTCCAGGTCAGACTTACTATCAGACTGTCATTTGGAATGTGCATTCTCCAGAAACCCACAGCACCTAAGAAAGCCTGTGTGTCCTTTTTCTTGGTCAGTGGAGACATGGCTGCTGTTTTGTTAGTCACATCCATTGGGATCTGATGACGCCTGTCTTGCCATTTTATCCCTACAAACTGGATCTCCTGTGCAGGTCCTATGACTTGACTTTGGTTTATGGTGAAAGCAGCTTTCAGCAGGATTTGGATTATTTTCTTCCCTTTCTCAGAAGCTTCCTCTGCTGAGTTGCCCCATGCGATGATGTCATCAATGTAGTGCAGGTGCTCTGGAGCGTCACCCTGTTCCGATGCAGCCTGGATCAGGCCATGGCAAATGGTGGGGCTGTGTTTCCACCCCTGGGGCAGTTGGGTCCAGGTGGACTGGACACCCCTCCAAGGGAAAGCCAACTGTGGCCTGCACTCTGCCGCCAAAGGGACTCAGAAAAACGCATTAGCAATATCAGTTGTGGCGTACCGCTGGGCTGCCTTTGACTCCAGTTCCTATTGAAGTTCCACCATGTCTGGCACAGCAGCACTCATCAGCGGCATGAATTCATTCAGGCCACGATAGTCTATTGTCAGCCTGCACTCTCCATTGGACTTCTGCACTGGCCATATGGGACTGTTAAAGGGTGAGCAGGTTCTGCTGACCACTCCCTGACCCTCCAGTTGACGAATCAGCTTATGGATGGGAACCAGGGAGTCTCGGTTGGTGCGGTGTTGCCGCTGGCGCACTGTTGTGGGAGTGATTGGCACCTGTTGTTCTTCAACCCTGAGCAACCCCACAAGAGAAGGGTCCTTAGAGACCGGGCAGACTAGACAATGGTTCAATTTCCTCCGCTCCCAAGGCAGCTATTCCAAAAGCCCACCGGTAGCCTTTTGGGTCCTTGAAATACCCTCTCCAGAGGTAGTCTATGCCCAGGATGCACGGAGCCTCTGGGCCAGTCACAATGGGGGGCTTTTGCCACTCATTCCCAGTTAGACTCACTTCAGCCTCCAGCAGAGTCAACTGTTGGGATCCCCCTGTCACTACGGAAATAGGGATGGGTTCCACCCCTTCGTAACTGCATGACATTAAAGTACACTGTGCACTGGTGTCCACTGGGGCCTTGTACTCCTGTGGGTCTGACGTGCCAGACCATCGGATCCACACAGCCCCATAAACCCCGTTGTCCCTCTCCTGCACCTGGCTGGAGGCAGGGCCCCCTCTAATCCCGCTCATCATATTCGCTACTCACTTCTTGCAAAAATGACTTAGAGGTCCTTTCAAGAGGATCATGCGTACAAGCAGGCCTTCCTCTCGGTCTGGGGAACTGCCTGCTGGAAACTGGAGCAGCATTTTTCCTGGAAGAATCTCCTGTGGTGACTGTTTTGCCTTGCAGCTCATGTAGTCGTGCCTGTAGGATTGAGGTAGGTTTTCCATCCCACTTCCTCATGTCCTCTCTGTGGTCACACAGGTAAAACCACAGGGTGCCTCAGCACCCCAAAAGGGGGGTGCCTGGCCTGAAACCTCCCTCAGCGGCCCTTGCACAGCCACACTCACACTGGGGCTGCGGGCTCGCCTAGCCACCTAAACAGTCCTAACAACGCCTTACATCTGTCTCGCTGTCTACCACAGTTCAGCTTCAAAAGTGGGCAGGGGGAGCAGAAGGATGGCCCATAAACCCCCCAGGTCAGCGCAGCGGGGGGATCTCGTCCCCAGCCACGGCCATCCTCCGCCTGTTACCTACAGGGATGTGGCACCACCGGGAGCGGCTCCAACCATCAGTACTGGCTCCGAGCAGCCGGGCTGCCCAGGCTCCGCTTTGTTCTCAGTTCCCACAGCCCCAGCCCCTTCTTGAGCATCCCCCACCCCTTCCCATGCCCTGACCAGCTTGGCCACCCTCCCACCCGGCTCCCAGCACCCTCCCATCTCATCCTATCACACCCCACCCCATGCTGTCCCACAGTCCCTGGCTTTGCTGCAGCACCAAACCCCAGAGCAGCAGCATCCACCACAATCAATCTTGCTAAATATCACCCTAAAAGAGCCCCAGGTTGGGAAATTCTTTCTCCGCTCAGAAGGTTCCTCTGCTGCTGCACCTAAAGCCACTCGGTTACCAAGATGCTTTCGCACACTCAGCCCAATCCCCAAAAGAAGCAACGAGCCACAGCCGCCTGTCCCGAGTGCCCAGCGAGGAAGGGGATTAGGGAAAGACAAATCACTCTTGCTCCCAACAGGATTGTGTGGTGTAGAAGGATGGTGAGAGAGCAGGGGCATCCTGGGGACAGGGGGTGCTGGCAAAGTTTGGGTCTCCCCAGAAGGAAGAGAAGGGGGTGCCTGAGTTGTGAGTGCCCCCCGCCTCTGCCCCCCACTCCCCGTGCTCATCCTGCAGGGAGCTGCCCCCAGGCTCCTGCTCCAACCACTGCTCCAAGTGCGCTGGCTGCAAATGCCCTTCGCGGGCAGGCAGGAATCAGGACCAAAAGCCCCCAGGAACCAGCACGGCCACACTCCATGGTCACCCACAAAGCTTTCTTGAAGGCCATGGTGCTGTGCCTGGGCAGGGTGGGCTTGGGCAGGGCAGAGAGGGACATGTGCTGCTGCGGGATGGAGGAGAGGAGAGCGGGCAGTGTCTGTAGCAGGGCAGGGGCTCTGCTCTGGACTTCTTCATGACCACAGGCGCTTTGGGGTGTCCTGCTCCCACGTGGACTCATCCACAGGTGCATCTCCACAGATAAGCACCGAGGCCAAGGAACGCAACTGAAAGCACGAGGAGCACCCCCACACCAACCATCCAGGGACGGGCATTGTGGAAAAAGGGAGCTGAGGATGAAAACCATCAGCAGGAAAAGGGATGGTTTTACAGTCCCGTGTTTGAGCAGAAGAAGAACAAAAAGACAAACGCCCCAAAGCTCTAGCTCACAAGCCCCTTGTCCTGGGAGCCCTGGCCTCAAGGGGACATAGTCCTCTCTCTCCCCTGCACATACCAATGCTCACCTGAAGCTCACGAGGCTCCGGTTCTCTCGTGCACTAGAACTGATGTGAAGGTGCACACCCCTCCTGTGCCCCCACACTCCACACCTTGCACCAGGAACCCCAGATCAAAGCTGCTCAAAGCACCTGAGATGTGCAGGGACGTCTCCTGCTCCTGGTTGAGGTGGCTGTTCCTGACCACGCAGGACCACTTCCCATGTCTGTTCCCATTGGACACAACAATGACGCCTTCGATGCCAAACAGGCCCATTGAATCCCAGAAATGTCCCTGGGAGACTGAGGGGAGATGCTGCCAATCGGGATCTTTCCACAGCACCTCCGGTTGTGGGTACCAGCCGGCCGATCGACACACCACCCGCATGCCTCCGTCCTCGTAAGCCTCCAGGGAGAGCTGAGGGACAGAGCCTGTGGCTGGGGAAGAGCCCGTGGTTGGGGTCAGTGTGGGATGGACTCAACTCAAAGGTGATGACCGAATCCAATAGCAGACACATCACAGGTGCCACGAGGGCTGGGGGACTGTCCACCAAAACCACCCCAACCTGTGCAGGAATTGCAGAGCATTGATGCCAAACAACCCCAGATCTCCCACAAAACAGCCCAGCAGAGCAAGACCCAGCTGACGAGCTTCAGCGCCTCAAGGCAGCATCAGCACCGACCCGTCTTTGTTCAAGAAGCCCCAACGCTTCCAGACAACGTGCCAGGTCTCCTACGGC
Source organism: Grus americana (assembly GCF_028858705.1). Taxonomy (NCBI): domain Eukaryota; kingdom Metazoa; phylum Chordata; class Aves; order Gruiformes; family Gruidae; genus Grus; species Grus americana. Next base: position 1,794,054 of record NC_072883.1, on the reverse strand, counting down.
ACAAAGGGCAAAGCCAAAGCAAAGATCCAGCTGCTCAGAGCCAGGAAGAGGTCTCTTCCCAACTCCACCCCTAACAGCGTCAGGTCCCAGCCTTGGCTTGGCTGGCAGCCCCAGCTCTCAACCCAAGGAGCTGCTCAGCACCTTGTCCCCAGGGCCTTCACATCACCAGCACACCCTTCACAGACACCGCGCACACCCAGCAAAGCCACCACATCCATGTGGCTCTGCCACAAAACCACCTCCAGCACCACCTGCGTGCTCCCTCCTGGGCAGGCACTTCAGGCAACAGCCCCCTCGCACCCCACCTCTTTCAATGGCTCCTGTCCTTCGGCACCTCATCCACACACCTGAGGATGGGACAGAGCTCTGCGAGGGACACACAAACCCAGGGACACCCGCACCAGCCCCTGCAAACACCGCACCCACCACAAACCTGCCACCTCCACATCCACCGTAGCTTCTCCATAAGAGGCACCATCTGTCACCGTGCAGACGTACTGACCATCATCAGAGGGTCTCAACCCAGAGATTCACAATTCCAGGCGTCCATGGGAGAGACCATCCCTGACCAGCTCTGTCCTCCCAACATATTCCTCCATCTGCTCCCTGTACAGGTCCTCTCCATCTCAGTAGTGGTGCACTGTTTTGTAGAACCGGTGCTGGATCCACCTGATGTCCAAGCTCCGAGCCTCCATGCTGGGGGACAAGTGACATGGCAGCACGATGTACTGCCCCACGGCGACACAGAGAGGGCGGCCTGGTCCCACCACTCTGAAGTCAGCTTGGTGATGGAGAAGGACACAGAGACATGGAGATTGCGCCTACGTTAATTTAGGGGCATTGCATGGCAAGGGGCGAGCTTGGCGTGACCTTGGTACACGCTCCATCCCACGGGCGTTGCTTTGCCCTCCCCATGGCCCATAGACAGTGGAGAAAGTGGAGAGGGAGTGGGAGGACTCGAAGGGGAAGGAGGTTTCCTGGGAGCAGGAACGTGCTCCAGAAAACGACCTCCACCCCAGCCAGCCCTGCTGCAAGCCAGAAACGTTTGAGGGGAGCGGTGCAGGACGGGACCGAAGGTGCCCCCAGGGCAAGGCAAGCTCTGGGCTGTACTCCCCCCATCCCACGGCAGCTCCCCTGCCCCACAGCTGCCACCCAGAGTGGGAGAAACCCCCCGCCAGCCCTGCAGGATCCCTACCTGATCCCAGCCGCAGGACGTGGAGAGTCACCAAATAACTCAGGACGAGCCACATCTGCGTCCGGAGCTGGAGGTGGAGAAGAGGGAGGGGAAGGGTGGCAGAGGGAGGGCGATGGGGGGTTACAGCCACTGGAGTGGGGATGGGGAAGAAGGGCTGCACCTGCCCCCAAAGAGGCTCTGGAAATCCCACCAAACCACCTGCACCAGCACCCCCATGGCAGCAGAACAAACCGTTGCTCCAGGGCAGGACAGGACCGCACACGGCTCCCCTGGTGCAGCCCCCTGCTCTGCCCCACTCCCCCTCACCAGCATTTATTCTAAATCCCTGACAAGACTCTAAAGGAAAGGAAATATTCTAAATCCCCTGCGGAAAGGAAAGTCGCTCACCGGACGGGCACGAGGTGCTGGAGGCACCAGGCTGCCCCAGAAATCCAACCTTTGTCTAGTTTCAGGTCCACAATTTCTATATGTGGGGTGACTTCAGGCTCTATCCACCAGAAAAGGAGCTGAGGTTTCACAACCACATATCCAAGTCCAGGGTCATAAAATCATCTTCCAAACACAAAACCAAAAGAGAAACCAACAGCGTCCCCACTCCACCTGGATGGGAGCTGCTGAAGGTGGCTTTTCCCGGAGCTGCACCTCTCCCGGCAGCCTGTGCTGGGGAACAGCACTAGGCCAGGTTTGGCACCCAGAAATACCTGTTTCCTTTCCCAAAAAGGGCTGATTGTCTTGTGCATGAGCACTGTCGCTGAAGCAATGAGGAAACCCCCAACCAGACCCCAGGGAATTGTCCACCCGAGCCAGTTGCACTGGGTCCATCTCTTGGGGTTCTTTGGTGTTTCAGGACATTGGTGTGTTCCGGAGTGAAAGGCAGGAGCCCCTCAGTCGTAGGAAAGAGAAAAGGAGAAGAAGAAAGGCACAAGAAGGCTGTTTGTTGGGGGTGATGGTGCAAAGCTTAGAGCTTCGTTGTGATGTTGGGCCATCCAGGAGGAGCCCAGCAGCGTCCCTGCAGCCCGACAACAGCCAGGAGCTTGTGGGGAGTGGGTGAGAAGGGGACAAGATGGGGGTGTGTGGGCTTGCAGTGTTGGGACATGCCAGCTGTACCCTGTCCCTTTGCCCTGTCCCCTCGGGGACCTCAGATCCCAGGGGAGGACGTGTCCCCCGCTGTCCCCACCCTCCCATCCCCATGCAGGGGCAGCCCATCCCCCAGAGAAGGGGACACAGGGATGTCCGAGGGGCTCCCAACTGTGCTGTTGCCGACTGACAGCTCCGTACAGTCCAGCCCCTCTGTTACATAGAGGGCCACCCCCCCACCTCCTCTGCCCTGCCTGTCTCTTCTGAAGAGCCTGTAACCATCCATCACAGCACACCAGTCGCAGGCCTCTTCCCACCAGGCTTCACTTATGCCAATGACGTCATAGCACTGGGACTGAGCCAAGGCTTCCAGCTCTTCTTGCTTGTTCCTCATGCTGCGTGCATTGGTACAGAAGCATTTCAGATGTGCTTCCACGTACCCAGCAGCTCGTGGAGCAGACAGAAGAATCTTACTAGCACACAGCCCCTCTGATTGTGGCCTGCCTTCCCATAGCTCGTCACTGGTGATGTGGTTACACTTCAGCTGGGCTATTGGTCTAACCCCCGTCTCTGACATGGTGCCCCTAGGCTCATCTCTAGCAAGCCTGGTTCTATCCCCTTCCCCCTTCAGAGCTAGTTTAAAGCCCTCTCCACGAGCCCTGCCGACTCCTGGGCTAGAATTCTTTTCCCCCTCTGAGACAGGTGGACCCCATCTGTCGCCAGTAGGCCTGGTGCTGAATAGACCGCCCCGTGATCAAAAAACCCAAAATTCCACCGACGGCACCAGCCTCTGAGCCATGTGTAGATCAGGTGGGTTTTCCTGCTCCTTGCAGTGTTTATCCCTGCTACTGAAGGGATAGAGGAAAATACCACCTGTGCCCTTGCTCCTTGCACCAATCGCCCCAATGCACTAAAGCCCCTTTTGATGGCCCTCGGGCTTCTCCCTGTACCTTCATCGCTGCCGACCTGAAATACCAAAAGCGGGTGATAGTCAGAGGGCCACACCAGGTCAGGGAGCTGCCTAGTAACGTCCCCGACCCGGGCCCCAGGGGGGCAGCAGACTTCCCCATGGGTAGGGTCAGGTCGGCATGTCGGCCCCTCCGTTCCCCTCAGAAGGGAGTCGCCTATGACAATGACCCTTCTTTTGTTCTTGGCAGAGGCAGTCATGAGGCGTGGGGACGACCGACTCCCTCTAGACAATCCGCTGGATGGGCTGTCACCCACGTTCTCATTTTCCTGTCCCTCAAGTTCCAGGGCCACAAACCTGTTCCGTAGGGGCACCTGGGAGGGCAACGTAGGCTGGGAGGAGATCCGCCTGGCTCCGCCACCCTCCAGTAGCAGCGATACGCTCAGGCACTCCCTGCAGCCAGAGACTTGGACAGCCGCATGTTTACGTGGGTGCTCGGTTTGGGTCGCCATGTTCTTTCTGGCGACAGCTTTCAGCCGGGTGGAGACCATGGCTAGGTCTAGTGCTTCTGGGAGGGTGATGGCCGTTAGGCAAGCTGGCCTCTTGAGAGGGGATGGGGACTGTGCCCTACCCGCTCGCCCTGCCTATGCAAACTGCCGCACCACGCCCTTCTGACACACCACATCCTGTTTGCCGCGCTCCTGGTTGCTCGCGCTCCCTGGGGGGTACTCTTGGATGTGAGGGGGTTTGGCCACCAAAACTCTTGTCCCTGCCCACGCTGAGTCAGAGCTGCTGCACATCAGCCCCATGAAAGAGAGCAGTGGACAGTAGTGTGTCCTCTTGACAAGTTGTGGCACCCTCTCAGCAACCTCTTGGATCTTGGCTCCCGGAAGGCAGCGTACCTCTCGTGACTCCCTGTCAGGTTGGCAGATGGGCGCCTCGGTGCCCCTTAGCAGAGAGTCACCCACTACGAGCACTCGTCATTTCTTTTTACGGTCCCCACTGTGTGCTGCTGGTACAGTTTCTCCTTGCACACCTTGCTCGTGGGTGTCTATAGCTGTTAAAGCTTCATATCTGGTTTTGGTTGTGAAGCTGGAGGGTGGAGACTGAAGCAGAGTCCTGCTTTTGTGGGTCAGCAGGGTCCAAGGTGCCTCATTCTCAGCGGTGCCCACTACAGGTACTTGGTTATGGAACCACCCATCTATCTCTGTCTCGGCCCCTCTAACACTGGGCAGCCTTTTCACTGTTTCCTGCAACTTGGACACCTGACGCAACAGGTCATCAACCTGTGCACACCTCGTGCAGGTACGGACCTTTTCAGCAGGAGAGGGGTCTGGGCACTCCCTGCAACCTACCGCCTGGCCTGAAGTCTCCTTCCTTACCACTTTCATCTGGGTGGATGCATCAGACATCTCAGGGGAGATGTTCTCTGTAGGAACCCAGCTGGACCTAGAGATTGCTGCCTGAGAAATGTGGCCAGTACTCTGTCTCCGTACTGACTCGTTGAGTGTGGCCAGTGCCCTGTGGGGGTGGCTACAGTGATGGTTGCGGAGGTAAACCCCTCTGGGCTGCTGCGTTATGTCATCAGGACCTTGGTGCCTGGGCTGAGCCCTGTCACGTAGATGTCCAAGAGGCATGTTCCTGGAGAACATCAACACAAGGACCATGTAGACTGGGTGGCTAAAACTGGAGTGGCTCAGGTAGACCTGGAGTGAGAACATCGTTGTGAGCTGTTCACGGTTCTGTGGGACACTGGGGGTAGAGACACTATGGATGGGTGGGCTCACGATGGAGGGGTGGACCTGACCTGGCAGAAATGACCGAAGGGCAATTGCATGGCTTCAGCACCTGAGACCCCGCAGTCGGGCCAGGCCCCCATGACCCAGCCGGCTGCTGTCTGAAGCAATTCTGCTTTATTCCATACAAATTTCTGTCTCAAAGTGGGCAGAGCAGCCCCCTGGCCAACCCATTGCTGCCCCCATCCCTGCACCCCTATTTCAGCCCCCCATCCCTGCAGCCCCTTCCCCCCCACCCAAGCTCCGGGGTGCCCCAATACATCCTGGGTACAAACAGAAGGATTTATTTTGAACTCTGTGTCCCGTGGACAGCCCTGCTGGTTACCAGTGGCACCCGGTGGAACCTGCTGGCCCCCTTGGTCACCATCACACAGCAGGGACGTGGCAGCATGCCCAGCTGGGTGCCTGCACTCCCCCATCACAGCTCTAACAGTTCTTTGTCACAGCTTTTGCTGTCCCCATCCCATCTCTTAGTGTCCACATCCCTGCTCTTGGTGTCCCCATCCTGGTTTGTGGTGTCCTCATTGCAGCTTCCAGTGTCTCCATTCCATCTCTTAGTGTCCCCAACCCATCTTGTGGTGTCTCCATCCCCATCCCTCACGTCCCCATCCTGGTATGTGGTGTCCCCGTCCCACCTCTTGGTGTCCCCATCCGTGTCCTCAGGGACATCATCCCTGCCCCCAGTGTCCCCATCCCTTGGTGTCCCCATCCTGGCATCTGGTGTCCCCAGCCTCAGGTCCTGCTGTCCTTCACCCTCCTTCCCCGTGTCCCCGTCCCCCGCTCTCCCCCCTCGTCCCCCACCCTGCAGCAGGTCCCAGTAGTGGCTACCTGGGTGCAGGAGCTCCCTGGGGGATCCCAGTTCATGCAGTCGTCCCCTCTCCAGCACAGCCACCCGCTGTGCCCCCATGGCCAGGGCCACCTGCCCCATCACGAGCAGCACCGCACACCTGGTCCTGCTGGCTCTGAAGATCTCCTGCTCCACCTGTGGTGGGTGACATCATCAGTGGGGACCCCCGGGTGTGGGGACACAGGGAGCAGAGACCCAGGGGACATGGGGATTGCGACCAAGGGGACATGGGGACCAAGGACCCAGGGGACATGGGGACCAAGGGCACATGGGGAGTGAGGATCCAGAGAACACGGAGAGCAGGGACCCAGGGGACATTGGACGGAGGGACCTGGGGAACACTGGGAGTTAAGACCAAGGGGAGATGGAGACCTGGGACTGGGGGGCTGCTGAGAGAGGGACCCAGGGGACACCAGGACTGGAGGCCAAGGCAACCCAGGCAGCAGGGACACGGGGACCACAGACTGAGGGGAGACTGGAACTGGGGACCAGGGGGACACTGGGATTGGTGTATTGGGTTTGCGTGGCAAGGTTTTGGTAGGGGGGGGGTACAGGGGTGGCTTCTGTGAGAAGCTGCTAGAAGCTTCCCCTGTGTCTGACAGAGCCAATGCCAGCCAGCTCCAAGACGGACCCGCCGCTGGCCAAGGCCAAGCCAATCAGCGCCTCTGTGATAACATATTTAAGAAGGAAAAAACCAGTTAGAGAGAGCTTTTGCAGCCGGAGAGAGGAGTGAGAAGATGTAAGAAACTCTGCAGACACCAAGGTCAGTGCAGATGGAGGGGCAGGAGGGGCTCCAGGCGCCGGAGCAGAGATCCCCCTGCAGCCCGTGGTGAAGGCCATGGTGAAGCAGGCTGTCCCCCTGCAGCCCATGGAGGACGGATGAGGGGGTGTGGAGATTCCACCTGCAGCCCGTGGAGGACCCCACGCCGGAGCAGGGGGAGGCACCTGAAGGAGGCTGTGGCCCGTGGGAAGCCCACGCTGGAGCAAGTTCCAGGCCGGACCGGTGGACCCGTGAAGAGGGGAGCCCACGCCAGGGCAGGTTTGCTGGCAGGACTTGTGACCTCGTGGGGGACCCCACGCTGGAGCAGTTTGCTCCTGAAGGTCTGCACCCCGTGAGAGGGACTCCATGTTGGAGCAGGGGAACGATGAGAGGAGTCCTCCCCCTGAGGATGAAGAAGCGGCAGAAACACCGTGTGATGAACTGACCGCAACCCCCATTCCCCGTCCCCCTGTGCCACTGAGGGGGGGGAAGGTTGAAGCCGGGAGTGAAGTTGAGCCTGGGAAGATGGGAGGGGTGGGGGGAAGTGTTTTAAGAGTTGATTTTATTTTCTCATTCCTCTACTCTGTTTTGCCTAGTAATAAATTAGATGAATTCCCTCTCTAAGTTCGGTCTGTTTTGCTCGTGACAACAATTAGTGAGTGATCTCTCCCTGTCCTTATCTCGACCTACAAGCATTTCGTTATGCCTTTTCTCCCCTGTTTGGTGAATGAGGGGAGTGAGAGAGCGGCTCTGGTGGGCACCTGGCCTTCAGCCAGGGTCAACCCACCACAATTGGGGACCAAAGGGACACTGAGATTGGCGACCAATGGGACACAGGGACCAAGGACCCAGGAGATGATGGAAAGAGGAGACCCAGGGGGACCCTCAGGGACTGGGGTGCTGCTGGACAGGATAATTGAGGGGACATGGGTGTCACTTCCCACCTGCAGCTGGCTCTCAGCATCCAGGGTGCTGGTGGGTTCATCAAGGACAAGGACACGAGGGTCCCTCACCAAGGCACGAGCAATGGCCACCCCCTGCCGCTGTCCCCTGGGGAGCTGCCCCCCCCAGCTCGCCCACCTCTGCGTGAAACGGCCGTCAGTGTGGGGACATGGGGACAGCGAGGGGGAGGGGCACCTCCTACCTGTGTCATAGCCCCGGGGCAGGCAGGCGATGAAGGTGTGGGCACCCGCACGGGTGGCTGCCACTGTCACCTGCGCCCAGCTCCAGCTCTCCGGCCCGTAGGCGATGTTGGCGTGGAGTGAGCGGGAGAAGAGCGCCAGCTCCTGGGGGACGGCGGCCACCTGCGGCACAGGGGACAGCTGGGGACACGGTGGGGATGTGGGGGGGACATGGTGTGGCAGTGGGGGTAGATGGTGGGGACGTGGCTGGGGATGCTGCAGGGACGTGGTGGGGATGGTTGGGGACAGAACCATTGCATCACAGACTGGTTTGGGTTGGAAGGGACCTCCCAGCCCATCCAGTTCTAACCCCCTGCCACAGGCAGGGACACCCTCCACTAGCCCAGCTTGCCCAAAGCCCCATCCAGCCTGGCCTTGAATGCTTCCAGGGATCCAGGGACAGCCACAGCTTCTCTGGGCAACCTGTGCCAGGGCCTCACCACCCTCACAGGGAAGGATTTCTGCCTTACATCTCATCTCCATCTCCCCTCCTGCAGCTTTAGGCCATCACCTCTCAAGCCTGGAAGGGATGCCATCCAGAGGCACCCTTCCCTGAGTGCGACCGTCCAGCCAATTCCTTATCCTCCATCCGTCAAATCCACGTCTCTCCAATTTAGAGACAAGGACGTTGTGTGGGACAGTGTCAAATGCTTTGCACAGGTCCAGGTAGATGACATCAGTCGCTCTCCTTGTCCAGCAACACTGTAACCCCATCAGAGAAGGCCACCAAAGTTCTTAGGCATGATTTGCTCTTAGTGAAGCCACATTGGCTGTCACCAATTTTAATGGCCCAGCCCACTCAGTGCGTTAGGGTGAGGTTAACTTTTTACTCCTGAGTACCGTGCAGAGAATTAACGACAATTACTCTAACGGTTCAAACACACTGCTTGGCCAGCAGTGGGTGCGTCCTGGAGCCGGCTGGAAGTGACTCCATCCAACACGGGGGCAGCTCCTGGCATCTCCTCAGAGAAGCCCCCCACTACCAAACCCTTGCCACGTAAACCCAACAGTCCCCAGCACCGGGAAGGACCTTTCTCCACCAGCTCCCTCACGTGGTTCCCATCAGAACTGAGGCCTTGCTGCACACATAAGGCCGTTGCTTTGAGCAGCTTGAACTCCAGAGATCATGGTCCTTCAGGAACAAACACGGTTCTTGGCCCTGCACCGGGATCCTGCAACAGGAAGCAAATACACTGCTGGTACCATCGGGTTAGCGGGTGTCCCCTCAGGCACCGGGAGGGGACAAGGGCTGCCTGCAAGGGACAGTCCCAGCAGACACGTCCCACCAGGCCTCTGCCCATCCCACCGCAGGACGGTTTCCGCATGGGACTCACCTCTGGTTGAAGCTGCTGCCATCCACCCACTCCAGGCGCTCGCCTTGTCTCCGCAGCCCAAGCCAGACATCAGTGTTGCCCTTGAGGCGCAAGAGAAACTCCTGGGTAGGAAAGACAAGCCAACAGTCAGGAGCTGCTGCCGGCCCCACGCTGGTCCCTGCCGGCCTCGCAGGCAGCCCCAGCCCTGCACCACCACCACTGGCCCTGGGATGGCAGCAGCTCCCTCCCAACGGCTGCTCCAACAGGCTCCAGCGCTTCTGAACGAGCTCACCAGCCCCAGGCTCCACACCCAGGGTCTGCACCCAACCCAGGAAACCCCCTTCCTTCACCCCCCCGCAGCCACAACAGCCCCTCACTCACCATTTCCCACTCCCTCTGGAGCACAGCCAGCGAGGCCCCGTGTGAGGAGCACCACTCCTGGCTCCACTCCCAGCTCCCCTCCTCATTCGAGAGGTAGTAGCAGATGTTGCGATACCCAACCCAGTCGTCAGGACAGGCCAGCACCGGAGTTGGACAGCCTTCATGTCTCCCTGCTGGAGAGGGAAAAGGAGAAGGGAAGAAGGTCAGAGGATTCTCCTCCGCAGGGAGCAGGGGACACAGCTCTGCAGGGCAGGGAAGGAGGTAACCACAGGCTCCCCCCACAGGGATCCCCAATTTGCTCCCAGGGACCGAGAAGGAGCAGACACCCCAGGCGTTAACAGCCTGTCCCCACAGCACAGGTGAGGGTGTCCCTGCTCCTCCCCAGGACCCCTCAGACAGGGTGGGGGCACAGCCATTCCAAGGGCCTGGCCCCATCACGCTCCCCCCACACCAACAGTTGCCCCAGCCCAGAGGGGAAGGGGCCACATCCAGCCTGGTACTGCGTGGGCCGGGTTGCTGGCAGCACACACGGTCCTGTGCCAAGGGGCCAGAAGGAGGCAGCTGCTCCTCCCTTACCTGATTGTACAGGAAGAGCGGCAGCCAAAGCTAGGACCACAACCACCACCAGGACGTACGCTAGATAGGGACCGCACCGCTTGCCTGCGGGAGGAAAAAGTCACTCGAAACAGACGGTGCTGTCCCAGAGCAGGCACGGCCCTCACATCCCCGCCACCCCCAACACAAGCTACCCAGGGATCGCAGGAGGGACCCCCTAGGGGACGGCCCACAGCAGGAGAGCTGCCAGACAGATGGCGAAGTGGTGGGGAGCTGCTACAGACCACCTGATGGGAACTGAGCACAAGACGAGGCCTTTTCCAGACAGCTGGAAGAAGCGTCACACTTGCCAGCCCCAATCCTCCCAGGGTGACACCACCACCAAGACATTGTCCCCTCCCTACAGGTCACAGGGGTGGCCCCACACTCACCCAGAACTCTTCTGTGTGTCCTTTTGTCTGGATACCCAGGCACCTCTGTGTGGGAGGATGCCTCTTCGTCCTGGGGACCCAGGGGCTCCTCCATGTTCCTACTGGTACAGGGGAATGCCTCCTCCTCCCCTTGTCCCATGGGAAAGGGATGTAGAAGCACTTTGCTTGTGATAAGCAGAGTCTTGTGCCCAAGGCATCACAGCTGCTGGCAGAGGCTGTTCCAAGCCAGGCTTAGATCTTGTTTTACCATCACAGCTGCTATTGGGAGATTGCCAAGAACATGCTGAGGACACACCAGACCAGGACTTCTAATTCTATTAATAGAAGCAAGGCACTCGCTGGCTAGGAGTGTCTCCCTTCCCGGCTCAGCCGACACACAGGAAGGAAGCACCAGCACCCAGAGAGGCAGGAACGGGGTGCACCTGGCAGAACAAGGCACCACAGCAGCCCCCAGACACCAAAATCGGAGGCCCAGGGTGTCCTTAACAAAACATCAAGGATACCGAGTCAAAGTCGGCACACAACATCCCACCCCCACCTGAGCAGAGGATACCGAGGGTGGGTCTCAGCCCTGTTTTACAAACAGATGAGCACACAGGATTAAAGGGGGACAGGAGGACAGGGCTGCTCCCCTGCACCGCCCAGAGGCAGCTCAGCCGGAAAAGCTCCAAGTGATGCCATGCGGCGACAGGACGAGGGGGAATGGTCTTAACCAGAGGGTTTTACCCCAGAGGGCAGATGCAGCCCAGATCTAAGGGGGACACAGGCACATCCCAGCGCCTGGCTACTCCCCGCTGCTGGCACAGGACGGGGACAGCGCAGGCCGAGCCCGCCCAAGACCATCACACTGTTCACCCCAGGGGTGCTGGCGGCGGCTGGGCCAAGCAGCTCCCGCCGTGCCGGTGCCCTGAAGGGTTCCCAAGCCCCACAGACTCAGCACGGCTCCCCGCCCGGCACGGCTCAGGGCACAGCGCCAAGGGGGGGCCCACAAGCGGCCGCTCCCTCAGCAGCCCCAGGAGGGAGGCGGGAAAGCCGGGGGGAACACGGCGAGCAATACAGGGACGGGGAGCCCTCCCCGCACCCCACAACCACCGGGCCCGAGCACCACCGCCCGCCCGGCCCCTACCTCCGCCGCTGCCCACGTGCGCCCGCACCGCTCTGAGGAAAGCGCCGCTCTGCTCTTTAAAGGTGGCCCGCCCGCTCGCCCACCAATCAGCGCGCAAAAGGTGAGGAGTGGCGGGGGAAGCAGCCAATCGAGACCACTTATATTTTAGCCCCGCCCCCGTAACCTGTCGCTGCCCGCTGTGAGGGAGGTGGGGGCGGGCTGGGCTGCTGCCGCCGGAGCGGCTTTCTGGGGGGACTTGTGATGGCGGGGGGCTGTCCTTACCACACCCAACAGTTTTGCCTTTTTCTTCTGATTTTCCTCCCCATCCCATGGGGCAGGAGGAGCAGGCAAAGGGCTCGGCTGCCGGCTGGGGCTGAACCACGACAGGGCCCAACGCTGGAGCAGTTGGTGAAGAACTGGAGCCCGTGGGCACCGGACACGAGGGACAGCGGGTGCAAGGGACACCTCCCAGAAGCCCCGGGGGGTGCCCACACTCCCCAGTTTTTGTACCATTTTCCCAGCTTTTTCACCCATAAACCCCCAGGGTGGCAGAGCCGGGGTGGGGAGAGCCGTGGGGCACCTGGGTGTCCCCCTCCCCCAGGGACAGACAGGTCGTGGGGGTCTCGGGGTGCCCCAGGGGAAGGGGACAAGAGCAGGGCCGGGGGGGCGGGTGTAGAACTGCGACTTGGGGGGCCCAGGGGTGACCCCAGGCTGGGGGGGGGGGAACAGGCGAAGTGGGGGTGCGGGGGGATCTCGGGCCCTGAGGAGGGGTCGGGGGGGGCTGAGGGCTGGGCTGCCCCGTGGGGGGTCCCGGCCCGAGGATCCCGGGGGGTGGCGGGGTCCCGGTTGGTCCCGGGGAGCTCCTGTCCCCGCCCCTCCCCCCGCGCTCCCTCCGCCGCTTTCGCTTCTCCCCAACCTGCAGAGGCGGGATCTGCCCGGCGCCCGGTGACGTCCGAAGCGTCTCGGGCTGCCATTGGCGGACGGGCTCTGGCGGAGCCAATCGCGGGGCGAGGCGGGTCCTGGGGCGGGTCTTGGGTCGGCGCGAGGCTCGTGGGGCCGGTGCGGGCGCGGTGCCGGAGCGGAGCGGAGCGATGGGGCCGGGCGGGGCGCTGGGGCTGGGGCTGCTGCTGGGGGTCCTCGGCGGGGCAGCGAGCGGTGAGCGCGGGCGGGGACCCGGGAGCCCGTTCCTTGGCGCCGGGACCCCCCTGGACCCCCTTTCCTGGTCCCCGGTGCCCCGTTCCCCGGGCACGGGGACCCCCCTCCATGACCTCCCCCTCCATCCCGGGTGACCAGGACCCCCCTGGAGCCCCTTTCCTGGGCACGTGGGCACCCTCCCGGGCACCGGGACCCCCCCCCTTGACCTTCCCTTCCGTCCCGAGGCACCGGGACCCCCTTGGACCCTCTTTGCTGCGCACCGGGACCCCCCTGGACCCCCTCTCCTGGGCACCGGGAACCCCCCTGGCACGGGGACCCCCCCGGTCCTCCTCCCTGGACACCGAGTACCCCCTGGGAACACCTCCCAGACCCCCGGGTCTGCCTTCCTGGGCCCCGCCCCCCCCGCCCATGCCCCTGATCTGCTTCTTGACGCTGGGGACCCCCCTGTACCCCCCTTCCTGGGCACCTGGGGTCCCCCACCCCCCGGGCCCCCCTTTCATTGACACCAGGGACCCCCTGGGCTTCCCTTCCTGGGAACCAGGACCCCCCTCCTGGACACACCTCGCTCCCCCAACACCCCCCCACCAGTCACAGCCCCCCTGCAGCTGCCCCCCATCCCCCCCGGATCTGCTCCCCTGGGACCCCCACCCATCCTCGCTGCCCACCCCTGGACCCCCACCCCTTGGGCACCCTCACCCCTGTCCCCCCGAGCCCCCCAATCCCTCACCGTCCCCCGTGTTCCTGCAGAGCTCCATTCCCTGCAGTACTTCCACATTGGGGTGTCAGAGCCCAGCCCGGGGGTGCCCCAGTTCGTGTCCGTGGGGTACGTGGACGGGAACCTCATTTCACGCTACGACAGCGAGACAGGGAAGACGGTGCCTGGGGCGGACTGGATGAGGGACAACCTGGATCAGTGGTACTGGGACGGGCAGACCCAGATTGGACAGAACAATCAGAAGGTTAACCGTGTGAACCTGGACACAGCGCGGGACCGCTACAACCAGAGCGGGGGTGAGTGCGGGCTGGGACGGAGCTCTGTGGGGCTGGGAGGAGGCTCCGTGGGATGCGAGAGTTCCCACCCCCCCCCACAAGACCCTGCCCTGCCCCACGCTCCTGCCCCGGCTTGTGCCGACCCTTCCCTGCCCGGTGCCATTGTCAGAGGGCTCCCAGCCACCCTATCCCCCAGTGTGAGGGGGTCCCGGCTGCCTGTCCCAGCCCCACAGTCCTTGGGATCCCTTGTCCCAGAGCCGGGGGGGCTTCTGGCCGCCCCACCCAGCGCATCCCCGCCCCACAGTGCCCAGCACCCCATCCCAGGACTGGGCCACCACATCCCAGCCCCTTGCCATCCCCACGGCAGTCGAGACCCCCAGAACCGGAGGGGGTCTCATCCCCTCGCCATTCCTGTGGTACATTGTACCCCCCACCCCAGAGGCAGAGGGGCTCCCCCCACACACCCCACCTCCTTGTCCCCCCCTCAATGGCACTCAGGACCCTGTCCCAGCCCGTCGCTGTCGCAGGGTGCTATGGGGCTGGGTGCCAGCTCAGCCATGCCCTGGGCGCAGGGGGTCTGGATCACGGCTGTACGTGACGCCCCGAGTGCTGTGGGCCCTGGGCAGGATGGGGGGCAGCTCTGGTGCTGGTGCCCGATCCCCCCGGACCTCACACAGGGCTGGAGTGGGGGGTGCTGCTGGGGGGTCCATGCCCCACTGAAGGCCCAGGGCTGTGGCAGCCCCTCAGCCCCGTCTCCCTGGTCGTGTTTCAGGGGCTCACACGCTGCAGCGCATGTACGGCTGTGACCTCCTGGAGGATGGTAGCACCAGGGGGTATTGGCAGGACGCCTACGTCGGGAGGGACTTCATCGCCTTTGACATGGACACGATGACGTTCACTGCGGCGGACGCAGCAGCGCAAATCACCAAGAGGAAGTGGGAAGCGGACGGGACTGTCGCTGAGCGACAGAAGCACTACCTGCAGAACACCTGCGTTGAGTGGCTGAGGAAATACGTGAGCTACGGGCAGGCCGTGCTGGAGAAGAAAGGTGAGGGCGAGACGGGGACCCCGGGGACCGGCCAGCGTGGGCGCGTGTGCCAGCCCTCACCGCCACCCCCTCCGCAGAGCGCCCCACGGTCCGAGTGTCGGGGCAGGAGACCCCCGGGATCCTGACCTTGCACTGCCGCGCTTACGGCTTCTACCCGCGGCCCATCACCGTCAGCTGGCTGAAGGACGGCGAGGTCAGGGACCACGAGACCGAGCGGGGCAGCATCACGCCCAACAGCGACGGCACCTACTACACCTGGGCCTCCATCACGGCCCGCCCGGAGGAGAAGGACAAGTACCGGTGCCGCGTGGAGCACGCCAGCCTGCCCGAGCCCGGGCTTTTTGCGTGGGGTGAGCCCGGTGGCCTTGGGCACGTGGAGCGGTGGGCTGGGGTGGTTCCCCTTCCCCTCCTCACAACCCTGCTCTCCCCCAGAGTCGGAGTCCAACCTGTTGGCCATCGTGTTGGGCGTGATTGTTGCCATCCTGGCTGTCATCGCCATCATCGCTGGAGTCGTCATTTTGAAGCAGAGATCAGGTAAAGCACCGGGGTGGTGAGGCAGAGGGGTGTGGGAGGAAGGCAGGGCCCGGGGGTCCAGGAGGGGCTCTGGGCACGAGCTGCTGCGCTCTGGGGAGCCCCCGAGCCTGACGGTGAAGCGTGGTGGATGCTGATGCCTCTCTCTTTCTGCAGGGAAGAAGGGCTACGGCATGGCGTCAAGTGAGTACCGGGGGCAGGTCTGGCTCCAGCCGCTGCCCAGTGCCGGGGTGGTCTCGTGGCTCCGGTTTCTGGCCGCTGCCGGCATTTCCCCATCCCCCGTCCTCCCTGTGCTGCCCCTCTTTACAGCCCCGTAGCGGGGACGTGTGGCAGAGGTGGTGTCTCCCCTCCGGTGCTCGCGGTGCCATCCTCCTCTCCCGGTGGCTGCAGCGTGGCCACGGCTCCCGGGCCAGCTCCTGGCACGTGCACTGAGCCCGCAGCGAGCAGGGGGCTGGCAGCTCACGGCTATTTCTCCCTCGCAGGCACGGACGGGGGATCTGGCAGCTCGGCCCAAGGTACGGCATGGGACCAGGGGGGGTGGACGGGGGCAACCCCAGCTCTCTGTGCTCCCCCGTGGGACCCGTGGCCAGAACAACGCCGGGCTGCGGGAGGGGGACGCTGAGACCCCCCGAGCAGAGGGTTGGGGACAGGGAGGCGGCCCTGGGTGACACTGTCTCTTCCTCTGGTCCCTGCAGTGATGAACGCCTAACCGCTCCACGAGGGACTGGGGGGCTGGATGCGGCCCCCTGCCCTCTCACCGGCTGGACACAGAGGTGCTGGAGGCAGCTGGGAGCTGCCCGCAGAGAGCTGGTCACGCTGCGCCTGCCCACCACACTACGCTTGTGGCTCTTCTGGCTGGGTGAACTGCCTTCTTTACAATACTTTTAAAATCCCGATGCCTGGGATGCTCTGGCAGCCTTGGGTCGAGGGCTGAGCTGATTTTATCTGAGATAGAGCTGATTTTCTTCACAGCAGCCCAGCATGGTGAGGTGTTTAGGATTGCGTTGGGTCTGGCTGAGATGGAGTTAATTTTCCTCATATTAGCCCAGTTTCAGCTGAGAGGGTTAATCGTCTTCATAGTCAGTAGCATGGGGCTATGGTTTGGATTTGTGCCGGAAGCAGTGTTGATAACCGAGAGACGTGTTTGTTATCTGGAGCTGTTGTTGTTGAGCAGTGCTTCCCCAGAGCCAAGGCCTTTGCTGGTTCTCGCACGGCCCCGCCAGCGGGATGGCTGGGGGTGCCCAAGGAGTTGGGAGGGGACACAGCCAGGACAGCTGACCCCATGGACCAAAGGGATATTCCATCCCATATGATGTCATGCTCAGTTTATAAGGGGCTGGGGGAAGGGGAAGGTGAGGAGATGGCTGTATTCACAGTGATGGCGTTTGTCTTCCCAAGTAACCGTTGCGCGTGACAGAACCCTGCTTTCCTGGAGATGGCTGAACAGCTGCCTGCAATGGGAAGTGGTGAATGAATTCCTTGCTTTGCTTTGCTTGTGCACGCAGCTTTTGCTTTAGCTATTAAATTGTCTTTATCTCAACCTATGAGTTTTCTCACTTTTACTCTTCCAATTCTCTCCCCCATCCCGATGGGGGGGAGTGAGCGAGTGGCTGCGTGGTGCTCAGCTGCTGGCTGGGGTAAAACCCCGACAGTCCTTTTTGGCACCCATTGTGGGGCTCGAAGGGTTCAAGATAATGACAGATTTGATTGGAATATGCTACATTGAATTTATAGTTCTTGCTCTTTAGCTGTTAATTGGCAGCTTCCTGTGCTTGCCCTGGGCCTTGCTTGCCTTACTGTATGTTACAGGCTAGTGCTCGTTAGTGGCTGCTTTTTGCTTTTGCTGCTCGCCGTACTGCTTATCACCTTACCGTGCTGTTCCTGGGAACATTTTGATAACAGCAATGGCAACGTACCCAGGCTGGCAGGTGCCCAGGGCAACGCTGCTGTTCCTGTGCTGTTTGTTATAACTTTTGCCAAGCCGCTATCTTTTGTAGTTGCGCGGAGTTTTAAGTAAATTTGTGATGTTTGAACCTCTCGAGTAATTGTCGTTACTCCCGATTACCGCACAGAGAATTAAAAAGTTAACCTCACCCACTGAGTGGGACGGGACAGTGATGTTGCGGTGGAGTGAGCAGGAGAAGAGCACCGGCTCCTGGGCGACAGCCGCCACCTGCAGCGGAGGGGAGGGCTGGGGACATGGCAGGGATGTGGGGGTACGTCGGGGGAAAGTAGGGGGGACATGGCTGGGGATGTGGCAGGGACCTGGTGGGGATGGCTGGGGACAGGGTGGGTATGGGGCAAGGAGATGGTGGGGATGGATGGGGACGCTGCAGGGGACGTGGCAGGGGACTTGGCAGGGACACGGACGGGACAGCCGAGGATGCAGCAGGGATGCAGCGGTGACATGGCAGGGACATGGCGGGGATCGGGATACAGTGGGGACACAACTAGGGACGTGGCAGGGATGGCTGGGGACACAGCTGGGGACATAGCAGGGGGAACATCTGGGGACACGGCAGGGATGCGTTGGTGACATGGTGGGGATGGCTGGGGACATGGCGTGAGAAGTGGTGGGGACACGGTGGAAGCGGCCTGTGGATGTGGTAGGGATGTCTGGGGATGCGTCGGGGATGTCTGGTGACACGGGGTGCTGGCGAGGTCATGGTGAGGATGGCTGGTGACACGGGGGTGGCAGTGGGGACCCGTTGGGGGTGGCTGGTGACACAGGGGTGGGAGTGGGGACCAGTGGGGACATTGTGTGATAGGGCGGTGGCAGCACCTGGCAGCGCAGGTAGGCGTGCTGGTAGTCAGGGAGGGGATGACCATCCAGTAGCACCCGCCCGGCCCCCGGCGGGCGCAGGCACAGGACCAGGGACACCAGGGTGCTCTTCCCTGCCCCTGGGGGGGCCACCACCGCCAGCACTTCCCCGGGGTGCAGCTCCAGGGACACGCCCTGGGGGGGACAGAGGTGACACCCCCACACCCCCTCCTGCAGTGTCCCCGGCCCTCCCCATACTCTCCCTGCCATGTCCCCATGTCCACGTGCCATGTCCCCTCACCATGCCCCCATGCCCTCCCTGCCAGGTCCGTGTCCCCATGTCCCCCACCATGTCCCTCTGTCCCCCCAATCAAATCAGAGTAGGATAATAAGAACAAAACTCAAACCCGCTTCCCCCCATCCCTCCCTTCTTTCCAGGCTCAACTTCACTCCTGATTTATCTCCCTCCTCTCCCCCAGCACCACAGGGGGACGGGGAATGGGGGCTGTGGTCACTTCATCACCCCTTGTCTCTGATGCTCCTTCCTCCTCAGGTGGAGGACTCCTCACACTCTTCCTCTACTCCAGCATGGGGTCCCTCTGTCATGGTTTAACCCGGCTGGCAGCTAAAACCACCACATGGCTGTCTGCTCACCCCAGTGGGATGGGGGAGAGAATCAGAAAAGAAAAAAAAAAAAAAGAAGTAAAACTTGTGGGTTGAGAATAGGACAGAAAAGGAATAACAATAATAACAACAACAATAGTATACAAAACAAGTGATGAACAGCACAATTTCTCACCACCTGAAGTCGATGCTCAGCTACTTCCCAAGCTGCCCCACCTACTGGCCCACCCCCAGTTATATAAAGAACATGATGTCATACGCTATGGAACATCCCTTTGGCCAGTTTGGGTCAGCTGTCCTGGCCGTGTCCCCTCCCAGCTTCTTGGTTGCCCCTCACCTTCTCCTTGGCAGGGCAGTGTGAGAAGCTGAAAAGTCTTTGACTGCTTGGCAACAACTAAAAACATCGGTGTGTTATCAACATTACCCTCATCCTAAATCCAAAACACAGCACTGTACCCGCTGCTAGGAAGAAAATTGACTCTATCCCTGCCAAAACCAGGACAGGATCCCCCACTTGTTCTATATCATCTACATCATATCCAGGTCCCACACTTTCCAAGACATTGCAATTAATCACCACTGTTTTTCCTGTCTTCTGATATATACACACAGATATGATTCCCTTAGTCAATGGACTGTGAAGTGTAGGTAAAATATTCATAAATGTCCAGAAGATGTCTGTTGAGTTCATTTAGTCCATGACTTCTGGCTCCATCTGTCATAACAGTCTCCCAGGGCAGGGGAGATGGTGGGTGCTGTTGGGTTGCTGCATCCAGAGCTCCTAGCTGATGCATCTGGCACGGTCCACGCTGAAGCGCTGTGGGTTGAGACATCAATCTCGAGGAAGTTGCTGGGCGGTTGTTGCTAAAGCCAGTTCGGGTTTCATCACCTCTGCACCTTGCTCAGTTTCATCAAAGTTCATCATTAATCTGGATAATTCTTACTGTAATGCCATTATTACGGCACACAGCAATCAGAACAGCAATGACATGCAATATTATTTAGTAATTAACATCATACAATTTTAATCATCGGCTATTCTCACCCAAACCCAAATCCCCCTGAGGTACACATCGGACTTCCCCATCCCTCCGCATCACCCACCAGGTGCACCCAGGTCCTTGAGCAAAAGCAATGCCACAGATGGGTTTGCCTTTGCCACCTTGAGTCTCCCCTGGTGCTTTCTGCCAGAGACTCCAGGTCTGGCCATTCTCCCCGGCTGCGGTGTAGAGTACTTTTGGTTTTAACATCTGGTCCTGCCCAGGCTGGCCCAAGGGGTACTCCATGGACAATTTATTGTTTGGTTTCTTCAAAGGCTTGTTGTTGCTCATGGCCCCATTTACAATCGTTCTTCTTCCAGGTCACCTCATAGAGAGGGCTTACAATCAGACCGTCATTTGGGATGTGCATTCTCCAGAAACCCACAGCACCTAAGAAAGTTTGTGTTTCCTTTTTCTTGGTCAGTGGAGACATGGCTGCTGTTTTGTTACTCACATCCATTGGGATCCGATGACGCCCATCTTGCCATGTTATTCCTACACACTGGATCTCCTGTGCAGGTCCCATGACCTTACTTTGGTTTCTGGTGAAAGCAGCTTTCAGCAGGATTTGGATTATTTTCTTCCCTTTCTCAGAAGCTTCCTCTGCTGAGTTGCCCCATGCGATGATGTCATCAATGTAGTGCAGGTGCTCCGGAGCGTCACCCTGTTCCGATGCAGCCTGGATCAGGCCATGGCAAATGGTGGGGCTGTGTTTCCACCCCTGGGGCAGTTGGGTCCAGGTGGACTGGACACCCCTCCAAGGGAAAGCCAACTGTGGCCTGCACTCTGCTGCCAAAGGGACTCAGAAAAACGCATTAGCAATATCAATTGTGGCGTACCGCTGGGCTGCCTTTGACTCCAGTTCCTATTGAAGTTCCACCTTGTCTGGCACAGCAGCACTCATCAGCGGCGTGAATTCATTCAGGCCACGATAGTCTACTGTCAGCCTGCACTCTCCATTGGACTTCTGCACTGGCCATATGGGACCGTTAAAGGGTGAGCAGGTTCTGCTGATCACTCCCTGACCCTCCAGTTGACGAATCAGCTTATGGATGGGAACCAGGGAGTCTCGGTTGGTGCGGTGTTGCCGCTGGCGCACTGTTGTGGTAGCGATTGGCACCTGTTGCTCTTCAACCCTGAGCAACCCCACAAGAGAAGGGTCCTTAGAGACCGGGCAGACTAGACAATGGTTCAATTTCCTCCGCTCCCAAGGCAGCTATTCCAAAAGCCCACCGGTAGCCTTTTGGGTCCTTGAAATACCCTCTCCGGAGGTAGTCTATGCCCAGGATGCACGGAGCCTCTGGGCCAGTCACAATGGGGGGCTTTTGCCACTCATTCCCAGTTAGACTCACTTCAGCCTCCAGCAGAGTCAACTGTTGGGATCCCCCTGTCACTACGGAAATAGGGATGGGTTCCACCCCTTCGTAGCTGCAAGGCATTAAAGTACACTCACCCACGGGAGACCTTACAGCACCCCGAGGCCTCTCTCTGCCTCCGCCCCTTGCTCCTCCACAGTGCCGGCTGCCCGACCCTCGCCCACCCAGGAGCAGGTGGCGGGTACCTCCACGCTCCTCTCCCACCAGGCTTCCTGGACGCACGGCAGCTCACGCACGCGGCCGACGGAGGCACCGAGCTCCCGGCGCTGTGTGCTGGTGGTGCGTGAAGTCAGGCATTGCTGGGAGGGATCCTTCCTTGCCACAGGGACGGGCTGCTCCTTGCTGGAGGCAGCTGCCTGTGGCGGCAGCCCCTTTCCCTCCCTTCCCTTCCCTTCCCTTCCCTTCCCTTCCCTTCCCTTCCCTTCCCTTCCCTTCCCTTCCCTTCCCTTCCCTTCCCTTCCCTTCCCTTCCCTTCCCTCCTAGGCCAGCTGGCAAGGGCAGGCAAGGGCAGGCAGCCCCCTCCCCAGCTAGAGCCCTTGGCCCAGCAGGGCCAGCCCCAGCCTCAGGCGCTGCACAAAGAGCTGCCCTGGCCCTTGCCCACCTCCAGCCTTTGGAAAACCTGGGCTGCCCAGCCCCAGCCTCATGGCACCCACCTGGGCTGCCCAGCCCCAGCACACAGCTGGGAAGCTTTGTTCCTTCAGGCACATCACAAAGTCGAGCAGGGACTTGGCTACAACACTCAGTGCCCAAAGTTTCCACCATGAAACCTCCCTCAGCGGCACTTTCACAGCCCCACTGACACCGGGGCTGCAGACTCACCTAGACGCCTAAACAGTCCTAACAACACCTTACGTCTGCCTGGCTGTCTACCAGAGTCCAGCTTCAAAAGAGGGCAGGGGGAGCAGAAGGATGGCCCACAAACCCCCCAGTTCAGTGCAGTGGGGGGATCTCGGCCCCAGCCCCGGCCATCCTCTGCCCATTACCTACAGGGATGTGGCATCACCGGGAGAGGGTCCGAGCATCAGTACCGGCTGCGAGCACCCAGGCTGCCTGGGCTCTGCTTTGTTCTTCATTCCCGCAGCCCCAGTCCCTGCTTCTTGTGTGTCCCCCACCCCTTCTCATGCCCTGCCGGGTTCGGCTACCCTTCCACCCCACTCCCGGCACCCTCCCATCCCACCCCACCCCAGCCAACAGTCCCTGGCTCTGCTACAGTACCAAAACCACGGAGCAGCAGCAGCCACAGCAATCAATATTGCTAAATATCACCCTAAAAGAGCCCCAGGTAGGGAAAGTCTTTCTCCACTCAGAAGGTTCCTCTGCTGCTGCAACTAAAGCCCCTCGGTTACCAAGATGCCTTCGCACACTCAGCCCAATCCCCAAAAGCAGCAACAAGCCACAGCCGCCTGTCCTGAGTGCCCAGCGAGGAAGGGGATTAGGGAAAGACAAATCACTCTTGCTCCCAACAGGATTGTGTGGTGTAGAAGGATGCTGAGAGAGCAGGGGCATCCTGGGGATAGGGGGTGCTGGCAAAGTTTGGGGGTGCCCAGAAGGAAGAGAAGGGGGTGCCTGAGTTGTGAGTGCCCCCCGCCTCTGACCCCCACTCCCCGTGCTCATCCTGCAGGGAGCTGCCCCCAGGCTCCTGCTCCAACCACTGCTCCAAGTGCGCTGGCTGCAAATGCCCTTCGCGGGCAGGCAGGAATCAGGACAAAAAGCCCCCAGGAACCAGCACGGCCACACTCCATGGTCACCCACAAAGCTTTCTTGAAGGCCATGGTGCTGTGCCTGGGCAGGGTGGGCTTGGGCAGGGCAGAGAGGGACATGTGCTGCTGCGGGATGGAGGAGAGGAGAGCGGGCAGGGTCTGCAGAAGGGCAGGGGCTCTGCTCTGGACTTCTTCATGGCCACAGGCACTTTGGGGTCACCGTCCCTTCGACCCGAGCTCAAAATGCAGTTCCAGGCTGTCCGGTGCAGCAGCACAGGAACAACAACGATGCCCTGGCCATCGCACAGCCCACACGTATGGCCATGGCTCTTAGCAAAGTGTTCCCAGCACAGCACAGTGCCATGATCAGCAGTACGGCAGTACAGCGAGTCGCAAAAGCAAAAATCAGCTGCTGACATGCACCAGACTCTACCATCCAGGAAGGCAAGCAAGACCCATGGCAAGCAGAGGACCCTGCCAACCAATACCTAAACAGCAGTAACAGCTATAAATACAATCTAGCATATTGCAAGCAAACCTGTCCTTGCAACCCCTTCAACATCCCTGTGCTATCAACACTGTTTCCAGCAGAAATCCAAACCTGAGTGCCATACTAGCTACTATGAAGCAAATAAACTCCAGCCCAGCTCAAACCAGCACCGGCCCTTCACTGCTCCTCTGCTCCCTGGGCTTGGGCAGGGCAGAGAGGGATATGTGCTCCTGCGGGATGGAGGAGAGGAGAGGAGAGCGGGCAGTGTCTGCAGCAGGGCAGGGGCTGTCCAGGACTGTGGTGGGGATGGAAGGGGGGCAGAGGGTGCAGGAGGTGCTGTCCCTCAGGCACAGCTGGGTTTCCTCTGTCTCCACCCAAAACCAGGGTCGGATGATCTCTCCATTGAACAGGGCTGGTGGGAAAGTGAAGATCTCGACCCCGCTGTCGGCATCAATGAAAGTCACCAGCCCCTGCGTGCAGTCCAGACAGACCCAGAATCTCCTGGGGACGGGGATCGGGGACAGGGAGGTGCAAGGAGAGCTGAGAGACACAAAGTGCCCTTCGCAGTGCCCCAGTCCCCAGATCCCTCCTGCAGGGCTCAGGTCCGCATCCCCCTTCCTGTCCACAGAGTCCCTGGCCACCCCCACAGCCCACCAGGAATCACCTCCCACCTCCCCCTTCACCTCCACCCCCCAGCAGTGCCTCCCCTCCCTGAACCCCTCCTGGCCCAGCACACAGCACCGAGTGTCAAATCTCTCAGGGGTGTCGGGCAGGTCCTGCCGTGCTCTTCCCCTTCTCACACTTCTCCCATCTGCTGACAGGACAAGTTCAGGATGAGCCGAGTTTGGATCCAGGGTCACCATGTCTGCAGGGGACAGGAGGAGCCAGAGCATCAGGGGCAGAGCTGCGTCGTGGGCAGGGTTTGAGCACCCTGGGGCCAGGCTCTGCCCCGTGGGGCAGCACACGGGGCATCTCCTTCCTCCTAGAGATGCCCATGACGGGGCCGGCCCCAGCACGGCCACGGCCCAGCTGGGTCCCCTGGGAACAGGCAACGGTGGGGCTGCAGCCCCAGCAGGGAGGAGCAGCATGGGGAGGCAGTGGCTGGGTCTGGGCAGTGCACGGGCTCTCAGGGGGGTGGCAGAGGGCTCCTCTTGGCCTCAGGGATGCCACTCACAATGCCTTGGAAAGGCAAGAAAACGCGCTGGAGAACAGGCTAGTGCCCTGGGCTGGGGTGTCTGAGTCACCAAACACACCCAGGCACGGCCAGTCCCGGGCACTGCCCAGCCCAGATGCCCCTTGCACACAAGGAGAGGGAGGAGAACCACCCAGAATGGCAATAAAATACGGGATTACCTGGATTCTGGGGAAGCAGAAACTTTCTCCAGGCTACAAGGAGAGACAAGAGCTGGTCACATCCCCCAGCCATTTCCCAGCACCTCTGGGCAGGGGCAAGGGTCCAGGCGTGGGCTGGTGTCCCCGAGCTGCCCACCCTGCCAGGCACATCGCCTTGGGCTTTCCCAGAGCTGGAGGATGCAGGGATGGAGAGGACGGGCAAGGAGGGAAAGGGCCGAGCACAGAAAGCCCAGGGTAGGATCCTATGCCGTGACAGAGCTCACAGAGACTCACCCATCAGTTCTGCAGTTTGTTCCTCTGGAAAGCAAAACCAAAAGCACTAAGTGATCAGAGGGGACAGCTTCTCATCCCATAGCTGCTCCCACAGGAGCAGACAGACTTCGGGCTTACCCCCAACTCCTTCTCTTTGGGGAATGTGAAAAACTCCGAAAACCTGGGAATGGCTCCCTGCCAGCCTGGTCACGTCCCATGGCTGGTACTCAGGGCTCTAGGCAGGGAGAGGGGACAACCCATTTCTGGTCTGCCCAAGCTGCCCACCCTCCCAGGCACATCGCCTTGGGCTTTCCCAGGGCCCAGGGATGCAGGGATGGAGAGGATGGGCAAGGAGGGAAAGGTCTGAGTACAGAGTGTCAGGGACAGCACCCCACTCGGTGATGGAGATCATGGACACTCACCCAGTAATGCATCTGTTTTTGCTGGAAGGCAAAACCAAAACCAATAAGTTATCAGAGGGGACAGCTTCTCATCCCATGGCTGCTCCCACAGGAGCAGACAGAGTTTGGGCTGACCCTCAACTCTTTCTCTTTGGGGAGTGCAAAAAAACCCCAGACACCAGGGAATGGATCCCTGCCAGCCCATCCCCCCGTCAGCCCACCCAGGCACTCTGGAGTTCAGCCGTAACTTCAGGAGCCATCCAAACCCAAGTCCCTCCCAGGGGGGCTCCTTTGCCCGGAGGTTTTGCTGGGGGAAGGGGCCAGAAGGACTCACCCAGCTCTCTGGACTGCAGCACTGAAAAGCAAAGGCAGAGGAAGAGGGGGTCAGGACAGTACCTGGCTTCATCCCTGGGAACATCTCAAGAGGGTCTCTTGCACCTTCCCTCCAGCCAGAGATGGTCTGGCCATGCTCCCTGTCCTCCTGTCCACACCCCACCGTGTGTCCTTGTGCCCTTCCTTCCTTTGCCCAAAGAGCTTTTTGGTGAAGGCAAAACATTCTTCTGACACCACTTACCTTTCCTTCTCCACAGATAAGCACCGAGGCCAAGGAACACAAGTGAAAGCATGAGGAGCACCCCCACACCACCATCCAGGGACGGGCATTGTGGGAAAAAGGGAGCTGAGAAACCAAAACATTAGCAGGAAAAGGGATGGTTTTAGAGTCCCGTGTTTGAGCAGCAGAAGAAAAAGACAAATGCCCAAAGCTCGAGCTCACAAGCCCCTTGTCCTGGGAGCCCTGGCCTCAAGGGGACATAGTCCTCTCTCTCCCCTGCACATACCAATGCTCACCTGAAGCACACAAGGCTCTGGTTCTCTCGTGCACTAGAACTGCTGTGAAGGTGCACACCCCTCCCATGCCCCCACACCCCACACCTTGCACCAGGAACCCCAGATCAAAGCTGCTCAAAGCAACGCAGCAAACCCCAGCCCTGCTGCCGGCACCGCAGGGTCTGGCTGCCATCGTTGCACTTGAGATGTGCAGGGACGTCTTCTGCTCCTGGTTGAGGCGGCTGTTCCTGACCACGCAGGACCATTTCCCATGTCTGTTCCCATTGGACACAACAATGACGCCTTCGATGTCAAACAGGCCCATTGAATCCCAGAAATGTCCCTGGGAGACTGAGGGGAGACGCTGCCCATCGGGATCTTTCCACAGCACCTCCGGTTGTGGGTACCAGCCGGCCGATCGACACACCACCCGGATGCCTCCGTCCTCATAAGCCTCCAGGGAGAGCTGAGGGACAGAGCCTGTGGCTGGGGAAGAGCCCGTGGTTGGGGTCAGTGTGGGATGGACTCAACTCAAAGGTGACGACCGAATCCGATAGCAGACACATCACAGGTCCCACCAGGGCTACAGGGCCGGCCACCAAAACCACCCCAACTTGCACAGGAACTGCAAAGCATTGATGCCAAACAACCCCAGATCTCCCACAAAACAGCCCGGCACAGCAAGACCCAGCTGCCGAGCTTCAGCACCTCAAGGCAGCATCAGCACCCACCCGTCTTTGTTCAAGAAGCCCCAACGCTTCCAGACAACGGGCCAGGTCTCCTACGGCACAAAGGGCAAAGCCAAAGCAAAGATCCAGCTGCTCAGAGCCAGGAAGAGTCTCTTCCCAACTCCCACACCTAACAGCGTCAGGTCCCAGCCTTGGCTTGGCTGGCAGCCCCAGCTCTGAGCACAACGAGCTGCTCAGCACATTGTCCCACGGCCTTCACAACATCACCAGGACACCCTTCACAGACACCGCGCACCCAGCCAAAGCCACCACATCCATGTGGCTCTGCCCCAAAACCACCTCCAGCACCACCTGCGTGCTCTCTCCTGGGCAGGCACTGCAGGCAACAGCCCCCTCGCACCCCACCTCTTTCAACGGCTCCTCTCCTTCGGCACCTCATCCACACACCTGAGGATGGGACAGAGCTCTGGGAGGGACACACAAACCCAGGGACACACGCACCAGCCCCTGCAAACACCGCACACACCAAAACCTGCCACCATCCACATCCACCATAGCTTCTCCATAAGAGGCACCATCTGTCACAGTGCAGACGAACTGACCATCATCAGAGGGTCTCAACCCAGAGATTCGCAAGTCCAGGCGTCCACTGGAGAGACCATCTCTGACCAACTCTGTCCTCCCAACATATTCCTCCATCTGCTCCCTGTACAGGTCCTCTCCATTTCAGTAGTGGTGCACCGTTTCAGAGAATGGATGCCGGATCCACCTGATGTCCAAGCTTCGAGCCTCCACGCTGGGGGACAAGTGACATGGCAGCACAACATCCTGCCCCACGGTGACCTGGAGAGGGCGGTCTGGTCCCAGCACACTGAAGTCAGCTTGGTGATGGAGAAGGACACAGAGACACGGAGATTGCGCCTACGTTAATTTAGGGGCATTGCATGGCAAGGGGTGAGCTTGGCGTGACCTTGGTGCACGCTCCATCCCATGGGCGTTGCTTTGCCCTCCCTGTGGTCTAAAGACACTGGAGAAAGTGGAGAGGGAGTGGGAGGACTGGAAGGAGAAAGAGGTTTCCTGGGAGCGGGAACCTGCTCCAGAAAACGACCTCCACCCCAGCCAGCCTGCTGCAAGCCAGAAACGTTTGAGGGGAGCGGTGCAGGACGGGACCGAAGGTGCCCCCAGGGCAAGGGACGTATTGCAGAAAGAGCCAAGGCAAAGCCAAACCCATGCGGGACCCAGCTCTGGGCTCGGCTCTCCCCACCCACAGCAGCTCCCCTGCCCCACAGCTGTCACCCGGAGTGGGTAAAACCCCCCACAGCCCTGCAGGATCCCTTACTGATCCCAGCCGCAGGACGTGCAGAGTCACCAAATAACTCAGGAGGCCCCCAGGGCTCGCGGGGAGCCACATCTGCGTCCGGAGCTGGAGAAGAGGGAGGGGAAGGGAGGCAGGAGGGAGGGCGATGGGGGATTACAGCTGCTGGAGAGGGGATGGGGAAGAAGGGCTGCACCTGCCCCCAAAGAGGCTCGGAAATCCCACCAAACCACCTGCACCAGCACCCTGATGGCAGCAGAACAACCGTTGCTCCAGGGCAGGACAGCACCAGACACGGCTCCCCTGGTGCAGCCCCCTGCTCTGCCCCACTCCCCTCACCAGCATTTATTCCAAATCCCTGACAAGACTCTAAAGGAAAGGAAATATTCTAAATCCCCTGCGGAAAGAAAAGTCGCTCACAGAAGGGGACGATCTGCAGAAGGCACCAGGCTGCTCGATTTCAGTTCAGAATTCCTGCCTGTGGGGTGATGTTCAGGGTTTGCGTGGCAGGTTTTTGGTAGCGGGGGGCTAGAGGGGTGGCTTCTGTGAGAAGCTGCTAGAAGCTTCCCCTGTGTCTGATAGAGTCAATGCCAGCCGGCTCCAAGACAGACCCACCACTGGCCAAGGCCAAGCCCATCAGCGATGTGTAGCACCTCTAGGACAACAGAGATGAAGGAGAGAAAAAAAAATAGCAACAGCTTTTGCAACGACATTAAGATGTGAGACACTTTGCAGACACCAAGATCAGTGCAGAAGGAGGTGCTCCAGGCACCGGAGCAGAGATCCCCTGCAGCCCGTTGTGAAGACCATGGTGAAGCAGGCTGTCCCCCTGCAGCCCATGGAGGAAGGATGAGGGGGTGTAGAGATTCCACCTGCAGCCCATGGAGGACCCCACTCTGGATCAGGTGGAGGCACCTGAAGGAGGCTGTGGCCGTGGGAAGCCCACGCTGGAGCAGGTGGAGGCACCTGAAGGAGGCTGTGGCCCGTGGGAAGCCCATGCTGGAGCAAGCTCCTGGCAGGACCTGTGGCCCATGGAGAGAGGAGCCCGTTGGAGCAGGTTTGCTGGCAGGACTTGTGACCCCGTGGGGGACGCAGTTGTTGAAGAATGGGAAGGACTCACGTTGGAGAAGTTTGGTGGAGGACTGTCTCCCATGGAAGGACCCCATGGTAGATCAGAGGCAGAGTGTGAGGAGCCTTGCTCTGAGGAAGAAGGAGCAGCAGACAAGGTGTGATGAACTGACCAAGCCCCATTCCCCATCCCTCTGTGATGCTGCGCTGGAACAGGTAGAAATCGGGAGTGAAGTTGAGACCGGGAAGATGGGAGGGGTGAGGGGAGGTGTTTTAAGATTTGGTTTATTTCTCATTGCTCTACTCTCTTTT